>NC_092717.1:188685018-189009033 GCF_047496885.1 Scyliorhinus torazame
GAGGAGAAACAAACTGGGGGGATTTGGGCCTGTATGGCTCAGCCACTCACTGATTTGCCAATTTAAAGTCTGTTTTTAACCACTTAACCCTATCTATTATACATTGAATCATCTACCTGAGATAGATGTTTCTTGGATATTGGAATACCTATTACTCCTGTAGGTGGAGCTGTGACATGTGCCTTTAATGTCAAAGGTGTCAGACCTCCCTATGACAATATGTAATAAACAGAATAGCTTCCGTATTATAGTGACTTTATATCACCCTGTAATTGTACAACCTGGTGACTGAGATGCCATTAATTATTCAAAATTCTTTTTGAATGCTTTTAGGTTCACCATTTGTTCCTTCGTAACTGAAATTTCTAATGTCCAAAATAACGATCCTGAATTTAAAAAAATTAACTACTTAACAATAACATGATTATATTTGTCCACTGAATTTACTTTTTGGTTTTAAATAACTTAATTAAGTTTTTGCTTGAGGCAAAAACTTCTTGTAATACACTGAATTTGGATCACTAATACTTTGCCCAGCACGATGACTCTTTATAAATTCAGCATGCACAATTTGAGTGGATACTTCAGGCCTTATTTCCAAGAATGCATCAATATCATTCAGTGTCCTGTAATATTTTTCTTTGGATTCTAAATTTTTTTACTGATTTCTTCATCAAAAAAACTTGGAAAAAAAGAATGGCCAATTTCAAAAGACTGGAGCCAAAACTTATTTCTGTTGAGTGTTTTTTATACTGCAATAAGTGTTTGTGTATACATGCA
Source organism: Scyliorhinus torazame (assembly GCF_047496885.1). Classification (NCBI taxonomy): domain Eukaryota; kingdom Metazoa; phylum Chordata; class Chondrichthyes; order Carcharhiniformes; family Scyliorhinidae; genus Scyliorhinus; species Scyliorhinus torazame. Next base: position 188,685,799 of record NC_092717.1, read on the forward strand.
TGCATGACAGAGAAAAAATAAGAGGTTTTATTACATGCTTATAGATTTTTATATTTAATAACCTAAAGGGCGGAATGCTCCATTTCTGAGACTAAGTGCGGTAGTGGGCAGCTCCGGTGGCAGCTTTTCTGCTGACTAGAAAGGCAAGATTCTGCAGCAGATTCTATGCTTGGAACCTCATTAATTATGCACAGGTGAGTTTCCCTCTGACTCTCCCGAGGGGCCGGCATCTGATTCGTCTTCCTGGCGTTATCTGGCGGGTTCGAAGGCCACATTTAAACACCAGTCCAGCACACTCATATCATTCTCTCCAGCCCACCTGTCTTCACCAGACCCTGAAGAATATGATCAACCAAAAGGGAAAAGGCGAGCAGCTTTGAGAAGAAGTCAGCTACTCGACTCAACCACCCCTCCCTCTGAGTTCATACCTGCGAGGTGCACATGCGCCCAATTGCACATCTACCCACCACATCTGGAGTCTTTGTTTATCTCCTTCCAGAAAACAACGTGTTTTCCCTATAATCCCTTTGTGAACTTTTCATTCAGATTTATTGGCGCCCAATTTTCCTCTAGCAATGTTTCCATTCATATGAATGTGAAATTGATTTAACTCGGCTGTGATTGACAGCTTGTACACATAGTCAGCTGTCTGGATTGATTAATCTCATTTCCCTTCATGCAAAGTTAGTTAAGTGCTTTCTGCAGAGAAGAAGAGGAAGTGAGAGCACTTAACTGGCTTTGATGTGGTCCAAGAGCTGTCAATCAAGAGTTGCACAGCAGGCTACTTGAAACCCACTCAAGCATGAAGGGAAATAAAATTAAAAGTCCAGACAGCTCGCTGTGTGTGCATGCTATCAGTCACAGCCTAGTAAAATCAATTTCACATTGATATAAATGAAAGATTTCAGATCAAATTTAAATGCAGCTGATGTGAATTTCCCTTTCTAGGAATTTACAGATGATGTTTCTTCTGCACAGATGAGTTTTAAAGAAGTGAATTTTTTTCACTGTCTCTGTCTGGACTGCCCTCTAGTTTCCAGGCAGGGGTCTCAATAATTGAGGGGCTTCCAGTTAGGCATTTCTGTAATGGGGGGGGGGGGTTGGCTCAGATGGTGTCTCTCTTGTAGGGGTAGGTTTCTGGTGGGGGGCTCTCTTATGGGGGCTCTCTGGTGGGGTCTCTCATATGGGCGAGTTTCTGGTTGGGTCTCTGTAATGGGGGGTTTCTGGTGGGTGACTATTTTATGGGGGTCTCAATTAGGGTCTCTGTAATGGGGTCTTGGGGTATCATACTGTGGGAAGGGGTGACCCAGAAAATCCCATGGTGGGAGGCGCAGAATTGCATTGCATGGAGGAGGGGGCCGTGTTGCTATACTTCACTATCAGGCCGCACGGCCAAAATGGCGGCCTGATAACAGGATTTGTGAGGCAATCCCCACCATGCATAAATTAGCATGGCAAGGAATAATGAATCGCCTCTGATTTGTGTTTTTAGCACAAAACAGAGGCAATTCATCTCTGGTGGGAAAACAGTCTCCTTGAGAATTCTAGCCTTAATCTATGTTTCATTGACAGAAAAGATCAATGTTAATTAATGTTTAAATATTTGAGTGGAAGACAGAGAGTGATTGGGTTGAGAGTTAAAAGAGGCTAAGAGTGAGGCGCTGAAGAGCAATCTGCTCTGGCCAGGGGTTCTTTCTTTAAATACGTAGATTGAGCACCAATGACATACGAAATGGAATATTAACATGCTGGTTATGTAAGGAAGTCATCATGCATTCTCTGTTGGTCAGATCTTTAGGGAAGGCAACACAGGGCCAGAAGAGGCCCAGAAAGGAAGCTTTATTTTAATTTTGTTTTTAGTTTTCTTGTGGACCAGAAAGAGCAGGCATGAAGACCTTGACACTCTCCTCCCTTTGGCCCACCTCTGTCCTCCTCCATTCGCGATGCTGGTCTGACTCTCACATCATCCCAACCACCTCACTTCATAACCAGGTACAAATGTTCACTGGGAGAGACTAATAGCAAGTGTCGATGAGTTAAAATCTCCCAAGCTGGACCGGACCTGCTCTCCACTAAAATCACCCCAACCTTGCCTGCGGGCAGTACAATTCACTGAGAGTCAGATGAGAAAGCAAGGATGTCGTCTCAATATGTACTTGTTCATGGCATGTGGGCGTCGTTGGCCAGGCCAATATTTATCATGTGCACAGCATTCATTGCCCATCCCTTGAGAAGGTGGTGATGCGTTCACTTTTTGAATGATTCCAGTCCCTGTGTGAGGGGGAAAAGGTATCTTTGTTGAACGCATTGTGAGGACCTGGGGTTTCATACCTGACCCATTCCAAATGAGGAGGAGGGTAGTTGTGGTAGATGTCAGTGTCCATGGGCTTAGGAATCTGGCTGGGGATTCTGCCCCCTGGTGGCTACCGAGTGAGCACTGCTGAAAAAGATGGGCAAATGATGGGATCAGGCCCCCGGGGTTACATAGCCTGGCAACAGTCCCTGCATCACCTCACACGCTACGAGTAGCAAATAGACTGAGTTGCCAGGCAACCGGACTAACTAAATTACTTCAACTCCTCCCTGCCATCAATCAGAATCTTCAGGGTGGGCGGGATGCAACTGGAGGTATAAGAAATGGCAGCGGAGTGTGGCAAAACGTGAGGGCTGTTCCTGTTGAGCTGAGGGCACTTCTTAACCCACAGATTTTCGGTGTGCATCTGAGTGAAGAACGAGTGGAAAAGTGTTGCTGAGGTGACTGGATCCGACCTGTAATTAAGATGGGCGGGTGGGGGAACGGGTGTGGTTGGATGGTGAATGTTTTCAGCTGCACTTTGCTAATCCATGCCACAGTTTGAAAGGGAATTGTACCTTCGCCTTTTTTTTGAAGTAAAAGAAAAACAGCCAACTCTAGAGAAAAGGCCACATTTTATTTTACAATATGTGGTGAGACTCTTTTCCCTCACTTCCTCCTTGAGGAACAGCTGTGTAAATGTTGCAAGAATGAGCTCAGACCAACTCTCTACTCCAGTTACTCCCCCTTCCTCTGACTGTAATCACTAACAGTCACCATCATTTAACCCCCGCTGTGCTCATCCTGTTTTTCACCTGCTGGCTGCTGAAAGAAAGGAAGACTTACATTTATATAGCACCTTTCATGGCCTCCGGGTGTTCCTAAGTGCTTTACAACCAATGATATTTCTTCAAAGTGTAACCTGTGTTGCAATGTATGCGCAGCAAAGTCCCAACTCAAAAAGTGAATTAAGTAACCAGATCACTGTTTTAGGTTTTGCCTGACGGATCAGTATTGGTTAGGACACTGGGGAAAACACTCCTGTTCTTCTCAGAGTCTTACCACCATGCAATATATCATATTGACCTGAGAGGGCGGGCGGAGCCATGGTTTAAAGTCCCATCCTAACACTGGCACCTGACAGTGCTGCACACCTTCAGTGCTGCACTGGAGTGTGAACCTGGAGTTTGTACTCACATCTCTGATGTGGAACTCGAGCACACAACCTTCTGAATCACAGGACGGGTGACTGCCAATAAACCAAGATGCCTTTCATCACTGGGCTCTGTTTTACCCCCTGGGGCAAGAACACAGTGGAGCAAGCAGCCTCGCCCCATCAGGTTGGCGTCACCAGGGAGACCAATTGCTGGGGGTCCCATGAACATGTCATTTGGCAAGTTCCGAATCTGGGAGGTGATGTAAGAAGAAGTTGTCAAATGTAAAAATCAGGCAGTGTGTAGCCAGAAAAACGGTCCTCATCACATTGTGACTGTTTTGCCAGAGAATTGGGGCAGGAGCGGTTCAAGGTTTCAGAAGCGGATGCCCCAACGTATTGCTAGAAAGCTCACCTCACTGAGCCTCCTCTGGCCCTGGCTACTGATGGGCAGCCAAACTTTCAAAGCTGTCCCGTTTAGGCATTGAGTTAAAATCAGGGTCCCAATTCTGTCGTTGGAAACTGATTGCATATTTAAAAAGCTGGTTTCAGACAGGTGTCCTCAATGCATGTAATTTAAAAGAGCAGTTAGTCAGTCCTAGACAGGAATGATGTAAGGTTGTTTCCTCTAGCTCAATTTTAACTAGTTTCTGCCAGGCAGGTGGAGGCGATATTAAGATCAACCCCACTCTGTTCAAGTTAAATTCCTGAATGTTACTCAGACTTTCAGCACTAAATAAACACCAGTTGTAGAATTGTCATTATTTCCCTCATACCAAAATACATAAACATTACGGAAGTTCACATTCGGGCCACAAGAGATGGCCAAGTAATGTATTTTGTTTTCACTCCCTTCCATATTTGCTCTATTTTTCTCTCTCTTGCCATTTTCTATATTTCTCTTTCATCCTTCACAGGCTACTCACTCCTCGCTGTGGGATTCCCAATTGCTTTCTTTGGAGAGAAGAAGAAAAGGTGGGGGAGGGGGAAATTAGAAACTGTCCCTGCATTCACTCTGCAGTGAACCAAACCACAAGGCCTACAAATTTAATAGAAGGCTTTCACAATTGCTTGGAATTCTGGGATAGTCTCACCTCCATTGTGATTTGTTTTCTCTGTCCTGAGAAGACTGGAGTAAAATATTGGATATTACCAACATAGTTAATTAACGTGGAGATTGTAATCTCCTGCATAATGTAGAAGAACCGGTAGTATTGAATAATATACCTGTATCTCATATTTTTATCTTTATACCTTCGTGGGAATGTTACCAGGACTTAAAGGGTAAAAAGTAATCATAAATACTAGGACATTTACCCTTTATCTCAGGATGGATGGAATATAGAACATACTACGATCCCAGACCAGACCACAACAGTGGCTAGGATACTGGAACGACACCCCAATATTTTACTTTAATTTTGTAAGACGATGAGGAAATGATACTTGTCTCCAGGAGTGTTGCAAGAAGAAATAAGAATATGGTAATTTAAAACAAAATTTATTACTAACACAGTATTAAAATCTTGAACAACACACCAGAAAATAACTTACAATTACCCCTTAAACAATACTACTCAACACAGTGATTATCATACCTTTACTTGCCCATTTTATTCCAACTTAAACAATAAGAAAATGGGCCATCTCAGCTCTTAATTCACATTAAACACTTGTAATAAAGTAATATTTGTTTTACAGAGTTAATCCCTGAGAAATAGATCTCTTGTCACTGCTTTGCAGGACAGATCTGACACTGTTCCGAACTCACCTGCAACCCCATCGCCACACTCACATCCAACACCACAGCCACACTCACACCCAAACCCACCACCACACTCACATCCAACCCCACCGCCACACTCACACACAACCCCACCACCACACTCACATCCAACCCCACCACCACACTCACACCCAACTCCACCACAACACTCACCTGCAACACCACCACCACACTCACACCCAACACCACCACCACACTCACCTGCAACCCCACCGCCACACACACCCGCAATCCCACCGGCATACTCACCTGTAACCAGCCGTCACACACACACCCAACCCCACCGCCACACTCACCAGCTACCAACCCACCACACTCACCTGCAACCCCACCGCCATACACACCTGCAACCCCACCGCCACACACACCCGCAAACCCACTGACACACTCACCCGCTACCCCACCGTCACACTCACACGCAACCCCACCGCCACACTCACCTCCAACCCCACCGCCACACTCACCCACAACACCACCACCACACTCACATGCAACCCCACCGCCACACACACCCGCAATCCCACCGCCACACTCACCCGCTACCCCACCGCCACACTCACCCGCAACACCACCACCACACTCACATGCAACCCCACCGCCACACACACCCGCAATCCCACCGCCATACTCACCTGCAACCCACCGTCACACACACACCCAACCCCACCGCCACACTCACCAGCTACCCACCCACCACACTCACCTGCAACCCCACCGCTACACTGACCCGCTACCCCACCACCACACTCACCCGCAACCCACCGCCACACTCACCTGCAACCCCACCGCCACACTCACCTGCAACCCCACTGCCACACTCACCTGCAACCCCACCGCCACACACACCTGCAACCCCACTGCCACACTCACCCGCTACCCCACTGCCACACTCACATGCAACCCCACCGCCACACTCACCCGCAACACCACCACAACACTCACATCCAACCCCACCACCACACTCAGACCCAACCCCACCGCCACACTCACACCCAACCCCACCACAACACTCACATCCAACCCCACCACCACACTCAGACCCAACCCCACCACCACACTCACACCCAACCCCACCGCCACACTCACCTGCAACCCCACCGCCACACTCACCTGCAACCCCACCACCACACTCACCCGCAATCCCACCGCCACACTCACATGCAACCCCACCGCCACACTCACCTGCAACCCCACCACCACACTCACCCGCAACACCACCGCCACACTCAACTGAAACCCCACCATCAAACACACACCCAACCCCACCGCCACACTCACCAGCAATCCCACCGCTACACTCACCTGCAACCCCACCGCCACACTCACCTGCAACCCCACTGCCATACACACCCGCAACCCCACCGCTACACTCACCTGCAACCCCACCGCCACACTCACCTGCAACCCCACTGCCATACACACCCGCAACCCCACCGCCACACTCACATGCAACCCCACCGCCACACCCACCCGCTACTCCACCGCCATATTTACCTGCAACCCCACCGCCATACTCACCAAATATACACCGCCACACTTACCCGTAACCCAACAGCCACACTCAACTGCAACCCCATCGTCAAACTCACCTGGAACCACACTGTCAAACTCACCTGGAACCACACCGCCACACTCACCCGCAACACCACCAATACACTCAACTGCAACCCCATCGCCACACTCACCCGCAACCCAACCGTCACACTCACACGCAAACCCGTTGGACACTCACCTGCAACATCACTGCCACTCTGGCCGGCAACACACTGCCACACTCACTCGCAACACCACCATCATGCCCACCCGCTGCTCCACCACCACACTCACATGCAGCACTACCGCCCCACTCACCCGCAACACCACTACCACACTCACTCACAAACCCATTGCCACACTCACGAACAACACCACTGCCACACTCACCTGCAACACCATGGGCACACTCACCCACAACACCACCGTCACACTCAACCGCACCTCCACCGCCACACTTACCCACAACACCACTGCCCCACTCACCTGTAACACCACTGCCACACTCACCCGTAACACCACTGCCACACTCACTCGCAACCTCCTCGCCACACTCGTCTGCAACCCCAACACCACACTCAACTGCAACACCACCATCACATTCAACCGCAACCCCATCGCCACACTCACCCACAACCCAACCGTCACATTCACACGCAAACCCGTTGGACACTCACCTGCAACATCACTGCCACTCTGGCCGGCAACACACTGCCACACTCACTCGCAACACCACCGCCACCCTCACCTGCAACCCCACCACCACGCCCACCTGCTACTCCACCACCACACTGACTCGCAACCCCACCGCCACCCTCACCTGCAACCCCACCACCACGCCCACCTGCTACTCCACCACCACACTGACTCGCAACCCCACCGCCACCCTCACCTGCAACCCCACCACCACGCCCACCTGCTACTCCACCACCACACTGACTCGCAACCCCATTGCCACACTCATGCACAACACCACTGCCACACTCACCCGCAACACCACCGGCACATTCACTGGCAAACACACCACCACACCCACCTGCAACTCAACCGCCACACACACCCGCAACCCTTCCGCCACACTCACCAGTAACCCCACTGCCACATTCACCCACAACACAACCCCCCACTGCCACTGCAACCACCCTGCCACACCCACCAGCAACTCAACCACCACAATCACCCGCAACACCATCACCATACTCACCTGCAACACCACTGCCACTCTGGCCCGCAACCCACCGGCACACTCACTCGCAACACCACTGCCACACCCACCGCAACGCCAACACCACGCCCACCCGCTATTCCATCATCACTCACCTGCAAAACTACTGCCATACTCACCCGCAACCACACCGCCACATTCACATGGTTCACCACTGCCACACTCAACTGCAACCCACTGCCACACAGACCCACAACCCCACACCACAACCTGCAACCCTACCCCTACATTTACCCACATACTACCGCCACACTCACCCACACCACCCCCACACTCACTTGCAACACCACTGCCACACTCACTCACAACCCACTGCCACACTCACTCGCAACCCCACCACCAAACCCACCCGCTACACCACCGCCACACTCACCTGCAACTCTACCGCCGCACTTACCCGAACCACACCGCCACACTCACCCGCAACCCTACTGCCACACTCACGCACAACCCCGCCGCCACACTTACCCGCAACCCCACCGTCACACTAACCCGCCAACCCCACTGCCAAACTCACCCGTAACCCCATCGCCACCCACACCTGCAACCCCACTGCCACACTCACCCGCAACCCCGCCGCCACACTCACCCGCTACCCCACCGTCACACTCACCTGCAACCCCACCACCACAGACACCTGCAACCCCACCGCCACACTCACCTGCAACACCACCGCCACACTCACCCGCAACCCCACCGCCACACTAACCTGCCAACCCCACCGCCAAACTCACCCGTAACCCAACCGCCACACTCACCTGCAACCCCACTGCCACACTCACTCGCTACCCCACCATCACACTCACCCGCAACCCCACCGCCACACTAACCCGCCAACCCCACGGCCAAACTCACCCGCAACCCCACCGTCACACTCACCTGCAACCCCACTGCCACACTCACTCGCTATCCCACCGTCACACTCAACCACAACCCCACTGCCACACTAACCCGCCAACCCCACGGCCAAACTCACCCGCAACCCCACCGTCACACTCACCTGCAACCCCACTTCCACACTCACACGCTACCCCACCGTCACACTCAACCGCAACCCCACTGCCACACTAACCCGCCAACCCCACGGCCAAACTCACCTGCAACCCCACCGCCACATTCACCTGCAACCCAGAGAGCGCACTCACCGCAACCCCACCGCCAGACTCACCATCAACCCAACCGCCACACTCACACGCAACCCCACCGCCACGCTCATCCGCTACCCCACCGCCACACTCACCCGCAACCCCCCGCCACACTTACCCGCAACCCCACCGCCACACTCACCCGCAACCCCACCGCCACACTCACCCGCAACCCCACCGCCACACTTACCCGCAACCCCACCGCCACATTCACCCGCAACCCTACCCTCCCATTCACCCACATACCACCGTCACACTCACCGACACCACCCACACACTCTTGCGCAACACCAACTGCCACACCCACCCACAACCCCAATCCTACACTCACTCGCAACCCAACTCCACACTCAACCGCAACATCACAGCCACACTGATCCGCAAACCCACCGCCACACCCACCCGCAACCCAACCGCCACACTCACCCCCAACCCCACCGCACACTCACCCACAACCCCAACCCTACACTCACCCACAGCACCACCGCCACACTCACCCGCAACCCCACCGCACACTCACCCACAATCCCAACCCTACACTCACTCGCAACCCCACCTACACACTCAACCGCAACATCACAGCCACACTGATCTGCAACCCCACCGCCACACCCACCCGCAACCCAACCGCCACACTCACCCCCAACCCCATCGCCACACTCACCCGCAATCCCATCGCCACACTCACCCGCAACCCCACCGCCACACTCACCCGCAACCCCACCGCCACACTCACCCAAAACCCCACCGCCACACTCACCCACAGCACCACCGCCACACTCACCCGCTACCCCACCGCCACACTCACCCGCAACCCCACCGCCACACTCACCCGCAACCCTACCGCCACACTCACCCACAGCACCACCGCCACACTCACCCGCAGCCCCACCGCCACACTCACCCAAAACCCCACCGCCACACTCACCCACAGCACCACCGCCACACTCACCCGCAACCCCACTGCCACACTCACCTGAAATCCCACCGCCACACTCACTCACAGCACCACCGCCACACTCACCCGCTACCCCACCGCCACACTCACCCGCAACCCCACCGCCACACTCACCCGCAACCATACCGCCGCACTCACCCACAGCACCACCGCCACACTCACCCGCAACCCCACCGCCACACTCACCCAAAACCCCACCGCCACACTCACCCACAGCACCACCGCCACACTCACCCGCTACCCCACCGCCACACTCACCCGCAACCCCACCGCCACACTCACCCGCAACCCTACCGCCACACTCACCCACAGCACCACCGCCACACTCACCCGCAGCCCCACCGCCACACTCACCCAAAACCCCACCGCCACACTCACCCACAGCACCACCGCCACACTCACCCGCAACCCCACTGCCACACTCACCCGAAATCCCACCGCCACACTCACTCACAGCACCACCGCCACACTCACCCGCTACCCCACCGCCACACTCACCCGCAACCCCACCGCCACACTCACCCGCAACCATACCGCCGCACTCACCCACAGCACCACCGCCACACTCACCCGCTACCCCACCGCCACACTCACTCGCAACCCCACCACCACACCCACCCACAACCCCAACCCCACACTCACTCGCAACCCCACCTCCATACTCAACCACAACCCCACCTCCACACTCACCCACAACACCACCCCCACACTCACCTGCAACACCAACTGCCACACTTACCTGCAACCCCACCGCCACACCCACCCGCTACTCCACCGCCACACTCACCCACAACCCAACCGCCACACTTACCCGCAACACCACCGCCACACTCACCTGCAACACTACCGCCACACTCACCCGCAACCCCATCGCCACATACACCCAACCCCACCGCCACACACACCAACAGCACCACCGCCACATTCACCCGCAACCCCACCACCACACTCACCCGCAACCCCTCCGCCACACTCAGCCGCAACCCAACCGCCACACACACCAACAGCGCCACCGCCACATTCACCAGCAACCCCACCACCACACTCACCCGCAACCCCTCCAACACACTCAACCGCAACCCCACCGCCACACCCACAAACAACCCAACCATCACACTCACCTGCAACACCTGCGCCACATTCACTCGCAACCCCATCACCACACCAACCCGCTACTCCACCGCCACACTCACCTGCAACACTACCGCCACACTCACCTGCAACACTACCGCCACACTCATCCGCAACCCCACCAACACACCCACCCGCAACCCCACCACCACACCCACCCGCTACTCCACCGCCACACTCACCCACAGCACCACCGCCACACTCACCTGCAACACTACCGCCACACATACCTGCAAACCCACCGCCACACTCACCCGCAACCCAACCACCACACTCAACTGCAGCCCCATCGCCAAACTCACCTGCAACCCCACCGCCACACTCACCAACAGCACCACCACCACATTATCCTCAAGTTTTTCAAAATGCCCAACACATCTTCCTTCCTAACAAGTATTTCCTCGCGCTTACCAATCTATTTCACACTGTCCTCTCCAACAATATGGCCCCTCTCATTTGTAAATACAGAAGAAAAGTACTCGTTCAAGACCTCTCCTATCTCTTCAGACTCAATACACAATCTCCCGCTACTGTCCTTGATCGGACCTATCCTCGCTCAAGTCATTCTCATATTTCTCACATATGTGTAAAAGGCCTTGGGGTTTTCCTTGCTCCTACCCGCCAAAGATTGTTCATGCCCTCTCTTAGCTCTCCTAATCCATTTCTTCAGTTCCCTCCTGGTTATCTTGTATCCCTCCAGCGCCCTGTCTGAACCTTGTTTCCTCAGCCTTACATAAGTCTCCTTCTTCCTCTTAACAAGACATTCAACCTCTCTTGTCACCCATGGTTCCCTCACTCGACCATCTCTTCCCTGCCTGACAGGGACATACATATCAAGGACACGTATTACCTGTTCCTTAAACAAGTTCCGCATTTCACTTGTGTCCTTCCCTGACAGCCTATGTTCCCAACTTAGGCACTTCAATTCTTGTCTGACAACATCGTATTTACCCTTCCCCCAATTGTAAACCTTGCCCTGTTGCACGCAGCTATCCCTCTCCATTACTAAAGTGAAAGTCACAGAATTGTGATCACTATCTCCAAAATGCTCCCACACTAACAAATCTATCACTTGCCCTGGTTCATTACCAAGTACCAAATCCAATATGGCCTCCCCTCTGGTCGGACAATCTACATACTGTGTTAGAAAAGCTTCCTGGACACACTGCACAAACACCATCCCATCCAAACTATTTGATCTAAAGAGTTTCCACTCAATGTTTGGGAAGTTGAAGTCACTCATGACTACTACCCTGTGACTTCTGCACCTTTCCAAAATCTGTTTCCCAATCTGTTCCTCCACATCTCTGCTACTATTGGGGGGCCTATAGAAAACTCCCAACAAGGTGACTGCTCCTGTCCTATTTCTGACTTCAACCCATACTACCTCAGTAGGCAGATACTCCTCGAACTGCCTTTCTGCAGCTGTTATACTATCTCTAATTAACAATGCCCCCCCCCCCCACCCCACCTCATTTACCACCCTCCCTAATCTTATTGAAACATCTATAACCAGGGACCTCCAACAACCATTTTTGCCCCTCTTCTATCCAAGTTTCCGTGATGGCCACCACATCGTAGTCCCAAGTACCGATCCATGCCTTAAGTTCACCCACCTTATTCCTGATGCTTCTTGCGTTGAAGTATACACAATCCACCTGGATCAGCTTTTCTAATTTTAATTTTCCAGGAACGATCCACATGGGACATCTGAAGAGAGGCCAGGGAGAAAGAAAATTCCTCGCAAGCAAAAAGGACGCGGAGGTTGAGACGTTCATGTGGTGCCAGAGACTCACCTGGGAATGCAGATAATGTCGGCCTGAGGTTCGCTGTAAATTTGACCCTGGGCCTCATTTCCGCCAAATCAGTGAGCTGCAGATGGCAATCGTGCAGCTTGCCAGTCAATCTCTTGCAGAAATGTTGGCATTTACTATACTGAGCTGTCCTGGGCGCTGGAGGCAAACCGGCGGGTCCAGGTTGACTGAGGCTCACAATTTTAAAGCATCTAATCAGGCAGAGCTCACCTCCTCCAAGCTCCACACATATGTAAGTATCAAGGAATAAGCTTGACACTTTCTCTGGTGTCCTCCCATACTTTAGGCTGTTAAGGCCGCCACAGATCTGGCTAAAACGAGTAGAACAGTTTCAGCGACTGATTATCAGGCTCTGCCCTGAATATTCCGTCCATTAGTTCTCTGTAGTTTGGAAACATTTTAACTAGACCTCAATTATGCAACCATGTGGCTGGTTTAGCACAGGGCCAAATAGCTGGCTTTTAAAGCAGATCAAGGCAGGCCAGCAGCACGGTTCAATTCCCGTACTAGCCTCCCCGAACAGGCGCCGGAATGTGGCTTTTCACAGTAACTTCATTTGAAGTCTACTTGTGACAATAAGCTGTTTTCATTTCATTTTCATTTTCATGTGAGTCTAACCACACAGGGTAGAAATGTGTGGCTAATGCAAACCAATCCACTCCTGGCATTCTGAAAGGGAAGGAGGTGAGATTTCAAGACTGGATAGTTGGGTCAGGCAATATGTTAGTAAACTGTCTCTTCACTTTTTTGCCCAGATTTTGAATACATCCCACACAAATAGAATGAAAGTTACACACCGCGAAGTGATTAGAGATGGACAATAAACACTGGCCTAGCAAGTGAAGCCCGCATCCCTTAATGCAGAAAAACTAATTTAACAAGTTTTCACAGAAAGATTTAAAGAGACCATGGCTGAAGCAGTACCAGCCTCCCCGAACAGGCGCCGGAATGTGGCGACTAGGGGCTTTTCGCAGTAACTTCATTTGAAGCCTACTTGTGACAATAAGCGATTTTCATTCATTTCAGGTAGGTTGTTTGGAAACATACAAGGAAGGATGCAGGGAATAGGACAATTGAGGTGGGAAATGCACAGGCTGGGCTTGTACTTTACCCATGTTAGAGGGCCAATCGAAGGAAAATCGGAATGTCTCCATGTAGTTCATTTCAAAGTTTGTATTTTATTTGAAAGTTCCACTCCAATGATTTGTAAAGTGGTGCGTCATAAGGGGAACAGGTGAGGGAGCTGTGACAGAATAGTCCAGTGCCCAGTCTGGTGGAGATATGTCGGATGGTTTAAACTCACAATAAAGATAAAATGGGAATGCTACTGAGGCAGGGGTAGGGGATGTGGTGGGGTGGGAGGGTGGGAGCGCTACCCTATCCGTTCAGGCCCATCCTGACAAATGGGTTAACTCACTGCTGATGCCCTCTGAACACTCAGTCCCCGCAGTACGTCATTCGCTTTGCAAAGTATCACACACACCCAGAATCTGTGTTCATTCATTGCACCAACAATGCGCTAAACACACAGCAATGTGTGAAGGGGTTATTTTTTTTTTGCTAAGAGACTCTGAGTTATGAGGTGCTGGATGGCGATACTGTGTGCTGCGAGGTGCCCTGAGGTTTAGAGAGGCCAGGGTGGGAGGGCCATAGCATGTCTTATTAATATTTCCACTAACGTGCTTGACAAAATGTCCAGCTGTATTGGGCTGGGAGTGCTGAGTGTTGAACTGTCAATAGTGATTACTGTTTATGCAGCGCCAGGGTTAAACCAAGTTCCACTGTACGCACGGGCTGCTGATTTAAGGGAACAAGGGTTTATGTTCTGTTATCCCACAGACACGCTCACAACATACACATATTAGTGTGGAAATGCTTACTGTATAATTGGATAGACACTTGAGGGAGGGACCAATGAAGGGGGTATTAGCTTTTGGGGCCAACCAGATGAGTCTAAGGGCACATAGTTGTGTATAGTTAGATTTTATGAGGCGAATAATCTAAAATCGTGGACTAATATTATAGACAATTAGAGTGGGACCATGTCATTTCAAGAATTTTAATTCATCTTTTAAAAAATATGGAAATGTTAAAAATTGAAAACAGTAAAAGTGACCATGAAGCTGTTAGATGGTCAGGAATTATTTTTTTTTGTGTACTTTACGGAAGAAAACGTTGTGTCCTTATCAAGTCTTATTTCTATGTGATTCTACATCAATGTGTTTGGACCTGAACTGCTATCTGATGTGACCTAGCAAACCAGCTCCAACAGCTACCAATGGTTCAAAATGATCGCCCACCATTTTCTTTTTTTCAAGGGGCATCACTGGCTGGGCATTTAGTGTCCATCCCTAATTGTCCTTGAGATCATGAGTTAAGCCATTTTCTTGAACCGCTGCGATGTAGGTACACCCACAGCCCTATTAGGGAAGGATGCCCAGGATTTTGATCCCATGTCAGTGAAGGAACAGCAAAATATTTCCAAGTCAGAATGATGAGTGACTTCGAAGGGATATTGCAAGTGCTGGTGTTCCCATGTATCTGCTGCCCTTGTCCTTCTAGGTGGTAGAGATCACAGGTTTAGAATGTGCTGCCGAAGCAGCCTTGGTGAGTTGCTGCAGTGCATCTTGTACATGGTACACATGGCTGCCACTGTATGTCAATGGTGTAGGGATTGAATGTTTGTGGATGGGGTGATAATCAAATGGGCTGCTTTGTCCTGGATGGTGTTGGGCTTCTTGACAAGTTGTTGGAGCTGCACTCATCCAGGTAAGTGGAGAGTATTCCATCACACTCTTGACTTTTTGATGATGGACAAGATTTGGGGAGTCAGGAGATGATTTACCCACCTCAGTATTCCCAACCTCTGACCTGCCCTTGTAGCCACAGTATTTATATGATTGGTGGAGTTAGGGTTCTGAGAGCAACTAGAGATAAGCAATAAATGACAGCCTAGGGCGAGATTCTCCAACCCCCCGCCGGGTCGGAGAATTGCCGGGGCTGGCGTGAATCCCGCTGTGCCATGCCAAATGCCAACCACACAGTGATTCCCAACAAACCTCACCATCCCAACCACACGGTGATTCCCAACCAACCTCGCCATCCCAACCAAATGGTGATTCCCAACCAATCAGGTGGTGATTCCCAACCATCCTCTCCATGCCAACCACACAGTGATTCCCAACCATCCTCTGCCATCCCAACCACACAGTGATTCCCAACCACCCTTGCCACTCCAACCACATGGTGATTCCCAACCATCCTCGCCATCCCAACCACGTGGTAATTCCCAACCACCTCCACCATCCCAACCACATGGTGATCCCCAATGACCCCCACATCCCAACCACATGGTGATCCCCAATGACCCCCACATCCCAACCACATGGTGATTCCCAATGACCCCCACCATCCCAACCACATGGTGATTCCCAACCACCTCCACCATCCCAACCACATGGTGATTCCCAATGACCCCCACTATCCCAACCACATGGTGATTCCCAATGACCCCCACCATCCCAACCACATGGTGATTCCCAACCACCTCCACCATCCCAACCACATGGTGATTCCCAATGACCCCCACTATCCCAACCACATGGTGATTCCCAATGACCCCCACCATCCCAACCACATGGTGATTCACAACCACCTCCACCAACCCAATCACATGGTGATTCCCAATGACCCCCACCATCCCAACCACATGGTGATTCCTAATGCCACCCACCATCCCAACCACATGGTGATTCCCAACCACCTTCTGCCATTCCAACCACATGGTGAATACCAACCACCTTTGGCATCTCAACCACATGGTGTTTCAGACAACCCCACAGAATCAAGCTTTCAGTGCAATTTGCATTGTCTATTTAAAGCTGTCATGCATCTCTGAAAGCGAAGTTGCACCCCTTGCTTAGATGTGAGTTTGCACAACTGTGAAACACATTTTCAGGTGAGTGGAAAAGTTGTCATCAATACATACCTACTCCTTCCCCAGGTCTGAGTGGAAGAGGTAAGGACTAGGACATAGCAGCTTTTCCCCCAAACTAGCAAAGGCATACACAATGCCCTGAAGCAAGCCTATGTGACTGAAAAAGACCATGCCACCAACACCAGAGCCAGGACCGAGGTGGAATGCGGACAAGGTTCAATAACCTCAGAAGAGCAACAAAGGGTATATAAAGCTCATAGTCTCTTCAATAACTCACATCTCCTACTACAAGGTGTTTAAGTGGTTCTCCGTCTTTTTCCCCATTGATTTCTTCACCTAATGAGGGCTTCACATGCTTTTGTGTCTCCCCCAAATACATGCAGTTCTGCAGGGTAACTTAACAAGTATGAAACACATTACTGCAATACAGAAGATACTGCATGGGGCACAATGTTGAGGGCCCCTGAACTCCTGGATCACTGCTTTACCCAATGGTGCGCTCAATAATCATCCAGGCAGTCACTTAGCTTCATTATCTTCAACAGCTCATATTTATATAGTGCCTTCAGCATCATACAATTTCCTAAGATGCTTCACAGGAAAATTATGAAACAAATTTTGAACCTAAACCACATAAGTAGATGGAGCTGAAGGCCAAAAGCCTGGTCATAAAGGTAGGTTTTGAGGAGTAAGAGCGCAAGGTGCAGGGAGGACATTCCAGAGCTTAGAGCCTCAGCACCCGAAGGCGCAGCCAGCAATGGCAGAGTGGCTGAGATTGGAATGCTCAAAATAGCAGAATTGGAGGAGCACAGGTGTCTCAAAGGATTGTGGAGCTGGAGAGGATAACAGAATCAGAACTTTAAAATCAAGGCTTCGCTTAACCAGGAGCCACTGTAGGTCAATATGGGATGATAGTGAATGAGACTTGTTGAGTTAATGACATGGACAACAAAGTTTAAGATGATCTCAAGATTGCAGAGTGCTAATTAAGTGAGGTTGATCAGGAGTACGTAGAGGAGTCATGTCCAGTAGCAACAAAAGGCACAGATGATGGTATCAGCAGGAGATAAGCTGAAGCTGAGGCAGACAGTGTTACATGGGTGGAAAGAGGCTGTCTTTGTGAAGAAAAGATTTGCATTACTATTGTGCCTTTCATGTTCACCATATGTCTCAAAGTACTTTATACTGAACGAGGTAAATTTCAAATCTGGGGCGAGATTCTCCAACCCCCCGCCGGGTCGGAGAATCGCGGGGGGCTGGCGTGAATCCCGCCCCCGCTGGTTGCCGAATTCTCCGGCACCGGATATTCGGCGGGGGCGGGAATCGTGCCGCGCCGGTTGGCGCCCCCCCCCCCCCTGCGATTCGCCGGCCCGGATGGGCCGAAGTCCCGCCGCTAAAATGCCTGTCCCGCCGGCGTAGATTAAACCACCTACCTTACCGGCGGGACAAGGCGGCGCGGGCGGGCTCTGGGGTCCAGGGGGGGGCGCGGGGCGATCTGGCCCCGGGGGGTGCCCCCACGGTGGCCTGGCCCGCGATCGGAGCCCACCGATCCGCGGGCGGGCCTGTGCCGTAGGGGCACTCTTTCCCTTCCGCCTTCGCCACGGTCTCCACCATGGCGGAGGCAGAAGAGACTCCCTCCAATGCGCATGCGCGGGAATGCCGTCAGTGGCCGCTGACGCTCCTGCGCATGCGGCGCCCGGAGATGTCATTTCCGCGCCAGCTGGCGGGGCACCATAGGCCTTTTCCGCCAGCTGGCGGGGCGGAAATACGTCCGGCGCCGACCTAGCCCCTTAAGGTTGGGGCTCGGCCCCCAATGATGCGGAGCATTCCGCACCTTTGCGGCGGCGCAATGTCCGCCGACTGGCGCCCAAAACGGCGCAAATCAGTCGGGCATCGCGCCGCCCCAAAGGTGCGGAATGCTCCGCATCATTGGGTGCCGAGCCCCAACCTTAAGGGGCTAGGTCGGCGCCGGACGTATTTCCGCCCCGCCAGCTGGCGGAAAAGGCCATTGGTGCCCCGCCAGCTGGCGCGGAAATGACATCTCCGGGCGCCGCATGCGCGGGAGCGTCAGCGGCCACTGACGGCATTCCCGCACATGCGTGTTTCCGGAGAATTTCGCCCCTGGTCACTGCTGTATAGGAAATTCAGCAGCCAATATGTGAACAATAAATTCCCACAAACAAATCTGATATTGACCATAAAATGTTTTTCCAATGATAATCTTTGCATAAATATTTGCCAGGAAAACACCTCGGCAAAATAGTGCTATGGTATCTCATATGTTCGACTGACAGGGCCTTGCTTCAATATCTGACCTGAAAGAAAGTGGGCGTGATTCGGTGTCTGATTTGCGACCGGTGCGGATCGGGGTCGCCGCGGGAATAGCTGGAAAGGGAAAAATTGAGATGCGCACTGGGAGTGAACCATTTTGCCATTCACCCAACTTGCTCCGGATGCTAAGTTCCTGATCTCGCCCAAATATGGTGAGAATATCATTATCCATAATTTGCATTCATTTCAATTTCATTGTCGAGATTGAAGTAGAATGCAGCGGCCTCGCTGGAATTACCCAACTGCCCAGCAGGAAGTCACACGGATGTCGTTTAGTACTTCTTTTCATAATCGTGAAGCTGGAGCGATGGCTTCTGAGGAAAGTGAGTTGCCATTTCCATTTTCAGACATGTCGCTCCAGTGAACCGGAGTTGCTGCCCCGCTGCTCGGGAGGTGGCGGGGGGACAGACACCCTGCAGGGGATTGGGCTTGGTTGTGGGGCTAAAGCACTCCAGGTCAGGGGTTGCCCTGGGGTTGCTTTGCGTCTGTGAGGCCTTCAAGCATTCTTGAAATATTGTGGAAAACCATAACGGGGCAACCACAGCTTCAACATGTCAGCCCTACAAAAAACTCCTCCAGGACAGAGCTCTGCTGCTGCTGCTTCTCTCCTGAGAGTCAATTGCACCCCCTTCGCTGTTGTCAGTCTCTAGTTTCACAGCTGAATACTATTTCAAATGAGCAATTAGCCTTGCTAGTTGTGAGAGCACTTCACTCTCCTGAACTCTTAATTGTCTCTTTGAGGGCGCACGGTCGGAGAATCGCCAGGGGTTGGTGTGAATCCCGCCCCCGCCGTCCTCCGAATTCTCCGGCCCCCCAAAAATCGCCCCGGCATGAATCGCGCCACCTGCCTCGGAGAATGGCAGGGACCGACGCGACTCAATGATCTCCGGGGCCGCCCGTATTCTCCGGCCCGTGATGGGCCGAAGTCCCGCCCGTTTTTTTGCCAGTCCCGTCAGCGGAAATTGGAGTAGGCCCTTACCGGCGGGGCCTGGCGGTGCGGGCGGCCTCCGGGGGGCGCGGAGGGCACGGGGGGATCTGGCCCCGGGAGGTGCCCCCACGGTGGCCTGGCCCGCGATCAGGGCCCACCGATCCGCGGGCGGGCCTGTGCCGTGGGGGCATTCTATTCCTCCGCATCGGCCGCTGTGGTCCTCCGCGATGGCCGATGCGGAGACAAACCCTCCCGCGCAGGCGCCGGGATGACTCCAGCACACGCTGGTGCTCCCACGCATGCGCCAACTCGCGCCGGCCAGCGGAGGCCCTTCAGCGCCGGTTGGCGTGGCGCTATGCCCCTTCCCCGCCGGCCGGGTGCAAACCACTCCGGGGTGGGCCTAGCCTCTGAAGGTGCGGAGGATTCCACACCTTTGGGGCGGCCCGACGCCGGAGTGGTTCACGCCACTCCTCGGCGCCGGGATCCCCCGCCCCGCCGGGTAGGGGAGAATCCCGCCCCATGTTTCAGAGGATGATTAGTGCACTGTATGTCCAGCAAGCTTTGATGCCTGAACAGTGTGCCTGAACTTGAGGAGCGTCAGCAACATAGAGGCAGCTGCCAACAATCAAACATTAAAGAGCAGGGCTTCACCACTGAGGATCCTCTCGCGGCCAAAGGGTAAGTGTGTGGCTGAGTGGAAGGACGCTGAGCACGGCCTCCCCAATGTTCCCGCCAGATGTTTGAGGTCTACGGGCTCCTGATATGGCTGGAGGTAAGTGTGCAGAGCAAGGTTTGCCGGTACAACTGGCTCACTGGATGGCACTCTGAGAGACGTTGGGACAATCATGGTACGGGTGGGGGAAGCTTGGGAGATTTGAGGGTCCCAGGATGGAAGCCCTAATTGATTGTTGGCCTCTTTTTTTCTCCAATTCCTTCCAGATAATATAGTGTTTGCTGGTGTTATTCTCGCGAAGGGTGCCCTCACAGTGTTTGTCGCATCCGAGGTGGGCAGATGCTGTTGAAGGCGACAACATCAACAAAGGCTGGAAGCCGCATCCCATGATCAGGGTCCCACCGTACTCCCTGAAGACATGGCCGCCCATCAGGTTGAGGAAGGACCCAGAAGGGGAGACCATTGACAGATTAAGATTTACAGGTGCATTGGTCATTCCATGAGCTGACCGACAGCATATGCCGCAGAAGGCTCCGTCTCAACAGAGAGACAGTGCAGCACCTGTGCCACGTCCTCACAGACAGGACACCTCGTGGAGGAGGATAGCACCTGCCCCCGGTGCCCATGAAAGTCACTGCAGCCCTCAACTTCTATGCCACCGGGTCATTCCAGGGTTGAGCATGGACCGGTGTGGCATCTCGCAGTCATCAGCCCACAGGTGCATCTAAGAGTTGACGGATGCTCTGTATGCCTGAGCATCAGATTATACCACGTTCAAGCTGGACCAGGCCTACCAAGATGCCTGGGCTGCAGGATTCACCACCACCGGGTGGCCCTGGTCCAGGGTTGATCGCTGGCACGCATGTCGCCCTTTGAGCAACGGGGCATCAAGGTGTGCCCTATGTTAACAGGAAGGGGTTCTCACCCTGAATGTTCAGATCATGTGCGATCATGTGTGGACATTAACATGACAGTGACTTCACATGTATGAGGTGAGACATGTTAGATTTCCATTCACCTTAGCTACAGATCGTGAAGAACTGGAGACCGCAGTAATTTCCTTGGTGTTAGGCCCCGGGTTGGCCACCAGCTTTACCTCCTCCCTGGCTGTGCCCGTAGGGCCCTAGGGGACTCCATGAGACAGAGGGACAGCTGGAGTGAGCTGCAGAGGCCTCTGAGTCATCCAACACTGCCAGTTGTGGAGGCTGTCCATTGTCGGCACCATGGTGTTGATGCCCATGAGGGAATAGCATTCGACAGGAAATCAGAGATGCATGTGATAAAGGAAGATTTGTGATTATCAGTGACTTTAATCTGCTTATAGATTGAGTGCCTCAAATTAGTCACAGTACAATAGAGGAGGATTTTCCGAAGTGGTAGAGGATGGTTTTCTGGACCAGTATGTTGAGGAACCAACAAGGGAACAGACCACCTTGGACTGGGTGTTGTGCAATGAGAAAAGCAGACCAAGGGATTGATTACGTAAGGGAAAATACAACGTGAAAGTAAGCTAGAGCTGCGACATAGTAAGCTAGAACATAACAACTGACTGTAAAAGTTTCTATAGGTATGTAAAGAGAAAAAGATTAATAAAAACTAATGTAAGCCTCTTACAGTCAGAAACGGGGGAATTCATAACAAGGAACAAAGAAATGGCTGAGGAGCTAAATTCGTACTTTGCTTCTGTCTTCACAAAGGAAGACATAAATTATGTACTGGAAGTTCTGAGAAGTACAAGTTTTAGTGAGGAGCTGAGGAAATTAGTATTAGTAAATACATGGTTTGTGGGGAAATTAATGGGACTGAAGGCGGACAAATCTCCAGGGCCTGATAATCTTCATCCCAGAGAATTTAAGGAAGTGGCCCCAGAAATAGTAGATACGTAGGTGGTTATTTTCCAAAATTCTGCGGACTCTGAAATGATTCCTACAGATAGGAGGGAAGTGACTGAAACCCCGTTATCCAAAAAGGATGGTAGAGAGAGAAAACAAGG
The DNA here is from genome assembly GCF_047496885.1 of Scyliorhinus torazame. Taxonomy (NCBI): domain Eukaryota; kingdom Metazoa; phylum Chordata; class Chondrichthyes; order Carcharhiniformes; family Scyliorhinidae; genus Scyliorhinus; species Scyliorhinus torazame. Next base: position 188,708,699 of record NC_092717.1, read on the forward strand.
AACTATAGACCAGTGAGCCTAACGTCAGTAGCAGGGAAGCTGCTGGAGTCAATTATCAAGGATTTCATAGCAGAGCATTTGGAAAGCAGTGGTGTAATCAGGCAAAGTCAGCATGGATTTACGAAAGGAAAATCATGCTTGACAAATCTAATAGAATTCTTTGAAGATGTAACTAGTAGAGTTGACTAGGGAGAATGTAGTTTATTTAGACTTTCGGAAGGCTTTTGACAAGGTCTCACATAGCAGATTCATCTGTAAAGTTTAAGTGCACGGGATCACAGGTAGTGCCTTGAGATGGATAGAAAGCAGACAGGAAGCAAAAAGTTGGAATAAATGGGTCTTCTTCTGATGGCAGGTGGTACGAGTGGGGTATCGCAGGGATCTGAGCTGGGACCCCAACTGTTCACATCATATATTAATGATTTGGACGAGGGAACTAAATGTATAATCTCCAAATTTGCAGGTGATACAAAGTTGGGTGGGAGGGTGAGCTGTGAGGAGGATGCAGAGATGCTTCAGCCGGAATTGGACAGGCTGAGTGAGAGGACAGGCTGAGTGAGTGGGCACATGCATGGCAGATGCAGTATAATGTGGATAAATGTGAGGTTATCCATTTTGGGAGCAAAATAGGAAGGCAGGTTATTATTTGAATGGGTGTAAATTGAGAGAGGTGGATACTCAGTGACGCCTTGGTGTCTTATGCATTAGTCGCTGAAGGTAAGCAAACAGGTACAGCACGCAGTAAACATAGAACATAGAAAATACAGCACAGAACATGCCCTTTGGCCCACGATGTTGTGCCGAACCTTTGTCCTAGATTAATCATAGATTATCATTGAATTTACAGTGCAGAAGGAGGCCATTCGGCCCCCTGAGTCTGCACCGGCTCTTGGAAAGAGCACCCCACCCAAACTCAACACCTCCACCCAACACCAAGGGCAATTTTGGACACTAAGGGCAATTTATCATGGCCAATCCACCTACCCTGCACATCTTTGGACTGTGGGAGGAAACCGGAGCACCCGGAGGAAACCCACGCAGACACGGGGAGGACGTGCAGACTCCGCACAGACAGTGACCCAAGCCGGAATCGAACCTTGGACCCTGGAGCTGTGAAGCAATTGTGCTATCCACAATGCTACCGTGCTGCCCTTAAAAGCAAATAAATCTACACTATATCATTTTACCGTAATCCATGTACCTATCCAATAGCTGCTTGAAGGTCCCTAATGTTTCCGACTCAACTACTTCCACAGGCAGTGCATTCCATGCTCCCACTACTCTCTGGGTAAAGAACCTACCTCTGATATCCCTCCTATATCTTCCACCTTTCACCTTAAATTTATGTCCCCTTGTAATGGTTTGTTCCACCCGGGGAAAAAGTCTCTGACTGTCTACTCTATCTATTCCCCTGATCATCTTCTAAACCTCTATCAAGTCGCCCCTCGTCCTTCTCCGTTCTAATGAGAAAAGGCCTAGCACCCTCAACCTTTCCTCGTAAGACCTACTCTCCATTCCAGGTAACATCCTGGTAAATCTTCTTTGCACCTTTTCCAAAGCTTCCACATCCTTCCTAAAATGAGGTGACCAGAACTGTACACAGTACTCCAAATGTGGCCTTACCAAAGTTTTGTACAGCTGCATCATCACCGCACAGCTCTTAAATTCAAACCCTCTGTTAATGAACGCTAGCACACCATAGGCCTTCTTCACAACTCTATCCACTTGAGTGGCAACTTTCAAAGATGTATGAACATAGACCCCAAGATCTCTCTGCTCCTCCACATTGCCAAGAACTCTACCGTTAACCCTGTATTCCGCATTCATATTTGTCCTTCCAAAATGGACAACCTCACACTTTTCAGGGTTAAACTCCATCTGACACTTCTCAGCCCAGCTCTGCATCCTATCTATGTCTCTTTGCAGCCGACAACAGCCCTCCTTACTATCCACAACTCCACCAATCTTTGTATCGTCTGCAAATTTACTGACCCACCCTTCAACTCCCTCATCCAAGTCATTAATGAAAATCACAAACAGCAGAGGACCCAGAACTGATCCCTGCAGTACGCCACTGGTAACTGGGATCCAGGCTGAATATTTGCCATCCACCACCACTCTCTGACTTCTATCGGTTAGCCAGTTCGTTATCCAACTGTCCAAATTTCCCACTATCCCATGCCTCCTTACTTTCTGCAGAAGCCTACCATGGGTAGTAAAGAAGGCAAGTGGTATGTTGGCCTTCAAAGCGAGAGGATTTGAGTATAGGAAAAGAGATGTTTTACTGTAATTGTATAGGGCATTGGGGAGGCCACACCTGAGGTATTGTGTGCAGTTTTGGTGTCCTTATCTGTGGAAATATGTTCTTGTTATGGAGGGAGTGCAGGCTGATTCCTGGGATGGCAGGACTGTCAAATAAAGAGAGATTAAATCGGTTAGGATTATATTTATTGGAATTGAGAAGAGTGAGAAGGGATCTCACTGAAACTTTAAAAATTCTAACAGGATTAGACAGGGTAGATTCAGAAAGAAAGCTCCTGATGGTGGGGGAATCCAGAACTAGTTTGAGGATAAGGGGTAAACCTTTTAGGACTGAGGTGAGGAGAAATTTCTTCCCCCAGAGAGTGGTGAATCTGTCGAATTCGCTACCACAGAAAGTAGTTGAGGCTAAAACGTTGTGTAATTTCAAGAAGGAATTACATATAGCTCGTGGGGCTTAAGGGATCAAGGGATAGGGGGGAAGGCGGGATCAGGGTATTGAACTTGCTGATCAGCCATGATCATAATGAATGGAAGAGCAGGCTCGAAGGACCGAATGGCCTCCTTGTGCTTCTATTTTCTCTGTTTCTATGATTCTCCGTGAATGGGCCATGCTCTGGAGTGGCTTGGCAATGTCCAGCTGTGTCTGAAACACGTCCCTCAGCAAATAAGACATGATGTCAAGGTCCTCAGCCATGGTCATCACAGACTGAGACATGCCTTGAACACCACCACTCAAGGTGTGGACATCATGCTCCAGAGTTACCACTGTGATCGCCACCCTAGCAGTGTTGGCCTTGGTGCCACGCATTGTCGGCACCACCTCCTGCATTTGCAGCCTAGAAGTCGCTGGAATGTCGCTGACTGCCCCTCCTGAATCTCATGGCTCTATTCTATCATCTGCATCAGCTCTGGAAGTACTTTGTTCAGAGGCTTGGCATCTGGTTGCGACCCAGCTGAGTCCTGGATCCAGCAGACCTTCGACTGTTCCTGCCTCCATCGGATATGCATCAGCAATTGTCTGGTGCTCACCAGATTGTACCCCAGAAGCCTGTTCCCTAATGTTGGCCACTGAGGTGTGTGACTCTGTGCTGGTGGAAGGTACGGTGGACATGTCATCTAGGTGAAGCGGCAGTGGATCCTCACCTCTGTGGCGCAGGCCAACCTCGCTGTTGGTGACTGATCTCTCCTCAGACAATCCACGATTTCTGGAGCCCGTCCCTCATAGTGGGTGAGGGCTCGAACTCTGGGATCCCCCCTTGGCCCTTTCCTGTTTATTAGGGGCTATCTTCTCCTGTGGAGACAAAGAGAGGGTATTGTGAGCAGCACGCTTGATGGGTCAGGGGGTCTACAGTGAGTGGCCTGTGTGGACACTGCACCAGGACATGAAAGGGTTTTGCTGGTGGTTGCCAGGTGTTTCTGAGGAACAAGCCTGAAGATTGGATGTGGGGAGGGTGTGAGGTATCAGCCAGTTTGTGTGGGGGGGAGGTTTGGGAATTTGAGGGTGGCAGGCGGTACCGATGCCAGGAAAGAGATGGTAACTTATCCTTGCAGCTCGTTGGAGGTCGTTGGTCTTTTTCCAACATTGGACGGCGGTCCTCCTTGTCTTGCTGCCCGCACTGACAACTGCTGCCAGGAAGCATTGCTCATTCTGCTGCTGGTTCTCTGACCTCCTCAGAGGAACTGGTTGGCCTGCCTCTCATCCACAGCGTTGAGAAGCCTGGCTAGACCAGTATCCCCAAAGCGAGCTGCAGGCCAAGCTTGTGTATTGACTGGGAGTGTGTTGAGAGGGAGTGTTTAAAAGCTGCTCCCCCTTGTTAGCGGCGAGCAGCTGAGGCATGAGTCGGGCGAATCAGATGGCGAGGGAGCCAGTAATGTTGAGATTCTTGCGGAGGCTCATTTTTGGCACTAATTGCTGTTTAATACAGTCCGTGATCTCGCCAACACGGCCATTGCGAAACTCCCTGCCAAAGCGTGCCAAGCCAGACTTTAACTTTGGTCTGCAGCATTGCGTCCAGTATCTCCAACACTGCAACATTCCCTTATTACTGCCTGAAGTGTCAGTTTTGACTTGTGTGCCCAATTCTGAAAGTGGGATTTGAACCCACAAATTATGTACTCAGAGGCAACAGTGCTACAAAAGTGAGCCAACTGCCTCTTGCAAGGGCACAGAATGTGGTCCGAAGCTCATGGCTGGATCAAATAGGATACCTCAGATGGTTGTCAGTGAGAGGGATGGAGTCGGTGATGAGAAAATGTATGGGCTAGATTGTGGAAATCTGGAATTCTCTCTCCAGGGGCAGGGTGAGAGGCGAGGGGTGGGGGGTGTGGGGGGGGGGGGGGGGGGGGGGTTGCGGCAGTAGACCTTATTTGAGCCTGAAGCTGCCCGTGTGTGGGTGAGTTACAGTTAATGTGCCCAGGCAGCACTGTGAAATCACATCATCTGCTAGAAGCAACAGCATAAAGTAATCAGCAGAACAACAGGGAGTCCATCAAGCTGTCAGAACATATTCTGAACATACTCCTCTGTTAGACTGGACAGGACCCAGGCTAGATTTAGAAAACGGAGTACAGCAAGCTAACAAGTGATTCAGAGCAATTTCTTAAAGTCAGGCATCCAGTGTGTTGTGGTATGTATTAGAGGTAATACGGTTCACCACGTGTCGACAGGCTATTGGTGGAGGGATGCCAGGTCCTGATAGGATCTGCCACCTACTGGACTCCACCCAGAAATGCCGGTATAAGAACCCAGACGGTGCTACACAGTGTAAATTTTTCAGGAGTTAGTAAACCCTCAATATGTTTGCAAAAGGCCAGCACATATTTCTGGCCCGAAGTATGCCGCCCACCATAAAGGACAGGGTAGACATGCTCATTAGCTGTATGTAAAGCACAGAAGATTTCATTTACTTAAATGAGGCTCCTGCACATCATGGAGAACCTTTTTCCAATGTCCAATTGCCCCAGTGTTTCACTGAGGACATTGAAGATGCCCTCTGCCCCCATGCAAAGATGGTACCTCCCACTAGTCCCACAATCTCCGGCAGGGCACCAGTGGGTGACTGCCAGTGTATATCTCCCAATCCTTTCAGGACCAGATTATCTTAACTCTGCAACAAAATCAGCCTCACAAATTTCCTTGACGAAAGGAAAATAACTGTAGAGTTTGTTCGAAACGGGAAAACCTCTTTTAGGGATAAAACCTGCTGCATACTCCTTTCTTCCCTTCTCTTTCCAGATGCACATTGTAATTCTTTGAAAACAAAATTAAGGCTCAATTTTACAAATTCTCACTAGACTGTAGTGATGAATATTGAGGGTGGGGTGGTTTCTCAATAAACACACATCGGTGGGCAAGGATTTGTGTCAGGTGCACAAATGCTTAAGATTTCTCCTGAATTGTCTGCTTCAGTAACCTCGGTGATATATTCTGCAATATCATTAAGCTTTTGATTTCCTTTCTTATTTCCAAGTTACTTAAAATTTAAAGAGACCTTCTCCTCTCATTTCAATCGATTTTTCCTGTGGAAAACATTGAGGCCGCTTTGCACCTTTTATCTCCCTATGCCATTTTTCACTGGCCCTTCGTCATACGTAAGAAGCAATTCACCCAAATCAGCTTTCTAAATTCCTCAGTGGGGAAAACTCTAATTAGGTCACCTGAAAGACATTTTCCTCAAAAGTAACCTAGCTAGGAAGTGTAACATGCTTGGGAGAAACAGATGACTTTGCACCTCTAGTTCCCAAAGCTCTCCTTAACTGGAGTTTTTCTTGTCTCATGGCTGGGTATGTTGTAAACAAATTGATAGAGATTGATTATTAAGATGAGTCAAGATGGGGCAGCACGGTAGCATTGTGTATAGCACAATTGCTTCACAGCTCCAGGGTCCCAGGTTCAATTCCGTCTTGGGTCACTGTCTGTGCGGAGTCTGCACATCCTCCCCGTGTGTGCGTGGGTTTCCTCCGGGTGCTCCGGTTTCCTCCCACAGTCCAAAGATGTGCGGGTTAGGTGGATTGGCCATGATAAATTGCCCTTAGTGTTGGGTGGGGTTACTGGGTTATGGGGATAGGGTTGAGGTGTGGGTTTTGGTGGGGTGCTCTTTCCAAGAGCCGGTGCAGACTCGATAGGCCGAATGGCCTCCTTCTGCACTGTAAATTCTATGATAATCTATGAAACTCCACTGTGTTGTATTGAGTCAGAAGCTGGGAATCCTGTCGTGAGTAACTCACCTCCTGACTCCCCAAAACCAATCCACCATCTACAAGACACAGGTCAGGAGTGTGATGGTAAACTCACTTGCCTGGATGAGTGCAGCCCCATTGTCACTCAAGAAGCTCGGCAGAATCCAGGACAAAGCAGAAAGCTTGATTGGCACCTCATCCACAGCCTTAAACATTCACTCCCAGCACCTCCAACACACAGGAGCAGCAGTGTGCACCAGATGTCTATAAGATGCACTGCAGCAATTCGTTAAAAACTGGGAAAAATTAAGATAAAAAAACAAAGTAAAACAGGGAGTTGATAAAAGGCAGATGGCTGGACAAATGGGGCGCGATTCTCCACTCCCACGCCGGCTGGGAGAATCGCCTGGGCTGCCAAAATTTCCGGGGACGCCGGTCCGACGCCCTCCCGCGATTCTCCCAAGCGGCGGGAACGGCCCGGTCGAGTTTCGCGAGCCGCAGGCCGGAGAATCGCCGGAGACACCCAAAATGGCGATTCTCCGGCACCCCCGCGATTCTGAGGCCAGGATGGGCCGAGCGGCCAGGCCAAAACGGCGGGTTCCCCCCGGCGCCGTCCACACCTGGGGCGTCATTCTCCGACCCCCCGCCGGGTCGGAGAATGGCCGTTGGCCGCCGTGAATCCCGCCCCCGCCCCCGCCGAAGTCTCCGCTCCCGGAGATTGGGCGGGGGCGGGAATCCAGCCGCGCCGGTTGGCGGGACCCCCCGCTGGATTCTCCGGCCCGGATGGGCCGAAGTCCCGCCCAGGAATTGCCTGTCCCGCCGACGTAAATCAAACCTGGTATTTACCGGCGGGACCAGGCAGCGTGGGCGGGCTCCGGGGTCCTGGGGGGGGGCGCGGGGCGATCTGACCCCGGGGGGTGCCCCCACGGTGGCCTGGCCCGCGATCGGGGCCCACCGATCCGCGGGCGGGCCTGTGCCGTGGGGGCACTCTTTCCCTTCCGCCTCCGCTACGGCCTCCACCATGGCGGAGGCGGAAGAGACTCTCCCCACTGCGCATGCGCGGGAAACTTTCGGCGGCCGCTGACGCTCCCGCGCATGCGCGGGGAAACTGACAGCGGCCGCTGACGCTCCCGCGCATGCGCCGCATTTCCGTGCCAGCTGGCGGGGCAACAAACGCCATTTCCGCCAGCTGGCGGGGCGGAAATCCCTCCGGCGTCGGCCTAGCCCCTCAATGTTGGGGCTAGGCCGCCAAAGATGCGGAGACTTCCGCACCTTTTTGCCGGCGCGATGCCCGTCTGATTTGCGCCGGCTTTGGCGCCAGTCGGCGGGCATCCCGCCGTTGGGGGAGAATTTCGTCCCTGGTCGCTGCAGTCGTGGGCGGTGCGTGAACGCTGGGGGGGCGGCCTGTGGGGGGGGCGAGGGGAGATCCTGCACCGGGCTTCACCGGCAATGTGGGGTGGCCCGTGGTCGGTGCCCACCGATCGTCGGGCCGTCCTCTCTGAAGGAGGACCTCCTTCCTTCCGCGGCCCCGCAAGATCCGTCCCCATCTTCTTGCGGGCGGATTTGGACAGGACGGCAACCACGCATGCGCGGATTGGCGCTGGCCAACCCGCGCATGTGCGGATGACGTCCGTTATGCGGCGCCGGCCGCGTCATCTATTCGGCGCCGCTTTTACACGGGCAACAAGGCCTGGCGCGGGTAGATGATGCGGCCCCGATACTAGCCCATTGCCAGGGCCTGAATCGGTCGGGACCGGGGCCGTTCTGCGCCGTCGTGAACCTCGACGGCGTTCACGACGGCGCAGCCACTTCGGCGTGGGAGTGGAGAATCCCACCCATGATCTGTTGCGAACTCGCCTATCAGTGGAATTTTTAATTTGACATTGTGATTATATAAATAGCGGGACTGTGGAGGTGGAAACTTTCAAGGTAGCGAGATACGGAAATGGATACACACCTGCCGAAAGAACCAGTACAACTGGAGAACCCTAAGGAAAGAGAGAGAGAGACAAGTAACATCAGAACTGTATCAAGTGACAGACATATGGGCAAAATTCTCCCCCAACGGCGCGATGTCCGCCGACTGGCGCCAAAGACGGCGCCAATCAGACGGGCATCGGGCCGGCCCAAAGGTGCGGAATGCTCCGCATCTTTGGCGGCCTAGCCCCAACATTGAGGGGCTAGGCCGACGCTGGAGGGATTTCCGACCCGCCAGCTGGCGGAAATGGCGTTTGTTTCCCCGCCAGCTGGCGCGGAAATGTGGCGCATGCGCGGGAGCGTCAGCGGCCGCTGACAGTTTCCCGGCGCATGCGCGGGAGCGTCAGCGGCCGCTGAAAGTTTCCCGCGCATGCGCAGTGGGGAGAGTCTCTTCCGCCTCCGCCATGGTGGAGGCCGTAGCGGAGGCGGAAGGGAAAGAGTGCCCCCACGGCACAGGCCCGCCCACGGATCGGTGGGCCCCGATCGCGGGCCAGGCCACCGTGGGGGCACCCCCAGGGTCAGATCGCCCCGCGCCCCCCCCTGGACCCCGGAGCCCGCCCACGCCGCCTGGTCCTGCCGGTAAATACCAGGTTTGATTTACGCCAGCGGGACAGGCAATTTCTGGGCGGGACTTCGGGCCATCCGGGCCGGAGAATTGAACGGGGGGTCCCGCCAACCGGCGCGGCCCGATTCCCGCCCCCGCCCAATCTCCGGTACCGGCGGGGGGTCGGAGAATGACGCCCATAGTCTCCGAAAGAAGCAGTCATTTTCCACCTGAAAACTATTTCCCAGATGTGGCCACCTTAATTTGCTTGTGGTAATTATTTGCTGTATTTAGCTCCTAGAGTTACTGAATATTAGATGTTATTTAATATTGGATTGGAAAAGGCATGTCTCAGAGTTCAGGTAACGTTGGTTTGGGGACCAAAAGTTCGTTTCATGTTAAATTATGTGTGTATAATCATCAGTCTACTTAGGTTTCATAGTGTATTATAGTCCTTCTTGTTGAGTGTGTTTTTGTTTTTATTTTAACTTAATAAATATTCTTTTTTAAAATAAATTTAGATTACCCAATTATTTTCTCCAATTAAGGGGCAATTTAGCGTGGCCAATCCACCTACTCTGCACATTTTTGGGCTGTGGGGGCGAAACCCACGCAGACACGGGGAGAATGTGCAAACTCCACATGGACAGTGACCCAGAGCCGGGATCGAACCTGGGACCTCAGCGCCGCTACGGCCTCCACAGTAGCCTAGTGCTAACCACTAGGCTACTGTGCAGCCCGAATAAATATTCTTTATTAATTGTTCACGCAATGATTGGATTGTTCCTCACTGGGTTATACATCGTTTCTCACCAAAAAAAGAACATTTCCATCATTCCAAGTTACCCTTCTGGGTTTTGGGATACCTTTTGGATTTAACGTCAGTATGTTTCATAACAAAAATTGGGGGCTCGTCCAAGATTTAAAAAAAACATAATTCTTTGGGTGTAGGGAATTTATGACTTTTTAAACACCATGAGAGTGAGGAAAGTATGGGACCAAGACCCAAGTGAGGAAGTATGTGATATAAAATAAGGAAACTGAAAAGAATGGCTCTTGCACTGGCTAAGACCTGTTTGGGTGTAGACCGTATAACCTTGGAAAGTTTTAAAAGTGTATCTAAACCTAAATTGACGGAATTGGTGAATACTTTACAATTAGGATTACCTACAGGGAATAAGATAGATGAGATAGTTGAAGAAATAGCAAAAGCATTTAAATGTACAAGAGTTGTCATACAGACCATGGGTTGGATTCTCCATTTTGGAGACTGTCTCCTCCCTGGCGTGAAAATGGTGGTCTTTTACGCCAGGAAAACTGCTGCAAAACGGCCACCGATTCCTCCTTTTGCTGGAGGCTAGCGGGGAGACAGTGTAGACCTTGCAGCTCTAGCTGCCGATACGGCCCTGAGCATTTCCAATTCCGTGGCCGCGCATGTGCACGGTGGCATCCTGAACGGCTGCGTCGTGCTCCACGGTGGACCCAGCCCGCGGACCCAGACCGCAAAAATAGTGTCCCCCTTTGGCCGCTCGCACGCCACGGACCGCCCGGCCACAATGCCCCCAGTCCCGAATGAAACCCTCCCTGCCCGCGGATCGGCCCTCCCCCGACCGTGGCGGTGCCGGACTGAGTCCGCAGCCACCAGGCGAGGTTCCCGGATGGTGTGAGCACACGTAACCCACACCGTCGGGAACTCGGCCGGTCGGCGACGGAGTATCGCAGGGAGGCTCTCAGACAATGGCTGAGGCCGTGGATAACTGACGCAGCGTACCTTTTCAGGGAGCGGAGAATACAAAAACCGGCGACGATCCCGATATTGGCGTCAAGACGGATTCTCCACCCAGTCGCTGAACTCAATTTCGGCTTTGGGGAGTGGAGAATCCAGCCCTAGGTCTTTTGAAAAATTAGGCAATTGAATTAGCTAAAATTAAATTACAACTAGAAATGACGAAATTAGAAATGCAGGAAAAAGAAAAAACAGAAAGAAATAGAAATGAAAATGAACTTGAAATGCGAGAAAAGCAAAATGAAAGGGAAGCGAGGGAAAGAGAAAAAGAGAAAGATTTTCCAAGGGAATTGGAAATGGCGAAGTTAGCAATGGCAGAGAGAGAACAGGAGGGAGAGAATTTCAAGTTCAAATGCGAGTAGTGAGAAACGAGACCAGCGCAGGTGGAGGAAGGAAATAATTCCAGACATTAACCTAATGGAGAGATGTTTAGATTTGTGCAGGCACTTCCAAAATTTGCCGAAAAGGAAATTGAGATGCTTTTTAATTCCTTGGAGAAAATCGCCAACCAAATTCAATGGTCACCAAATATTTGAACACTGCTCTTACAGAGTAAACTTGCAGGTTGGTTAGTGAAGTCCATGAGTTTTTCTCAGAAGAAAGACCTGGTGAAGAAAGCTACATAGGGTGCTTATAAGTTAGTACTAGAGACTTACAGACAAAAGGTTTGAAATGTAAGGAAACAGTCTGGACAGACTTATATTGAATTTGAAAGGGTTAAATAAAGTAATTTTGATAGTTGGGCGAGAGCATTAAAAATAGAACAAACACGTAATTATGTTAGAAGAATCTAAAGATTCATTACCTGCAGTGATAAGAATTCATAAGGAGGAACAAAGAGTTAAAACTGCAAGAAATGCCATGCAGCGTGCTGACGACTATGAGTTGGTTCATAAGTCAAAGCCTTTTTTTCGACACACTGGAACCCCCAACCTAACAGAAAATGGGTTGCAGTGGTTCAAAAAGGTAGCTCAGCACCACCTTCTCAACGACAATTGACAATGACGATGGGCAACAAGTGCTGGCCTAACCAATGATGCCCACATCGCATGAAAGAATGATAAAAATGCAGCTATCAGGATTGTAGAAGGACAACTAGATGGACATTGGTCTTTTTTTCCTTTTAGGAATTTCTATGTGAGAAACTAAGATGGAAGCAAGATGAGAAGATGTTGGGCTTAATTTATCATTCTTGCTAGGGATACGCTGGGAAGTGAAGGCTCCCATAAAATGGCAAGGAACAGTTGGTGAGTAGAATGCCCTTTGCTTTCCCGTCACCATTGCATTTCACAGGGTCAGAAGGGTGAAGGATGGCCATACCGCCCAAAGACCAATTGAGCCACTTATGTAGAGCATTCTGTGATACTGGCAACCCCCAGATACCACTCACCTCATTGTAAGGGCAGCATCCATTGTTGTATCTTCTCAGCTGGTTGCTGTCCCAGAAGTAGCCCTGCAGAAGGACAACAGAATCTTATAAGTGCATTTATTGAGAGTCTTTATTGAACTTCCCTGAAGATGTCTGCCTCCAGAGGCAGCCTCATGGCATTATCCCATCTACAGAAAACCAGATGTGTCAATCAGACTGGTACATTTCGTAATCCAAACATCCCACTTTTCATTTTGAACAAATTATGCAAACATCCCCCTTTTCCTCGTGAAAATAAATCACATTTACATGCACGACCCTGTGTAACTGTGAGTAAGCCAAGTTAGCCACTGCTCTCATTTATTAATAACTGTTTGTTCTAATATTCATTCTCTGCACATGCATTGCACTTGCAGGACAGGATTTTCTCGATCCTGTCCTGCAAGCCAGTGGGTCATTGATGATAGTTCTGTACTCAATATAGCCAGCGAGATCTCCTCACCTTGACCATTCAATTCCCGTGAAAGGACAGCTTTACGCTGTGACAGAACAACTTTGTTAGTTATTCGAATGTGCCTGTGGTTATGCCAGTACATCTGGTTGCTCACTTCCACTGCGTATGATCGAGGTGACAATTTTTCTACACGTGCCAAGTATCTATGCAGGCTAACTATGGGGCGGTACATTTGTTAGCCCTACTGTCTCACAGCACGAAGGACCTGGGTTCAATTCTGGCCTTGGGTGACTATCTGTCCGGGTACTCTGGTTTCCTCTCACAGACCAAAGATGTGCAGGTTGGGTAGACTGGCCATGCTAAATTGCCCGTTAGTGTCCAAAAAGAGGTTAGGTGAAGTTATGGGGATACAGAGGGAAAATGGGCCTAGGTGAGACTCACTGGGCCAAATGGCCTCTTTGTGCACTGTTGGGATTGTATGATTCTAACTCCTTTGAGAGCACTAAAGACTTTTATCCTGTCTGTCTCTCCAATGTTCAGCCCTGGTAATGGTTTGGCAGTTTGTCAAACTGAAATTTTACTTTCTGTCATTTTACCTTAATCGTCTCATTCACACCTGTTACAACTTCTGTTTTCAGTAGTTTTTTTGCTATTGGAAGAGCATGTTTGACAGAACATTAGTTTTTGGTCAGGACTATTTTCCATGCCTTAGTCAATGTGCTTCTCCACTCAAGGATTAGCTTGTACTAGATTGGCTCAATTTCTTGATGAATCCTTTGGCGATTTTCACTGCCACCACAACCTTTCTGTTTAGTCGGCAATTTTTTGTTTGGAAATGATGTGTAGTTTTGAATTTCCTGATCTTTTGTGAATTGACGGTATTTTTCACTTTTGAACTGAGGGCCATTGTCACTCATCACAATGTCTTGAATGCTGTACTGACAGAAGTGGACTTTCAGGCATTATACTAGCTCTCTCATCGACATTAATGTCAGCTGGTCTAACTTCCAGTAATCAGAATAGTGATAAGATAATCAGTTCCTGCCAAAGTCTACTCCTAGCTTCATCCATGGTCTGCCTGGGATGTTATGGCTCACCAATGACTCTCTAGCTTGTATAGCTTAGTACTCATCACATGCATCACATTGGTCAATGTGGTCCTTAATTTCATTGCTCATTTTTGGCCAGTAAAGCATGTTTCTCACCTTTCTCAGAGATGATTGATTCCTTGATGGCTTGTGGGGATATGTTTCAGCATCTCTGCTCTCATTTCTTGAGGAATCATGGCCTTTGCAAGATATTATCTTGGACTGTCAATTCATCTCGGAAAGCCCAATGTGCTCTTGTGACCACAGGTTTGGCCTTGATGCTCTCTGGCTATCCTTTCATCACTACTCCTTCTAATACTTGTAGAGTTGCATCTTGTTGGGTAATTCACTTGATTTGAACAAGGTGCCTGTCTGTCAGAGCCATTGTCTCTGTTGGCTTGATGGCTTTCAGATCACATCAAGCTGCTACTTCACTTTGAATCTGGATGATATTGCATTCCGTTGTAGTATCCTCAACTTTATTCATGGGGAGCTCTGCTCTCCACAGCATGGCTGTGATGTATATCTGTTTTTCTTGCTTATACATCTCATCCAGGTGATATCTTTGTAAATGAAGTAACCTTCTTTGCAGTCCCTCTGGAGCAGATAGTAACGGTTTCCAAAAAATGCTTTGAAGGAGCTTGTGGTCGGACTCCATGGTTACTTTGACTCTCCCAAACAGGTACTGCTGAAAATGCTCATAGGCAAAAGCAATAGCTAGGCACTCTTTCTCAATCTGCGTAGCATCCTTCCGTTTGCATTAGTGCCCTGGATGCAAATGCGACTGGTTGTTCTTGCTGAATCCGAGTTGCTCCCAGACCCATCTCGTTGAAATCACACTGCAAGGTGACTTTCTCATTGCTATCATAGTACCTCACTCAGCATTGGCATTGCTGTCACTAGCTGTTTTATTTCAGTGAACGCTGCTTCTTGCTCTGCTCCTCAATAACACAGCACATCCTGGCAGTGAGCTTGACTAATGATTCACATGCTGCTGACAAATTAGGCAAAAATTAAACTAAAAAGTTCAGAAATCCAACAAATGGTTGCACTGCTTTCACATCTGTTGAACTCTGCTACAGCTCTCATCTTGTCAGGATCCAGGCAAAGACCTTTTGCCATCAATATATGACCTGTGCACTTGACTTCAGGCATCTTCAGTGGCAATTTGTTCTTGCTCATCTGCTGAGCTCTTTCTGTATTAAATTCTGATCATGACTATGGCTTCTTCCATTGTGTCTTCACATCCATAAACTGGTAGATCATCCACTTTGGTTTACACTCCAGGAAGATCACTGACTATCTCATGCTGTCTGCATTGCTACTCTTCTGGAGCCATGGAAATGCCAAACAGCACATGCACCCCTATAACTCCCAAACAGCGTCCAGAACGTCATTACAAAACTGCTGCTTCCATTCAGCTTCACTTGCCAATAGCCACCCTTCACATCTAGGGTCATGCATATCCTTGCCTTGGCAAGTTGCAGCAAAATTCCTCCAGTGGTTGGCAGGGGTAGTGAGATCACTTCAGTCCTTTATTTAGATCCTTTAGGTATAAGCGTACTCACAGCTTTCCAGGTCATTTCACTGTTATCATGCTGCTAATCAGTCTGTAGGAGTCAACACTTTTTTGATTACTCCCCTCTTTTCCAGCTCTTCTATCTTGTACTTTAGGCTTGACTTGAGGGAAGTTGAAATGAAAATGAAAATGAAATTCGCTTATTGTCACAAGTAGGCTTCAATGAAGTTACTGTGACAAATCCCTAGTCGCCACATTCCGGCGCCTGTTTGGGGAGGCTGGTACGGGAATTGAACCGTGCTGCTGACCTGCTTGGTCTGCTTTAAAAGCCAGCAATTTAGCCCAGTGTGCTAAACCAGCCCCTTGCATCCAGTTGGAACCCTTCTCAGCAGATGATGAATTGGTCTTACACTCTCATCTGCCTCGCGAGGATATTCTACTGGTAGACATTCTAACCCTTTCTCAGCATCAGTTCACGGCTATGTGATAGAATTCCAATACTCCAGAAGGATTTCTTCAAAATGCTTCCCGGGTAGCCAAGTCCTGATCTTGCCATTCCCTCCAGAAGCCACCTGTCCCATGGAAGTTGGGGACTCCACTTTCTTCTTATTCCTCTTGGATCTGTTCTGCCGTCACTGGTTTAGTGTACTGTGGCGCATTGTGACTCACTGTTGACACTTTCAGAGTTACCAGTCTAAGCTTCAGAATAGCTTCAGCTGAAATGAGTGGCCATTCTATGCCATCTATGATCTGGAACTTTAAATTTCTTCCAGTCATTGCATTGGGCTCTCAGACTGATTTGGTATGAGTATCGTCCCACCACATACTCCCAATCCTACTGTCGAGGGCTTCATTGTCGGGGCTCCATGTTGAGCCACTTCACGAAGATCTCTGGCGGTCATTATGTTGTATGATGCACCTGTGTTTATCTGACACGTCTTGTTTGCTAGATACTTTCCTTCTGCGGTCATCATGGTAACAGTCACAAAATATTTGTCACCTATAATCTTGACTGATCCTGTTTTATCATGTATTATTCTTCATCAGGCTCCATCTGTGTAGGCTTAGATAGATAGATAGAATTTACAGTGCAGAAGGAGGCCATTCGGCCCATCGAGTCTGCACCGGCTCACCATACTACCCAAGGTCAATACCGCCACCCTATCCCCATAACCCAGTAACCCCACCCAACACTAAGGGCAATTTTGGACACTAAGGGCAATTTATCATGGCCAATCCACCTAACCTGCACATCTTTGGACTGTGGGAGGAAACCGGAGCACCCGGAGGAAACCCACGCACACACGGGGAGGATGTGCAGACTCCGCACAGACAGTGACCCAAGCTGGAATCGAACCTGGGACCCTGGAGCTGTGAAGCAATTGTGCTATCCACAAGGCTACCGTGCTGCCCTTGTTTTGAGTTTTTTGGCCAAGCACTTGAGTGCAAAATGATTCTGCTTTTTTTCCCTAAATTTAGAGTACCCAATTAATTTTTCCAATTAAGGGGCAATTTAGTGTGGCCAGTCCACCTACCCTGCACATCTTTGGGTTGTAGGGGCGAAACCCACGCAAACACAGGGAGAATGTCCACATGGCTAGTGACCCAGAGCCGGGATCGAACCTGGGACCTCGGCGCGTGAGGCACCAATGCTAACCACTGCGCCACCGTGCTGCCCAAGCTTTTTGAAGTTAAAACACTGCTTTCCACATGCTAGGCAATCCTTCCTTTCATTTGCATGCTGTCCTCCACAGGACTTTCATCCTGCCCTTTGTCTGCAATTACCTCTGAACTGTCTCTCAGCATTATGTATCTCCTGCTCTGCTCTTCCATACTTATGCTCTAGCTGACGTTTCACAACTTCTGCAATTTGACACAAGTCTATCACTTTCTTTAAGCGTAAGTTCCTCATCCTTCAGTAAACTTGCTCTCACCGAGAGGTCTCCCATGCTTAAGGCTAATCTATCTTTAATCAGATCATCTTTTAGCTGTCCAAATTCACATGATTCTGCCAGCTGCGTCACTGCCGTCACATACCATTCAAAGGTCTCACTTTCACTCTGAGCTCTAGTGTTGAATACCTAATGTTCATATGTAACTTTCACTCCGGGTTCAAAATATGCATTCAAGGTTTTCAGAATCTCTGCCATCTGTTGGCTTGGCTTATCAGTTACGTTTAGGGTGGTATACATTTTGTAGCAGGCCCTCCACAGCCGTGTTAGAAATGTGGCTACCACTACCAGTTCAGGTTTGTTAATTATAGTTTTCGGCAGTTTTGCCAGGTTATCACAATCCAATGATATTGGAGATGTGATGGGAAAACATATTGCAGTCAGTTCATTTACTCACTCAGTATTTACTTCGGCCGTTACCTGTTTTCCATTGCCCCTTTTCTGCAGCTCAGTGCTTTTCCTTTGTTGTATTTTTCATAGCTTTCTGCAGACTTGAATCTTTCTGTGTGCCTTTCTGAGTTGTGTCTTCTTTCTCCAACCCATGTTTCACTTGCAGCCTTTGTCTGTTTTTCTTTCTACTTTTCAGCATCTCTTGTGAAAATGTTAATCTTTCTTATGTTCCTTTGTTCTCACAGTCTTCTCTGCATTATTTCCTGGGTTCAAAAATCAATTTTTCCTTTGCTTCCTGACACCATGTTTTAAGTAGCAGGGCAGTAGAACTCCCTTAGGGTCTTGGCTCAGTGACAGTCTTCATTGACCAAACTTTAAGAGTCAATCTCAAGGCATACTCACATGACTATGGAAAACTGGATGTGTCAATCAGATTAGTTACATTTCAAAACTCAAACAGCCATTACCCCCAGTGACACTCCTGGAACTTAAGAGCTGCTGGCCATCATTTGGCTGGCAGCACTTGGAGGTGAGCTCATCCTTAAAAGGACAAGAGTCCTGCCTGCAACTAATTAGTTTCTGGAATTGTCTAAAATCAACTCCTTAGTGGCCGAGGCGGGTTTGCATCCAACGTTTGGGACTGTTGTAAGGAACACAGTTGCCCTGGGGGCTGGGTTAGCTCACTGGGCTAAATCACTGGCTTTTAAAGCAGGCCAGCAGCACGGTTCAATTCCCGTACCAGCCTCCCTGAACAGGCGCCGGAATGTGGCGACTAGGGGCTTTTCACAGTAACTTCATTGAAGCCTACTCGTGACAATAAGTGATTTTCATTTTCATTTCATTTCATTAAGTTGAGCCCATTAATGGAAACAAAATAATTGGAGTTTGAAGTGAGAAAGGAATAACAATAATTACCTTGTGATGAAGGAATGCTGTTAGTGGCTGCTGTGAAAGCACCAAAAAGAGGTGGACTGAGAATGAGAAATGTTTATTTGTGCTTAATAGATGGGCAGTGAAGGATATGATACAGGGAGGGACCTTTCTCATGGTTCTCGGAATGTTCTGGGAGTTGGGGGAGCACAGTTGCCACATGTTGTTCAGAGAAATGGAGAACAGAAGCTACTATGTCTCTGGAGGCCTGTCAGAAAGCACTGCCAGAACGTAGGCAAGATTGCCATTCTTGACACGCATGGGAGACCCGCCTTTCATATTTACCCAGGACCTGCTGGACTTTGCGTGGCAACATGTAGCGGAGTAGTCACACATGAGGAGACATCCACCATAGAACCTTAAGATTCAGTCGATAAAGATGAATATCCTCCCAAGGTTTCAATTCTTGTTTCAGTGCATTCCAGTTTTCCTCCCGAAATCGTTCTTTATGAAAGTCAGTAAAATGATAGCCGCGATCTACCGGCCACGTTGCACCCGAAAGACAGCGCGGTCCGGCCCATAGATGCTGGGAGATCCCTCTTCTGGGATATACCCGGATGGCCACGCCTCCTGAGATCTAGCACGATCTCGCGAGACGTTGTGATCTGAATCCCGCCCATTGTGAGCAGGGTCATTCTTTTGCAAATCTGCATATTACAGTGAGACAGCTAGTCTCACTCTAATATGCTATTCCATGATCTACCTGAGATGTGGGATCTAACCCCTGTTGCCTTGGAGATTTTGGATGAGTGCTGTTCAATGCTGGTCTCCACAAATGAGGAGTAGGCAAAATGCCACTTGTAGGGGTCTCCAGGGGATCGAAGGCTCCTGGGTGCTTGCCCTTTGGGCAGTGTGGCACTGGCACTGCTGGTGCCACTTGAACACCTTGGCACTGCCAACCTGGTCCCTTGCACTTCCAAGGTCCCCAGCTGGTGCTGGCAGGGGTGCAGGCAGTGCCAAGGTGCCCATGTGCATTTTTCCCATGCCAGGGACTGGGGGTGCCCTATGGGGTGCGGAGGAAACACCCCACTAAATACGTTCATTACGGGACTCTGTTCCCATTAGGTTAGATCGTGCTCGATATCTGCTTTTATTTGAGCAGGCAAGATCCCACAGATTCGCAGGGTGTTTTTGCAAAGGTATAGACAGTCGAGGGGCCTGGCTTTGCACAACTGTTATTCTACAGTTGGCTGCGAATATTGAAAAGGTGGAGGCTGGTACGGGGACAGAATCCGTGTGGGGGTGGATGGAGAGGTGTGCATGTAGAGGTTCCAGTTTCAGAGCCTCAGAAGAATATGATAGGTGGGAGCCGTGTTCTAGGGGTCCGGCTCATCATACATACATGCTCTGGTTTTGTTCTAAGCTTATGAGCTTTAGGGTCTCCTTTTTCAGCACCATGTCAGGAATTCTCGGAGTTGAGTTGGAGCCTTGGCCTTTGATGGTTATCTTTGGGCTTCAGATTTACCGGAGCTGCAGACGGGAGCGAAGGTGGATGTACTGCCCTTCGCCTCGCTAATAGCCCGAAGGAGAGTGCTGTTTGGGTGGAAGTGTTCGGTCTTGCCCAGCGCCGCAGTGTGGTTAAATGACCTGATGGAGTTCCTACATTTAGAAAGTATCAAATATATCTTGAGGGGGTCGACGGAAGGTGGCAGCCGTCCATTTCCTATTTCAGGGAGCTGGTCACCGTCAGATCTTAGGGTTGGTGGGGGGTGGTGTCAGGGGATCTCGGGGATTGATTTTTGTTCTGTTTGGGTTTGGTTTTAGGGGATGGGGGGGTTTGAAATATTATAATTGTTGTATGAATATGGTTGTAAAGATGTCATATTGGAAAAACATTTCTTATTAAAAATATATATTTCTTTAATTTACCCAGGGCCTGAGAGCTAAAATACCCTGGGGCTGAAATCTAAGCCAGGATTTGGCACCAGCCCCACTCTCCCCATCTCATAGCAGCCCACCTGAAACTTGCTCTGGGCTAACATTTGCCCCATAGACTTGCTGACACTGACTCAGACTAGTATACTGAGGCAATCACTATACTAACCTACATGCACTGTCGACACAGATATATAAACACACACAGCAGGCAGATATGCAACCAACAATGCACACAGAAATATACACTAACAGGTATACTATTACAGAAATATATTGATAGATGATCACACAAAATATGATATGGAGATGCATGAACAAAACACTTAAATGGACACAAATGCACAGATACATGGCCACCTGCACACAACAAACATATGTACTAATGAGTGGACAAATTCCACAAGCTGCATGGTCATTGCACCAAATACTGTACTCTGGCTCACTATATAAAGGTAGAACTCTGGGCTGGTTGACTTTGGGGATTGCAAGTTATTACAGGGCTGATTTAGCACAATCCAAACATTGCATTACTCATTGTTTCCAAATGACATTGCCAAGTCCATATGTTCTTGTTTTTGTTTATGAGGTACTGCTAGTCTCTCCCTACAGCACTCTATCTGGAAGACATTCCTTATTCATTATCCTACAACGTCACAGCAGCCGTGTACAATGGAAAGTCTGACTCATGACATGTTGAGTGGTACAGCTGGCTGCTGCACCAGCCTCAGCTACAAGCTTTGTTCATCAGCATTTTAATTTAAACAGTGACAGCAAGGCCTTCACTAGGTGCCCCAGGAAGATGATGACGTGCCACCCAAGGCCGCTCAGAGCCTAAGGAAGCAATTCAACAAGCGCGAATCTGGTAAGAGATTCCCCATCACTATGAGGGAATGTGAAGGTGTGATTTCTGCTGTGCGGAAGCAGCAAACCTTGCTGTGTAGTCAGAGATGGATTTCAGGTCTCCCCCTAAGGCTCCAATCGAGGACCCTTACTCATCCCTTCCGTTTGGTACCTTTGTCTCAGGGCGCCTCCTCCAATTGTAGATTGAGAGCTCTATCAACTGGTTGATTGATTAATTGATTTGATTTATTGTCACATGTACCGAAGTACAGTGAAAAGTATTTTTCTGCAGCCGAGGAACGTATACAGTACATACATAGTAGACACAAGAATAATCAACAGGGAACATTGACAAATGGTACAACAACTAACAGTGATTGGTTACAGTGCGGAACAAGGGGCCAAACAAAGCAAATACATGAGCAAGAGCAGCATAGGGCGTCGTGAATAGTGTTCTTACAGGTAACAGATCAGTCCGAGGAGTCTTGTAGAAGAAGCTGTTCCTTTGTCTGGATGTGCGAGTCTTCAGACTTCTGTACCTTCTGTCTGATGGAAGGGTCTGGAAGAAGGCAATGCCTGGGTGGGAGGGGTCTCTGATGATGCTGTTTGCCTTCCTGAGGCAGCGAAAGGTGTTTACAGAATCAATGTGGGGGTGGCAAGTTTGTGTGATGCATTGGGCTGAGTTCACCACAGTCTGCAATTTCTTGCGATCTTGGACTGAGCAGTTGTCATACCACAACTAAATAAGGAGGCGTCACCTCCATAACAATCCTGGTGTCTGTTCCCTGCCCTTATTCTGCGTATGCAACCTGAGCATAAAGATTCTGTAGGCCCGAGAAGATAAGTTAACTGGAGTTTAATTTAGGCTGAAGGAAACGGCTGCCACAGTGGCTTATGACACAATAGTCAGTTGTGGCTCAATGGTAGCACTCTCATCTTTGAATCAATAGGTCATCGGACAAGATCACATGATCCCGTCTGATACTCCAGCAGAGGCAATGTTGTACTGCCTTTCAGGCGGTGGCATTAAGTTGAGGCCCTGTCTGTTCTCGTAGGTGTGAAAAGATCCCAGCGCACTGTTTAAGGAAGAGCAGCAAAATCCTGATGGCCCAGTCAATATCAATGCCTTAACCAACACCTAAAAAAATCTGGTTATTTATTTCACTGCTGTAAAGGGACAAGTAAAGAAACAAAACATGTGTCTACAGGGGTGTGAGTGGGAGGATCAGGAATATCTTCCATCTGAAACCAAAATCAAATGAGAGAGAAAAGAACCAACCCAACAAAGAAACAGGAAACAAAATGAGGCAGAGGTTGCAGTCTAAAATTGTTGAACTCAATGTTGCGTCGAGGAGTCTGACAAAATGTCCAGCTACATCAAACCTGTGCCTTATCTCATCTTGGAGTATTTTTATGGTGGACAACGTAGAGGGAGCCTTATTCTGAATGTAATCCATGTTATGCGTGCCCTGGAGTTTTTCCATGGAGTACAGTGTAGAAGGAACCTGACTTGGTGTCTAGTCCGTTTTGCGCATGACCCGAGGAGTGTTTAATTCCATATCTAATCAGTACAATATGTTACCTCAGTGTTTAATTGGCAGCTTAGACAGAACTTTACTTTCTGTTTGACCCGTACTCTAACTGGCCTGAGTGTGTATAATGAGTATGCACAAGGAGTTTTATATGTTCTGACCACTTAATGTACCTGAGCTAGACATGCGTGCTACTGCCACTCTGCAGCACTAACATCTCTGATTTTAGATTAGCACGAAATTGCCAAGAAAGTATCATGAATAAGATAAAGACTGAACATGGGAATAAAAAAATGTGCAACAACTTGAGGGAGACATCTCATCATAGTGTGTGTTCAGGCAGAAGCTGCCCTGCTGTTGCCCGCTATTGGATCCACATTTGCATGTTGGCATTGATGTGTTGGGTACTCTGCTACACAGACGAACCAACACGGTTGCGAATGGTACAACTCAGTTTTATTTCTAGCATTTATTTACAGTGGTAAACTGGTCACTGAGGTTCGATCATAACCTTTGAATCTGTGGACCTATTCCTAATACTATCTAGTAGTGGCACTCAGCACATGGTGGATGTCTGAGTGGCTTGTTATGAGCTCTGTGCCCGGAGCTGTCTCCTGCTGGAATGCCCAGGAAGTGTCGTGTTCCCTGTTTTGTACTGTGTATGCTCTTGCCTGTGATTGGCTGTGGTGTTTTGTTTATGTTGATTGGTCCGTTGATCTGTCCATCAGTATGTATGTATGTTTGTGCTATGATGTTTACCTGTAGATCATGACATGCCCCCTTTTTTTTTACAAGAACAAGTGCCTATGTGGTTATAAATAGAGATGGGTACTGAGTGCAGCTGAATTTGTGTGTGCGCAATATCTACAGCATGTACATGGGGCTAAACTATATACAAGGGGCGATGTCAGGTGCAACATAACAACAAGGTTGTACCATAAACAAAGAACGGGGAAATGTTGAATGACAAAAACAAACTCCTGTAACGACAAGGAAGAACAGAAACATATTAACACAGTGGTATTATGAGTTCAATGTACGAACAGGCTCATAAGTCCAGTCTAGTAGGTGGGCGACGAATTCAGGTTGACCGCCTCAAGGGTGGGTCTGGATCCACCGGCTGAGGAATGGGCCTGGCCATGGGCAACGACGGAAGGGGAATGGTGGCAGGAAGCTCCACAAAGTCGATATCAGGAACAACAGGAGGGCGCGGTGCCGGTGTAAGTTCCCGTAGCGAGCGTGGAAGCAGGCGAAGAGCCCGGCGATTGCGCCTACGAACAGATCCATCAGGCATGCGAACCAGGAACGAGCGGGGAGCCACGCGTCTGAGAACTTCGGCAGGTGCTGACCAGCTACCTTCTGGTAGGTGGATGCGGACGTCGTCTCCAGGCGCCAGGGCGGGAAGATCAATTGCCCGTGTGTCATACGCCATCTTCTGGCGAATGCGCTGCTGTTGCATTCTGTGTAGTACTGGAGCATGGTTGGTTGTGGGTACCAGAATGGATGGCACAGTGGTCCTGAGGGCGTGACCCATCAACAGCTGGGCTGGTGAGAGGCCAGTGGCTAGTGGGGCCCAGCGATAGGCCAGCAGGGCTAGGCAGAAATCCGATCCAGCAGCAGCAGCCTTGCAGAGGAGCCGCTTGACGATGTGAACGCCCTTCTCCGCCTTTCCATTGGACTGGAGATGCAGAGGGCTGGACGACACGTGTGTGAAGCCATACAAAGCAGCAAAGGACGACCATTCCTGGCTGGCAAAGCAGGGCCTATTGTCCGACATGACAGTAATCGGAATGCCGTGGCGAGCGAAGGTGTCTTTGCAGGCCCTTATGACAGCGGACGATGTCAAATCGTGCAGGCGTATGACCTCTGGATAGTTTGAAAAGTAATCAATGACAATTACATAGTCCCTGCCAAGCGGGTGAAAAAGGCCCACACCCACCTTCGCCCAGGGGGACGTCACCAGCTGATGGGGCTGAAGCGTCTCAGGAGGTTGCGCCGGTTGAAACCTTTGGTAGGTGGGGCAGTTGAGCACCATATTGAAATGAAAAATGAAATGAAAATCGCTTATTGTCACAAGTAGGCTTCAATGAAGTTACTGTGAAAAGCCCCTAGTCGCCACATTCCGGCACCTGTTCGAGGAGGCTGTTACGGGAATTGAACCGTGCTGCTGGCCTGCCTTGGTCTGCTTTCAAAGCCAGTGATTTAGCCCTGTGCTAAACATCACTGATGCCCGGCCAGTATACCGCCTCTCGGGCCCTCCGTCTGCACGTCTTGACCCCCAGATGGCCTTCGTGTAGTTGGTCGAGGACCAGCTTGTGCATGCTGTGCGGAATCACAATCCGGTCCAGCTTTAGAAGGACACCATCAATGACGGCCAAGTCGTCTCGGCCATTATAGAACTGCTGGCATTGTCCTTTGAGCCACCATCCCATCATGTGGCGCATCACCCGTTGTAGAAGGGGGTCAGCTGCAGTTTCCCGGCGAATACCAGGGGGCGATGGTCAGTCTCAACGGTAAACTGGGGGAGACCATACACGTAGTCATGGAACTTGTCTATTCCGGTCAGCAAACCCAGGCACTCCTTTTCGATCTGCACGTAGCGCTGTTCTGTGGGGGTCATGGCCCGCGAGGCATAGGCGACCGGGGCCCATGACGCAGTGTCATTCCGCTGTAGGAGTACCGCCCCAATGCCGGACTGGCTGGCATCAGTCTAAATTTTAGTGTCGAAAAACGCCAGTACCAGGGCTGTGGTGAGCTTAATTTTGAGCTCCTCCCATTCCTTCTGGTGTGTGGGCAGCCACTGGAACTCCGTGGACTTCTTGACGAGGTGGCGCAGAGCCATCGTGTGGGAGGCAAGGTTGGGAATGAACTTCCCCAGGAAGTTGACCATGCCTAGGAAGCTTAGCACTGCTCTCTTGTCTGCCTGCTGCGGCATGGCTGTAATGGCGCTCACCTTGTCTGCATCCGGACGGACCCCTGACCGGGAAATGTGGTCCCCCAGGAACTTCAGCTCGGTCTGGCCGAAAGAACACTTAGCTCGGTTGAGGCGCAGGCCGTTTTCCCGTATGCGGGCAAAGATGCGCTGGAGACGATTGATGTGGTGGACCAGATGATGACGTCATCCACGTAGACGTGCACCCCTTCGATGCACTCCATCATCTGCTCCATGATCCTGTGAAAGACCTCGGATGCCGAGATGATGCCAAATGGCATTCGGTTGTAGCAGAACCTGCCGAAAGGGGTGTTGAAGGTGCACAGCTTTCGGCTGGACTGATCCAATTGGATCTGCCAAAAATCCTTTGCGGCATCCAGTTTTGTGAAGATTTTTGCCCGGGCCATTTCGCTCGTGATCTCTCCCCGTTTGGGTATGGGGTAGTGTTCCCTCATTATGTTGTTGTTGAGGTCTTTTGGATCAATGCAGATCTGGAGCTCGCCGGAGGGCTTCTTAACATAGACCATGGAGCTGACCCATGGCGTGGGCTCCGTGACCCGGGGTAGCACCCCTTGGTCTTGGAGATCCTGCAGCTGCTGCTTGAGGCGGTCTTTGAGTGGCTCTGGGACCCTGCAAGGTGCGTGAATGACCGGGGTGGCGTCCGGTTTGAGCCGAATTATGTAGGTGTAGGGCAGTGTGCCCATGCCCTCGAATGCCTCCTGGTTGTGGGCGAGGAGCGATTGGAGCTGTGCCCTGAATTCTGCATCCGGGAAGTCAGATGTGCCTTCTGGAGACAGAGCGTGGACTCGTTGCACGAGGGAGAGAACATTGCATGCCTGTGCGCCTAGCAGGGAGTCCTTTGATGATCCGACTATCTCGAATGAGAGTGTGGCCGTGTGTGTGTTGTGTGTCACCTGGAGCTGGCAGGATTCCATAGCCAGGATAACGTTCCCGTTGTAGTCGACCATCTTGCAACGCGATGGCCGAATTGGTGGTCTGACCTTCATGGCGTATAAGGCTGACCATGCTCTGAGGTTGGCGGAGGCGCCAGTGTCCAGACGGAATGTTATTGGTGATCGGTTGACCATTAGGGTGGCACTCCATTCATCACCCGGATTGACAGTGTTCACTTGCAACAGCTGATGGGTCCTGGGTGGAGACATCCGGTTCCCATCAATGACCGCAACACGGAAGGCGTCCCGGTCGCCTGTGTCACTGGTCTGGATATCGTCTGGGCACGACTCGTAGTAAGGAGGCTGAATGGTCCGCACGTCCCTGCGAGGTTGTCGGAATTGGGGAACATTGGCAGGTTGAGCTGCTCGACAGCAGGCAGCGTAGTGGCCCACCTTGCCACAGCGGAGGCATTGTCGGTTTCTTGCAGGACATTGCCGCTTTAAATGTGCGGCTCCGCAGTTGCCGCACGTCGTGACGTCATGGCGTTCGTTGCACCACCGCGCATGCACAGTTCGGTCTTGCGTCGAGCGCGCCTGCGCATCACGTACCTCTGTGTCGACGTCGTTTATGGTGTGCACAAACGTCGGGAGGCCTCGAAAAGCGCTCGGAATGGCCGCCCTCGTCCGGCCCACGGGCCAGGAGGAACTCGATCGCCTGGACCCGTTTGGCCTCGTACGACGCCTGCCTCGCCGATCCAGCCGCGTAGGACCCCTGCCGCGCCGATTCGGCTGCCTGAAATTGTGAGTAGCGGCTAGTCGCGTTTTCATGCAGGACACAGGCTTCGATTGCGGAGGCTAGGGTGAGGCCTTTTATTTTTAAGAGCTGCTGGCGTAGGGTGCCCGAGGTGACCCCAAAAACGATCTGGTCCAGAATCATGGAATCGGAGGTGGTGTCGTAACCGCAGGACTGCGCGAGGATACGGAGATGCGTAAGGAAGGATCAAAAGGGCTCATCCTTACCCTGCAGGCGCTGCTGGAAGAGATACCTCTCGAAACTCTCGTTGACCTCGACGTTGAAGTGTTGGTCGAGTTTGAGAAGAACCGTCTTGTACTTGGTCTTGTCCTCACCTTCCGCGAACACCAGGGAGTTGTAGACATGTATGGCGTGTTGACCTGCCGTGGAGAGGAGGATGGCGATCTTTCTGGTGTCCGAAGCGCTCTCCTTTTCGTTGGCTTCCAGGAAGAGCTGGAAGCGCTGTTTGAACAGCTTCCAATTAACGCCGAGGTTTCCAGCAACTTGTAGCGGCTGCGGTGTCCTGACGGTGTCCATGGCACAGGATGGCAGATTCCGGAGGATTCGTAGGTAGGTCCCACAGTTAATCCTGGTACTATGATGTGTTGGGTACTCTGCTACACAGACGAACCAACACGGTTGCGAATGGTACAACTCAGTTTTATTACTAACATTTATTTACAGTGGTAAACTGGTTACTGAGATTCGATCATAACCATAGAATCTGTGGACCTATTCCTAATACTACCTTGTAGTGGCACTCAGCACATGGTGGATGTCTGAGTGGCTTGCTATGAGCTCTGTGCCCTGAGCTGTCTCCTGCTGGAATGCCCAGGAAGTGTTGTGTTCCCTGTTTTGTACTGTGTATGCTCTTGCCTGTAATTGGCTGTGGTGTTGTGTGTGTGTTGATTGATCTGTTGATCTGTCCATCAGTATGTATGTATGTTTGTGCTATGATGTTTACCTGAATATCATGACAGGCATGTGTTGGCTGGCCACCTGGAGCTGACTTTTTGCCAGTGTCGCCAGGCTCAGAATGAAATAAGAGGACTCTGGGAACTGGAGCACTCTGTAATTG
This sequence comes from Scyliorhinus torazame, assembly GCF_047496885.1. Classification (NCBI taxonomy): domain Eukaryota; kingdom Metazoa; phylum Chordata; class Chondrichthyes; order Carcharhiniformes; family Scyliorhinidae; genus Scyliorhinus; species Scyliorhinus torazame. The sequence goes on from NC_092717.1 coordinate 188,737,095, forward strand.
AAATGTCACAGCGTCCATTTTGAGCAGAATCCTACGAGTGAGCTTGACACTCCTTAATGAGCTAAAATAGCTTGACAGCAATAAGACCAAAATATGTCCAGGAATAAAGAGCCTGTAATGATGTGTTTGACAAAAAGCATGGACATTTGAAGTACCTATTGCTCCCTGAAAAACTTTAACAGCTTGGAAATGCATGGTGTAGATCGAGGAGAGAGGAAGGAAAGGGCTTAATATTATTTTCTTAATATTTAACTAGTATTTAATAAGACTGACATTTTTTTAAAATCAGAAAGCAAAATACCACAGGTGCTGGGGATCTGAAATGTAACAGACCATACAAACACTCAGCAGGTCACACAGCATGTAACTGAAATGTAACAGACCATACAAACACTCAGCAGGTCACACAGCGTTTGTGGAGAGAGGGATTTAGGGCCAATGTTACAGGTTGATGACCTTTCACCGGAGGACATTCTGAGAAAACTTTAACCCAATGTCTCCTCCTTCATAGATGCCATTTGGCCTGCCATGTGTTTCCAGTATTTCCTAATTAAAATGTACTCATTGCAGCAACCATACTCCTAATTCAGTCTCGATGATATGGCATTCTGATGATTATGTTACCCATTATTAATCCAGAGGACTGGGCTAATCCACTGGGTTCAAATTTCACCATGACAGGTTGAGAATTTGAATAAAATTTTTAAAAACTGAAATACCAAATGCAGACGCGACTTTCCCCTCTGTGCACACACAGGAAACACGTTGGATCGTGGGCGGGCTACCTCTGTATTGCCTATTCTGCCATATGATTAACGCTCCTCACTCTGGGTTAGGGTTATGATTAGGGTAATGATTAATGCTCCTCACCCTGGGTTAGGGTTATGATTAGGGTTATGATTAATGCTCCTCACCCTGGGCGCCATGTTTAAATGCCACACTGGCACAGCTTTCTCAATGGCTGCAGCCCAGGGCTGCCTCGGGTGAGAGAGGTGACCCCCAAAAGGGAAGATAGCTGCACCCAAATTCTGTGATGCCTCCCTAGAATGCCTGCTGGTCCAGGACGAGGCTTGGTGCACTGTCCTCTACCCCCGTGATGTCCAGAGTAAGTCCACCAACCTCGCCACTCCGGCCTGGGAGGCGATGGCAGCAGCGGTCAGTGCCATTGAAGTACAGAAGAGGTTAACCAGCCAGTGAAGGAAGGGGATAAAAGTAGTCATCTGTTCCGCCAGGATAAATTAACCATTTCATCACTCTCAACTCACACACTTAGAAGCTTGTCATACATTCATTGGCATCTCAAGTGATCTCACCGCTCCCTCTCTGACACACACACACCCTCACATCTCCATCTGAGCTCAATTCCTCTGTGGTTCGCATACTCACCCCATCCATGGCTGCACTCACCACCCACACATGGCAGGCATCCTTATCATCTACCCTGCCATGCATCCTGCTCACACCGTCTGTTGGTCTATATGCAGGACAAGCTTGCCTACAATCGAAGGGGGATGTCTCAGCCTGGGGATGCAGTGTCCTTGCTCCCGAAGATAACTGAGCCATCGAGCTGGCCCATGAGGGCGTGGACCATAGGGGACCATGGTAGCACAAGTGGCTAGTACTGTGGCTTCACAATGCCAGGGTGCCAGGTTCGATTCCCTGCTGGGTCACTGTCTGTGCGGAGTCTGCACGTTCTCCCCGTATCTGCATGAATTTCCTCTGGGGGCTCCGGTTTCCTCCCACAGTCCAAAGACGTGCATGTTAGGTGGATTGGCCATGGTAAATTGACCGTAGTGACCAAAAGGGTTCGGAGGGGTTATTGAGTTACGGGGATAAGGTGTAAGTGAGGGATTAAGTGGGTCGGTGCAGACTCAATAGGCCGAATGGCCTCCTTCTGCACTGTACGTTCTATGTACCTGTGGTGATGGCACACACTCAAGTGAAGTTTTTGCACCAGCTCATCTCTCAGGCAACATACTGTGAGTGCTTTGAGCTATTTTAGAGTCACCTGACATGCACAAATCATCTCTCCTTTCTTTCAAAGTCACCTCTAGAAAGCTCCCAAGGGCATCCTTAAGGAAGGCCCGCGGCTCCAGCCCTGATGACACCCCATGAACTAAAGGAAAGCACTATAGAAGACCCATCACAGTGCTCACCCACACCCTCCAGCATCACAGAGACACACACCTCTGGGGACCTAGTTCTAGGGCAGCACAGTGGTTAGCGCTGCTGCCTCACAGCGTCAGGGACACGGGTTCAATTCCAGCCTTGGGTGACTGGCTGTGTGGAGTTTGCACTTCTCCCTGGGTTTCCTCCGGGTGCCCCGGTTTCCTCCCACACTCCAAAGATGTGCAGGTGGATTGGCCATGCTAAATTGACCCTCAGTGTCCAAAATGTTAGGTGGGGCTACTGGGTTATGGGGATAGGGTGGGGGCACTTTCAGAGGGTCGGTGCAGACTCGTTGGGCTGGATGGCCTCCTTCTGCACCGAAATGATTCTAAGATTCTGATTCTAGAGCAGCCTTGGTGCACAATCTAGGTCACAGCAGGTGGAAGCAAGGACATTGTAGGATGAACTATTGAAGGCCGGCATTCTGCAGAGTCCGGGTCAGATGACGAGCCTCTGGATGTGGTTCTAAATTAGTTGGTGTAGCTGGAGCGACAATGACGGGAACATCAGGCAGGGATGTCAGCTACCTCAGATTGTAATGAACGATAGAGGAATCCGACCACCTTCAGTTGATCAGATGATTCAGGTGATCACGCTGTCGTGCCAATGCATCAAGGTCAACCCTGTAGGTTGGTCGCTACCATGGAGACCGTTGCCCAGGATATTGGTCCTGCACTGGTGCAGGAGCTGCACTCCATTACTGTAGCCATTGGGGGCATCCATAAATGGCTGTGCTCCAGCTGCCCTCTCTCTTTAAGGTGAGACCCTTGAGCTCCCATTGGGAGGCGGACCAGCAGCTCCACACCCTGGGGACAGCCACCCAGCTGACTCCGGGACTGTCTGATCAATCCCAATCTCCTCCTTCTGTGATTCCATCACGTCCAGCTCCACAGGTCCAACAGGAAGCACCTGCCCCACAGTTGGGCACCCAAGGCAGGCTGGGGTCTTCCAAATCTCAGCCCGCTGGAGGACTCCCGCCAAAGTCATCAAAGTAGTGTGTAGCAGCCAGCAGGTTGTCCCCATCGCCACTGTGGATGTCGGGGAAGCACCAAGATGTAATGGCAGGGTTAGGAAAGTAAAAAAAAATTAGAAGCACAATGTTGGGACGGGTATGCACAATATGTATATCATGTTCATAAATTTAAATTGAATCGCACCATTTCATATCTCCTCTTGTGTATGCTTCCTTTATATGATGACCCATGTTGCTGTCAATCAAGTGTGATAACATGGTCCATCCCCCCTTTTATTGCAGATGTTGCGCAGGTCAAAGAGACACAGCCTGAGTGAGTGAGACACATCCAGAGTGGGAATTTGAAACTTGGCAATTTGGTGCCATGAGATAATTCAGTGCAGAGTGGGAGAAGGTGCTTTTTCCCTGCTATTTTGTTCTCTCTCTTTCTTCTGGCCTAGTTTCGGGAGCCGTTCGGAGGAGGAGGAGCAGTCTCTGTGTGAGTCTAAAAACCTAACGGTAACTTTCTGTTTTTCACTTTTTTTTTTCAAAAGTGACGTCAGAGGGAAGCTGTGATCTGATTGGTTGATAGCAAATCTGCCCCAAATTTAAAAAAAAACACAGCTAAACTCGTAAACTTAAATTAAACTATTTAATTAATTAGAGATGGCTGGTCAGGTGATGTGCTTGAGCTGCTTGATGTGGGAGCTGGCAGATCCCATTGCGAGCTGCAGGAAGGATGAGTCAGCTGACCAAGGCACCATGGTTCAGCAGGCCATTCAAGGGGAGGGAGTAAATAGGCAAGTTGTAGTTGTAGGGGATTCTATTATCGGGGGATAGATAGTATCCTTTGTGAGCAGGATAAAGAGTCCCGCATGGTATGTTGCCTGCCCGGTGCTAGGGCACGGGACATCTCTGACAGGCTTGAAAGGATACTGGAGAGGGAGGGGGAGGATCCAGTTGTTGTGGTCCATGTCGGTACCAACAACATAGGCAAGTCTAGGAAAGAGGACCTGTTTGGACATTATAAAGAGCTAGGATTCAAATTAAAAAAACAGGTCCTCAAGGGTCATAATCTCCGGATTACTGCGCGAGCCACATGCAAATTGGCATAGGGAGGCAAGCATAAGGGAAGTTAACACGTGGCTGAAAGAGTGGTGTGGGAAAGAGGGGTTCCTTTTCATGGGACACTGGCATCAGTTTTGGGACAGGGGGGACCTATACCGTTGGGATGGTCTCCACCTGAACCGAGCTGGGACCATTGTTCTGGCAAAAAGTGTAAATAGGGTGGTCAATAGGACTTTAAACTAGAGATTGGGGGGGAAGGGAAAGTCAGGGAACCAAGAGGTGAAATAATCAGTGGGAAGCGTAGCTGCTTAGGAATACAAACAAGTGTGAAAACACAGAACTCAGGAGATGTTACGATAGTCCCCATCTCACAAAATATGACACAGTGTATGGAAAGGCTCAGTAAACCAAGGTCCACCACACTAAGAAAACAAAAAGGGACGGTCAATAGAGAATAAAAGGTGCTATATTTAAATGTGTGCAGTGTACGGAACAAGGTAGATGAGCTTGTGGCCCAGATTGTGACTGGCAGGTATGATGTGGTAGGCATCACAGAGATGTGGTTGCAGGGGTTCAGGACTGGCATTTAAACATCCAGGGATTCACAACCTATCGAAAAGACAGAGAGGTGGGCAGAGGGGCCTTGTTAATTAGGAATGAAATTAAATCAATAGCACTAAACGACATAGGGTCAGATGATGTGGAGTCTGTGTGGGTAGAGTTGAGGAACCACAAAGGCAAAAAAACCATAATGGGAATTATGTACAGGCCTCCTAACAGTGGTCAGGACCAGGGGCACAAAATGCACCACGAAATAGAAAGGGCATGTCAGAAAGGCAAGGTCACAGTGATCATGGGGGACTTCAATATGCAGGTGGACTGGGTAAATAATGTTGCCAGTGGACCCAAAGAAAGGGAATTCATTGAATGTTTACAGGAGGGCTTTTTGGAACAGCTTGTGATGGAGCCCACGAGGGAACAGGCCATTCTGGACTTTGTGTTATGTAATGAGCCAGACTTGATAAAAGATCTTAAAGTAAGGGAACACTTAGGAGGCAGTGATCATAATATGGTAGTATTCAGTCTGCAATTTGAAAGAAAGAATGTAGAATCTGATGTAAAGGTGTTACAGTTAAATAAAGGTAACTACAGGGACATGAGGGAGGAACTGACAAAAATCGACTTGGAGCAGAGCCTAGTGGGAAAGACAGTAGAACAGCAATGGCAGGAGTTTCTGGGAGTAATTGAGGACACAGTACAGAGGTTCATCCCAAAGAAAAGAAAGGTTATCAGAGGGGGGATTAGGCAGCCATGGCTGACAAAGGAAGTCAGGGAATGCATCAAAGCAAAAGAGAAAGCCTATAATGTGGCAAAGAGTAGTGGAAAGTCAGAAGATTGGGAAGGCTACAAAAACAAACAGAGGATAACAAAGAGAGAAATAAGGAAAGAGAGGATCAAATATGAAGGTAGGCTAGACAGTAACATTAGGAATGATAGTAAAAGTTTCTTTAAATACATTAATAACAAACGGGAGTAAAAGTAGACATTGGGCCACTCCAAAATGATGCTGGTAATCTAGTGATGGGAGACAAGGAAGTAGTTGAGGAACTAAATAAGTACTTTGCATCAGTCTTCACAGTGGAAGACATGAGTAATATCCCAACAATTCAGGAGAGTCAGGGGGCAGAGTTGAATATGGTAGCCATCACAAAGGAGAAAGTGCTAGAGAAACTAAGAGGTCTAAAAATTGATAAATCTCCAGGCCCAGGTGGGCTACATCCTAGAGTTCTAAAGGAGATAGCTGAAGAAATAGTGGAGGCGTTAGTTATGATCTTTCAAAAGTCCTGGAGTCAGGGAAAGTCCCAGAGGATTGGAAAATCGCTGTTGTAACCCAACTTCAAGAAGGGAACAAGAAAAAAGGTGGAAAATTATAGGCCAATTAGCTTAACCTCGGTTGTTGGCAAGATTCTAGAATCCATCGTTAAGGATGAGATTTCTAAATTCTTGGAAGTGCAGGGTCGGATTAGGATAAGTCAGCATGGATTCAGTAAGGGGAGGTCGTGCCTGACAAGCCTGTTAGAGTTCTTTGAAGAGATAACAAATAGGTTAGACCAAGGAGAGCCAATGGATGTTATCTATCTTGACGTCCAAAAGGCCTTTGATAAGGTGCCTCACGGGAGACTGCTGAGTAAAATAAGGGCCCATGGTATTCGAGGCAAGGTACTAACATGGATTGATGATTGGCTGTCAGGCAGAAGGCAGAGAGTTGGGATAAAAGGTTCTTTATCGGAATGGCAACTGGTGACGAGTGGTGTCCCGTACGGTTCAGTGTTGGGGCCACAGCTGTTCTTTATATGTGAACGATCTATATGATGGGACTGGGGACATTCTGGCTAAGTTTGCCGATGATACAAAGATAGGTGGAGGGGCAGGTAATATTGAGGAGGTGGGGAGGCTGCAGAAAGATTTAGACAGTTTAGGTGAGTGGTCCAAGAAATGGCTGATGAAATTCAACGTGGGCAAGTGCGAGGTCTTGCACTTTGGAAAAAAGAATAGAGGCATGGACTATTTTCTAAACGGTGACAAAATTCACAATGCTGAAGTGCAAAGGGACTTGGGAGTCCTAGTCCAGGATTCTCTAAAGGTAAACTTGCAGATTGAGTCCGTAATTAAGAAAGCAAATGCAATGTTGTCATTTATCGCAAGAGGCTTGGAATATAAAAGCAGGGATGTACTTCTGAAGCGTTATAAAGCACTAGTTAGGCCCCATTTAGAATACTGTGAGCAATTTTGGGCCCCACACCTCAGGAAGGACATACTGGCACTGGAGCGGGTCCAGCGGAGATTCACACGGATGATCCCAGCAATGGTAGGCCTAACATACGATGAACGTCTGAGGATCCTGGGATTATATTCATTGGAGTTTAGGAGGTTGAGGGGAGACCTAATAGAAACTTACAAGATAATGAATGGCTTAAATAGGGTGGACGTAAGGAAGTTGTTTCCATTAGCAGGGGAGACTAGGACCCGGGGGCACAGCCTTAGAATAAAAGGGAGTCACTTTAGAACAGAGATGAGGAGAAATTTCTTTAGCCAGAGAGTGGTGGGTCTGTGGAATTCATTGCCACAGAGGGCAGTGGAGGCCGGGACGTTGAGTGTCTTTAAGACAGAAGTTGATAAATTCTTGATTTCTCGAGGAATTAAGGGATATGGAGAGAGAGCGGGTAAATGGAGTTGAAATCAGCCATGATTGAATGGTGGAGTGGACTCGATGGGCCGAATGGCCTTACTTCCGCTCCTATGTCTTATGGTCTTATGTCATTATCATAGTCCTCTTGTCTATATGGTGTTTCCATGCATGGTCCTTTCCCAGATCATTCTCAACATCAGTGATGCCGCATCCTTAATGATAAGTGTACTTGTGGAAGGAACCTCGTTCACATGCTTTGCGGAGTCATATCATGTTTATTCTGGGCTATGTAATATTGAGGTTGAGGTGTTCTATCTTGTCTGAATTTTTGAAAGGTGAAGGCGTAGTATACAAGGCGAGATGAGTTGGAGTCCGGGGAAGTGTTAACTATCTTGTCTCTCGTCAGGGTTTTCAGGGAGCCCATACTCTCTATTTTCTTCTTTTTATTAATTTAGAGTACCCAATTTTTTTTTCAATTAAGGGGCAATTTAGCGTGGCCAATCCCCCTATCCTGCGCATGTTAGGATTGTGGGGGCGAAACCCATACAAACACAGGGAGAATGTGCAAACTGTACACGGACAATGACCCAGAGCCGGGATCGAAACTGGGACCTTGGTGCCGTGAGGCAGCCAGGAGAGCCAATACTCAAGGTCCATGTGCACTGTCGTTTGCCAACTGCATTTCCAACTTTCCAATTGTACATCTGCTAAGTTTTTAAAAATAAATTTAGAGTAACCCATTTAATTTTTTCCAATTAAGGGGCAATTTAGCGTGGCCAATCCACCTACCCTGCACATCTTTGGGTTATGAAGATGAAACCCACGCAAACACAGGGAGAATGTACGAACTGCACACAGACAGCGACCCAGCGCCGGGATCGAACCTGGGACCTTGGCACCGTGAGGCAGCAGTGCTAACCACTGTGGCACCGTGCTGCCCTCTTACATCTGCTAAGTTGACCAGTAAGTTGGAGCACCTTGCCACCTCAAGGTGCCGAGGCTCTGCCGTTCTCAGCCATATTATTGCCCTGGTGCTTGGACCTACAACCTGTTATTATCTGGATTGTGACCACAATATTCTGGTCACAATCCTATCTGTGCATCCTATCACCTAAATACTCACTGAGACGAGTGATGCGAATTCCAGTCGTGGTATTTGGTGGTCAGTAGAGCCTTTGAGCATGCTCTCAAAGCTCGCATCATAGTTTTAGACAATGTGGAGGTGAGCAATGGCATAGGAGCAAGAATGGACTGCAGCTGAAGTGTGCTCTTGATTATCAAGGATTCATGAACTTGAGGCCTTCAGGGTGTCTGAGAATTTTGGAGTTTGCCAGTGCCAGGGCTGGCCAAGAGGGCACATTATGTGCCTTAAAAAGAGGAGGCTTTTTAATGTCTGGCATACAACTGGTTGAACTTTGTTATCCTCGGGTGGCCCATATTTACAGGAAGGTGAGGATAAAAGCAGGTCAATATCTCTAACTGAGAGTGTTGGATGTTAATGTGATAGGGAAGAGGGTGACACAGAGGACTGAGTCAACTCTGAATAGATGCACACCTGTGGAATGCCCTCGGCTGCCTTGACCCAAGTGCCACATATCAATTTAACAATCAAGGTTACACAGAATGAGTTGTCCTGTTGCTGGAGGTGGATCTCCCTGTGGATCATTGTCTCATTGAAGGCACACAGTTACAAGCCCACTGGCGCTAGCACGCCAACAGCCCATGACAGCTCCTGGCTCTTGTCGGCTTCCGTTGCGACTGGGTGATGGAGATACGCTTGAAGAGGCGGAACCTTCTGATGTCTTATACCAGGATTCCCTCCTCCAGTTAGCACCTCATCTAAGCACACATGCAACCTTCAAAGGATCAGGACAATTTGAGCCTACTTTGTAATTATTCACTCTTATACTGAAGTGTTTCGTCGAAATGAGAGAGATAGCAATGTTGGTGTTAATGTTGGCCCATGATGGAGGGCACTTGTCCAAGAGGATGCTGACTATAACTTGTTCCTCTTCTCATGGAAACTAAGTGGCTATGAGGGCTTCATGTGCACACCTGCCTTGTCTGGCCCATAGCCATGGTCTCTTCCCCTGCAGCCTCTACTTCCTCAAACTCAATGCCCTCATGTCCTTCGGTGTCCTCCTCATCGGAGGAGAGGTGAAATAAAGAGTTCAGGTCAGTCCATAAGAGGGTCGTTTAGGTGTCTGGTAAAACTCCTTCATGTTTGTAACTGGTAATTCCTACCCGCTTTGCAGCATCAGGTTGTGCAGTGTGAAGAAAGCCATGATGATCCATGAGGCCCTCTGGGAATGTACTGGAGTGCTCCGCTAGATCTGGCAAGGCATTGGAATCGCATCTTTAAGATGCCTATGGTGTGCTCCACCAATGTTCGGGTAGCGGCATGGGTTTCATTTACCTTCTCTCTGCAGAATTCTGCGGCCGCTGCTCGAGCACCACCTGTCACTTCCTTTGCAGTTACTCTTTGCCACTGAGGAGCCAGCCCTGGATCTGATGTGATTCCTCAAAGAGATTCGCAATCTGCGATCTACTCATTATGTGGAAGCTTCCTGGGTATCTGGTGCAAATCAGCATGATGGGTTTCTTAACGTCGCAGAGCAACTTTACATTGAGTCAGTGGTAGCCTTTCCAGTCTGTATGTTGCAGTGCCTGTTGCCAAGGTCACCAGGTGCACATCACTTATGTACCGCTGAAAAACAAGTCGTTCAAATTGCACACCGACGTGCCAGATTGTCCAGGGTGGGGTGGGGTGGGGTGATTTTGGCAAGAAATCCTTGTAGTGAGATGTAAATATATTGAAATGACATTTCCGACGGGAGGCAGTGAGAAACGTGGGCCGCCAGTGAAGGCTGCAGTGCACAACTGCAAACTGGCTTCACAACGGTGTAAAATCGATTTTTGGTCTTCTCACGATATTTCCCATTCCCACTTGGTTTGTGTGAACGGAAGGGGAAGATCCCGGCCATGGTATTAGGTAAAGTTACCATAAACTGCATGATTGTTGCTAAATTCAATCTGGTTCACAGATGTTTTTCAGAGAAGGGAACCATTGGCCCTTACCTATACATACCTCAAATTATATGGAGTAGTCCTGCATGTGACTCCAGTTTCATATATTTTAGGCCACTTAAGAGCATGGTTGACCTTTAACTGCCCTTTATAGTGGCCGAGCAAGCCACTCGGTTGGTCCACCACCAGCTTCCCAGAGCAATCAGTGTGAAAAGATAGACAATTAAAGCTGACCTTCCACTTCCCAAGAATGATTGAAAAGAACAAAATTGCCCTGAAGTTACTGGCAGCTTCTACCACCACCATTTCAACTTTGCTTTTGTAGCGCACAAAGACTCCGTGAGACGAATAGAGTGAAGTCGATGAGGCTTTATTAAGCGTGTCTGTTCCCCCGCAGCTCGATAGTAAACTGGCCTGCGGGGGAAGACTCCGGCTTCTTATACTCCGCCCTCAGGGCGGAGCTAGAGGTCAACGGCCAACCAGGACCCGGGATCTGTCAGCCAATGACATTAGGGCTTCCAGTCCCACATGACCCCCAATACATACTACCACAGCTTCTTATTTGTGCATTGAAACAAACCAGGAAGGCCATCAGCTTCGATCGGCCAGTTTGTAGCAGCTCCCAGTGGGATACCAATGAGGATGTGGAAAGGCAGCTAAAACAGAACTCTAAGCAGTAAGGAATGAAAAGCATTATCCTCTTAATCATCATTGAGCTAAAGGAATAGATAAGGACAGGATGAAGCTTGGCAGTAATACTCCTTTGATTGAACAGCCTGTTAGATGGGGCAGCGCGGGACAGCACGTCAACACAGTGGTTAGCACAGTTACTTCACAACGCCAGGGTCTCAGGTTCGATTCCCAGCTTGGGTCACTGTGTGGAGTCTGCATATTCTCCCCGTGTCTGTGTGGGTTTCCTCCGGGTGCTCCGGTTTCCTCCCACAAGTCCCGAAAGACATGCTGTTAAGGTGAATTGGACATTCTGAATTCTCCCTCTGTGTACTCGAACAGGTGCCGGGATGTGGCGGCTAGGGGCTTTTCACAGTAAATTCATTACAGTATTAATGAAAGCCAACCTGTGACAATAAAGATTATTATTATAGATTGAATCATTGTATGCATTGGAACAACCATATTACAGCAGTCCTGCATCCCTTGCCAGATGAATCTGATTTACATAAAGGACCTCTTCTGTCCTCAGGCCCCACTGCTAACTTGCTCCAATTGGCAGAAAACAATGCTGGGGCCCCAGTTAAAACATGTATCAGGTTCCTATTAATGTACCAGATCACTGATTTGCCCAGGACTTTAATACTCTGCCTGTGAACCTCTGCAAGTTAATAGTGGGAATGGTTATATTTGGAGCAGGCGAGTACCCTGTTGTTTATACGGTTGCTGTGAGGTGGATATTGTTAAAATTGACCAACATGCTGATGTTTACCTTCCATTTTGTTGCATTTATTTCTTAAAACCAGAATGATAAAATCACGGAATCCTACAGCACAGAAGAAGGTCACTCCGTCCATCATGCTTGTGCTAGCTCTTTGAAAAAGCTATCCAACCCACTCACCCAATTTATTTTCCCCATAGCCGGCAATTTTTCCTTTTCAAATATATATCTAAATCCCCTTTGAAAGTTACTGTTGAATTTGCTTCCACCCCCCTTTCACGATGCGTATTTCAGGTCATCATTATTCGATACCTCAAAAAGAATTCTCCTAATCTCTGCTCTGGACCTTTTGCCGAGTATCTTAAATCTTTATCCTCTGGTTACTGACCTATCCACCAGTGCAAACAGTTATTTTTACTGTTTATTCTGTCAAACACCTCACTTGTTAGTCAATGTCAAATAAGCCAACTAATTTGCAATCTAGTATTTTGGACCTTACAGAGAGTCTCTAGTCATCGGATAGGGGTGATGAATAACATTGCTGAATCTCGTTTCTGTTTTCTAGTTTATCAGTCCCTTCTGGCAGCAAAGCGCAGATTGTCTAAAGCAGCACAGATTTGGAATGGGAAGTTGAAATTCTGTGTGGCTTGCTGTAACAGTGAGGCAGTGCACTTCATGAGCGAGCCACAGCAGTAGGTTCAGAGGGATTAAGGCCCTTAACTGAAGGAGTCGTGTATGGGCAACAGTTATCAGAGTTCTCACATACCTTGAACCCATTTCCCCCTCCACCTCCTGCAAGAGCAGGACATCAGTGTGCATCTTAGACCTTGAGGCCTTTGCTTTCAAGTGAGCTCTGTGTCACATTTGTAAACCCTTGTTCGACTGAGCTGCATCGCAACCCAAAAGACAACGGCAGCCTCTGTCTCCCACATTTTAATTACCTAAATAAACATGGCCCACAATGGACCAACGAGGGTGGGAAAGAGATCTGTTCACCATCCTGCATTTGCCTAAAGGATTAGATGGGAAATTACCCCCAACCTTTCCAAAATAACTCTTAATGCTGATTTAGTGCCTTTCTAAATCACTCCCCCGCCCCCTCCCCTTTCCCAAGTTCCTCAATCATTCGTTTAATCCTTTGGCTAATTCATGGCTTAAACTGTCCGTCCCTTAGACATTTGGGAATCGGGATTTAATGCCATTGACTTCTGTCGGCTCTGCCACAAACTGTTATTCACATTACTATGAATTTCTATTCAGATGGCAGTAATCCCCTTTGACATAACAATGAATGGACCCATAGTAACGGCAGGGAAATAAAGCCTTAGATAGTTTTCTCAAAATTGCGTTGAGAAACTCCGATGACATGAAGAACTGCAAGAGTGTGTATTCCTATCATGAGCTTTCCTGATGCTTCAATAGGGTGCGACAATTGGAAAATGATTCTTTTTCTGTTAGGTCTGACTGTTTTTAATGTTGGAATTTTCTCTATAATATTTAACGATAGCTACTTGGCAATTGTGTTTTGGGTACAGCCTCTGGACGTCAGGTCTGAGTCAGTTTTGCAGTGACTATTGGGTACTAGCGCTGCTCTAGTGGGATGGCAGCACGGTGGCACGGTGGTTAGCACTGCTGCCTCACAGCACCAGAGACCTCAATTCAATTCCAGCCATGGGTGAATGTGTGGAGTTTGAACTTTTTCCCCGTGTCTGTGTGGGATTTCTCCAGAAGCTCTGGTTTCCTCCCACAGTCCAAAGATGTGCAGGTTAGGTGGATTGACCATGCTAAATTGTCCCTTAGAGTCCAAAGGTTAGGTGGGGTTACCAGGATAGGGCAGGGGCGTGGGCCTAGGTACTGTGCTCTTTTGGAGTGTCAGTGCAAACTCATTGGGCCGAATGGCCTCCTTCTGCACTGTAGTGATCCTATGGTTCGAGTGCCTAACTGAGAGACAAGGGCGAAGGAATGTGGTGAGGTAGCTGGGATGCAATAGCGTTGCCCCATTTGGATTGGATTTTTTATTGTCACGTGTACCGAGGTACAGTGAAAAATATTGTTCTGCGTACAGTTCAGACAGATCATTCCACATACAAAAAAAAAATACAAAGGGGAAACATAAAATACACAGAGGCAGCAGGTGAAGCACACAGGAGTGTGGTATTACTCAGTAGAGAAGATGTATAAAGAGTTCAGGTCAGTCCATAAGAGGGTCCTTTAGGTGTCTGGTAACAGTGGGGAAGAAGCTCTTTTTGAATCTGTTAGTGCATGTTCTCAAACTTTTGTATCTCCAACCCGATGGAAGAAGTTGGAAGAGTGAGTAAGCCGGGTGGGTGGGGTCTTTGATTATGCTGCCTGCTTTCCCAAGGCAGCGGGAGGTGTAGACAGAGTCCATGGATGGGATGGGAGGCGGGTTTGTGTGATGGACTGGGTGGTGTTCACGACTCTCTGTAGTTTCTTACGATCTTGAGCTGAGCAGTTGCCATACCAGACTGCGATGCAGCCAGATAGGATGCTTTCTATGGTGTATCTGTAAAAGTTGGTAAGAATCAATGTGGACATGCTGAATTTCCTTAGTTTCCTGAGAAAATGCATTCTTGATCGCAGCATCAACATGGGTGGACCATGACCGATTGTTGGTGATGTGCACACCTAGGAATTTGAAGCTATCAACCATCTACACCTTGGCACCATTGATGCAGACAGGGGTGTGTACAATACTTTGCTTCCTGAAGTCAATGACCAGCTCTTTAGTTTGGCTGACATTGGGAGAGATTGCTGTCTTTACACCAATCCACTAGGTACTCACTCTCCCTCCTGTATTCTGACTCATCATTGTTCAAGATCTCACCCAATTCAATCATGTCATCAGCAAACTTGTAGATGGAGTTGGAGCCAAATTTTGCCACCAGAGGCACATTGCCTGGTCCTTCTTTAGCACCAATATGATGGTGGTCTTTTTGAAGCAAGTGGGAACCTTGGAACAGAGTAGGGAGAGGCTGAAGATGTCCGTGAACACACCCGCCGGTTGGTCTGCACAGGATCTGAGTGCACGACCAGGGACCCTTTCGGAACCCGTCGCCTTCCGAGGGTCCACTTTCAAGAAGGCCAATCTGACTTCGGAAACTGTGACGGTAGGTATGGATGTGTCCGGGGCTGCTGGGCAGTCGACAGCGGTTTGATAGTTTGCTGCTCGAACCGAGCATTGAGTCCATCGGAGAGGGGTGAGCTGCTACCGGAGATTCTACTCGGCTTCGCTTTGTAGCCCCTTATGTTGTTTAAGCCTTGTCACAACCGACAAGAGTCTGTGATGTTAGTGTGTGACTCTAGCTTGGTCTGATATTGTCTCTTGGCATCCCTGATGACTTTGCAGAGATCGTACCTGGATTTCTTGTATAGGTTAGGGTCGCCTAAATTGAACACCTCAGACCTGGACTTCTGTAGGGAGTCAATCTTCCGATTAAGCCATGGTTTCCGGTTGGGGAACGTACGTACTACTTTCTTTGGCACACAGTCTTCACCACATTTGCTGATGAAGTTTGTGACGATTGTGGCATACTCATTTAGGTTGGTCGCTGGGTTCTTAACTGTGGACCAGTCTACTGACTCCAAGTAGTCACATAGGAACTCTTCTGTTACCTCAGAAAGGCACTGTATGACCTTCTTAACTAGATTCTCCCACTTATGTTTCTGCTTGTATGCCGGGAGAAGGAGCACCGACTTATGGTCCGATTTTCTGAAGTGCGGTCGGGGGATGGATCAGTAGGCGCCCTTGATTTTTGTGCAGCAGTGGTCGAGACTGTTGGTGCCCCTGGTGGGACAGGAGATGTGTTGGTGGATTTGGCAGTACACTCTTGAAGTTGGCCTGGTTGAAGTCCCCGGTCACAATGAACAAGACCTCTGGGTGTTTGTTTCATTGTTATTTATAGCTGTATTCAATTCATCCAGCAGCTTCCTCACTTCCACCTGGGGTGGGATGCACACCTCTGTGGTAATGGCTGAAGTAAACTCCCGTGGAAGGTAGTACGGGGTGGCACTTCACGGTCAGGTATTCCAGGTTCGGGGAGCAGTAGGTCGCCAGGGTCGCCACATTCGAGCACCAGGAGGAGTTTATGAGGAGGCAAACCCCTCCATCCTTTCCGTCTGATAGGTAGGTCTACCATTAAATTTGTCCAGCTGGTTTTCAATCGCTTGGACGTTTGCCAGCAGTATGCTGGGGGGACGTTTGCCAGCAGTATGCTGGGGAGAGGAGTCTTGAAACCTTATTGCTTTTGCTGTCATCAGGGTAATGAGAATGTAAGTCAGGTAGAGAGACACCACTCCTTCTGGTAAATGTGCTTTTATAAATGTTGAGTGATTTGACTTAGTTGCACTGTTCTCCCATAGACAGAACCTATTAGCACTCCCATCTAGGCTCAACATAAAAAATGGCCACTTTCTCAAGTGACCAAAGGCTACTTCAGTGATGTGGATAGATTGAATGTGCAGGGCTGTTTCTGTTGGAGAAGAGAAGGTTGAGAGAAGATTTGATAGGGATATTCAAAATCACGATGAGGCTCTGTGGTATTATCATAACTATCAGAACGCAAGGGTTAATGAAGTGTCAAGAGGAGCCACTAGAGGGAGCTACAGTTACAACAATATAAGGCAGTGATGTTAAGCCTTGTGGGAGAGTGTGTACAGGAGTTAGCTAGTGAGAGTGAGAAGTACAGATAGTGTAAGTGAGTGCAGGTCATAGTTTAAACCAGTAGTGAGATTAGATGTAGATGGGTGTAGTTTAGATGTTATTAATCAACTGTGTTTTCTTTGGGAGTACGTGTCGAATCCAAGTTAATAAATTTATAGCTTTGTTTAAGTTTGTTAAACAAATGCTTTGTTAAAGCATTTTTGTTGTCTTTGTCAAAACTACACCAACTATCCTGAAATAAGCAACACAAAGAACACCACAGGCTGGACAGAGTAGATATCGAAAATCTGTTTCCATTGTTGGAAGGATTGAGAACCAGAGGATGCTAATTTAAGGCAATTGGCAAAAGAAGCAGTGCTGTCATGAGGAAAAACATTTTTGTGCAGCGAGTGGTTGGTAACGCACTGCCTGAGACTGTGATGGAGGCAGATTCAAAAGAGAAGTTCCTCATTATCTGAAGGGGATAAATCAGCAAGGCCACTGGGAAAAGGCTGGAAAGTGGCATTACTGAATTGCTCTTGCAGAGAGCAGGCTGGGACATGAAAAGCTGATTGGCCTCATTCTGTGCTTTAACCATTCAATCATTCTACTGATGGTAAATTAAAGTGTACACCATGTGGCTTCAACCACCTGAATTCAAAGTACATATCAAGTATTTTTATCAGCATGGTGGCGCAATGGTTAGCACTGCTACATCACAGCTCCAGGGACCCAGGTTCAATTCCGGCCTCAGGTGATTGTCTATGAGAAGTTTGCACTTTCTTCCCGTGTCTGCGTGGGCTTCCTCCGGGTGCTCCGGATTCCTCCCATAGTCCAACGATGTTATGATTCTATTGTGATGGAGAGAAGAAGAGGACTTCTTTTGTTGCCATTTTGTTAAAGGATTTAACTTCCACAGATTTGAGTTTGTTTCCATTTTCTTGACCTACTGTTGCTATCACACAACTTCAGGGTAGGTGTGTATGGCAGCATATATACAGAATAAAGTTCCCTCCACTCTGACCCATCAAACAGCCTGAGAGCTGTCAGGATATGCAGCCATGCACATAATAAGATACAGACAGGCAGCTAATGAACACAGAGAATAGGACATAACCAATCAGCAGGCAGAACACTGGGGGGGGGTTCCCACTATAAAAGGCACGAGGCACTCACACTCCACCTCTTTCCACTGGGGACATCTACAGAGTGAGTCAGGTGTATATATCACATCTACAGCACGTGGCTAAGAGCTAGTCTGGTTCAGTCAGACAGAGTAATCACACTTAGATTAGCAGAGAGTCGAACTCACAGAGAACTGAGCTAACTGTGTGACAGGTTCAATAAATCAAATTGAACTAACTTCAAGGTCTGGAGTATCTTTCAGTTAAAGCTGCAACCAGTTGCAGCCCGTGTTATCTCAGTGTGCTTAACAAGACATGGTACCAGAAGACTGCTATCCCTAGGTGGTTTACCTCAATCTGCTCCGTGACGACCAGCAAATGTAACCCGGCACCATGGAGAAGATCCAGCCTCCTCACGAGCTGCGGACCTCCGGCAATCTCAGTGCCAACTGGCGGACTTTTAAGCAAAGGTTTCTGCTGTACATCGAAGCCTCAGACCTCGAGGGTGCGTCTGATACAAGAAAGATTGCGCTTCTCCTCTCAACTGCGGGGGATCAAGCCATCCAACTCTTCAACTCGTTTAACTTCACCGAAGGCCAGGACAAGACAAAGTTTCAGACCATCCTGGACAAGTTTGATAGTCATTGTGAAGTGGACACCAATGAAATCTTCGAGCGCTATATATTCAAACAACGCCTACAAGGTAAAGATGAATCTTTCAACTCCTTCTTAACTAACCTTCGCCTGCTAGCGCTCTCCTGCAACTTTAGTGATATTGCTGACTCCATGATCAGAGACCAAATCGTTTTTGGAGTTCACTCTGATCCTCTGAAAGAGCAGCTTTTAAAAATCAAGCATATGACCCTGTCAGTCGCGATTGAAACATGTACAGTGCATGAGCACGCCAAAAATCGGTATTCCCGATACAAATCGGCTGAAAATGAGAAACCTGCCTCCCACGAGGCAGAGAGTGTGCAGGCCATCGCCCGGATGCAGCGTCTCAGCATTGACGAAAGTGGCCATTTTGCGCTCTCTTCCCGGAGCCCCACGCATGCCGCGATGCGAATGGGATAATGAAGCGGCCAATCAACACACTGCGCAGGTGCGAATGTCTGCTGACCGCACTGCGCATGTGTGACGATGCATGGAGCGTAACGACGTCATGACGTGCCCGAACTGCGGCACTGCCCGCTTCAAGAAACACTGCCCTGCAAGAGGCAGGCGCTGTTTAAATTGCGGAAAGCTTGGACACTATGCAGCCTTGTGCAGGTCTGCACCACCAGTCAGGGGCCAGCGCTCCCAATTCCAACGCAGTGTCCAACAATGTTTACAGGATTCTGATCCTGGCAGTACAACGGATCCAGAGGACAGTTGCCTGGAGTCCGCTTACCATGTGGGCATCATTACCACACATGAACATGTCTCACTGACATCATCACGGAGCCTGCCCATCCTCACTGTGGATTCTGCGGACGATAGGCGTGCAGTGATGCAAGTAAATCAATGCTCTATCCAGTTCAAGCTGGACACAGGTGCTTCTGCCAATCTCCTTTCACAGGCAGGTAACAAACGCATCAAGAAGCCACCCAAGCTCCTTCCAGCTCCTGGACTATAACGGCAATGCCATCGCAGCACTGGGATCCAACAGGAGCATTCGCGCAAGGCTAAGGTTTGAAATCGTCAAGCCAGACAGGGCCTCCCTGCTCGGCTCACATGCATGCAAGCAGCTAAACCTTGTGCAGCGGGTCTACACAATGACCTCCTCCAACATGGATCTTCAAGCCGGCATTGATGACATCCTCGCTCAGTACCTGGATGTGTTTGATGGGCTGGGCACTCTGCCATATCGGTACAAGATCCTGCCATGGCCTGATACCACGCCTGTGGTCCACGCACCACGCTGAGTCCCGGCTCCACTGAAGGAGCGCCTGAAGGCGCAGCTAAAGGATCTTCAGGGCCAGGGCATCATCTCCAAAGTTACAGAACGGACTGACTGGGTCAGCTCGATGGTATGTGTAAGAAAGCGTTCGGGTGAGCTGCGCATCTGCATTGATCCCAAGAATCTCAACCAGAATATAATGCGGGAACACTACCCCATCCCGAAGCGGGAGGAACTCACAAGTGAGATCGCACACGCCCGGTTTTTCACAAAGTTAGATGCGTCACATGGATTCTGGCAAATCCAGCTCGATGAGTCCAGAAGAAGGCTCTGCACCTTCAACACACCGTTTGGCAGGTACTGCTACAATCGTATGCCGTTCGGCATTGTCTCGGTCTCGGAGACCTTCCATAGAATCATGGAGCAGATGATGGAGGGCATCGAAGGGGTTCGTGTATATGTGGACGACGTTATCATATGGTCCACGACCCCCGAAGAGCACATCTCTCATCTCCAGCAGGTATTACGCCATGTCCATGCCAATGGCCTCAAGCTGAACAGGGCCAAGTGTTGCTTTGGCATGTCGACACTTAAGTTCTTAGGTGACCAGATATCTCAGCAGGATGTGTGCCCGGACACAGACAAGGTCAAGGCCATCAAAGCCATGAAGACCCCTGAAGACAAGAAGGCGGTGTTGCGCTTCCTAGGCATGGTAAACGTTTTGGGCAAGTTTATCCCAAACCTGGCCTCACACACCACGGCCCTCAGACACCTGGTGAAAAGGTCCACTGCCTTTGAGTGGCATGCAGCTCATCAAGCAGAGTGGTTGGAGCTGAAATCCAAGCTCACCACTGCACCTGTATTGGCAGTTTTTGACCCTGACAGGGAAACGAAAATCTTGACAGATGCGAGCCAGGATGGCATCAGCGCGGTGTTGCTCCAGCGCGATGACACCTCATCCTGGGCACCGGTTGCCCACGCATCACGGGCGATGACATCCACCGAGCAGCGGTACGCCCAAATTGAAAAGGAATGCCTGGGCCTTCTCACTGGAATTCTCAAGTTCCACGATTATGTCTACGGCCTGCCGATGTTCACCGTCGAGACGGACCACAGGCCTCTGGTCCACATTATCCACCAGGACCTGAACGACATGATGCCCCGGCTGCAGCGCATCCTCCTCAAACTCAGAAGGTACGACTTTGAACTCGTGTACACGCCTGGCAAGGAGTTCATTATTGCAGATGCCTTGTCCCACACCATAACCTTGCCTGCTGACCCGCCGGCATTCATCCAACAGATCGAATCACAGGTGCAGCTGTGGGCCAGCAACCTCCCGACGTTGGATGAAAAGATGATTCGCATTCGCGACGAGACAGCCAAAGACCCTCTTCTGCAGCGTGTCATGCCCCACCTTGCCGATGGCTGGCAATAAGTGCAGTGCCCTCAATTCTTCAATGAGAAGGACGACCTGACGGTGATTGATGGTATCCTCCTCAAGCTGGACTGCATTGTCATTCCACTCAGTCACCAGAGCGTGGCGCTCCGGCAAATCCACGAGGGACATCTGGGTGCCAGGCAAGCTGTCTACTGGCCTGGGATTAGTCAGGACATCTCAAATATGGTCCTCAACTGTCCGACCTGTCAGCACTTCCAGCCAGCACAGAGCAAGGAGATGCTTCAGCAGCACAAAATCGTGACCTCCCCGTGGTCCAAGGTGGGCATCACCTCTTTCACGCCAATGGTCATGATTATGTGTTAATCATTAATTATTTTTCAATTACCCAGAAGCCGTGAAGCTCTCGGACCTCACATCCAAGACCGTCATCAAGGCCTGTAAGGAGACGTTCTCCAGGCGTGGTATTCCACTCACTGTCATGAATTACAACGGTCCTTGCTTCAGCAGCCTAGAGTGGTCAAGATTTGCCCAGTTATATCAGTTTCATCACGTCACTTCCAGCCCACATTACCCGCAGTCCAACGGGAAGGTTGACAAAGGGGTGCACATAGTGAAGCAGCTCATCTGCAAGGCTGAGAATTCTGCTTCTGACGTCAACCTTGCGCTGCTTGCATACAGGGCAACCCCTCTGTCTACCGGCATGTCATCGGCTCAACTCCTGATGAACAGGGACCTGCGGACGACTCTTCCAGCCATACACTTGCCTGACCTGGATCACCTCCCAGTGCTGCAGAAGGTGCAGAAACTCCGGGACCGGCAAAAGCAGGGCTATGATGCTCGTGCCACCGATTTGCCTGTGCTACCCCCGGAGGATGCTGTTCGGATCAAGCTACCTGATGGAGGCTGGTCAGCTCCAGCTGTTGTTGTTCGACAGGCTGCTACTCCATCGTATGTTGTGAGTATGGCTGATTGCTCTGTTGTGCGGCGAAACAGATGGGCACTGCGCACAGTTGCCCGCCCGCAACCACATTCTTCGTTGTTTCCATCTGTTATTGTGCCACCTCCTGATACCGCAAACCATGAGGCCACCAGTCCGGCTTCCATCCCGCCTATTAAGGCGCCGTCGTCCCCACCACCACCTCTCCGGCGGTCGACCAGGATCAGACGCAAGCCCCAGAGACTGAACTTATGAACATTTGTTTTGTTTGCTGTGTTCTGTTTTCGCCCAAAACGGCGCCAATCAGACGGGCATCGCGCCGCCCCAAAGGTGCGGAATGCTCCGCATCTTTGGGGGCCGAGCCCCAACATTGAGGGGCTAGGCCGACGCCGGAGGAATTTCCGCCCCGCCAGCTGGCGGAAACGGCCTTTGTTGCCCCGCCAGCTGGCGCGGGAATGACATCTCGGGGCGGCGCATGCGCAGGAGCGTCAGCGGCCGCTGACAGTTTCCCACGCATGCGCAGTGGTGGGAGTCTCTTCCGCCTCTGCCATGGTGGAGGCCCCCACGGCACAGGCCCGCCCGCGGATCGGTGGGCCCCGATCGCGGGCCAGGCCACCGTGGGGGCACCCTCCGGGGCCAGATCGCCCCGCGCCCCCCCCCCCAGGACCCTGGGGCCCGCCCTCGCCGCCTTGTCCCGCCGTTCAAAAGGTGGTTTAATCCACGCCGGCGGGACAGGCAATTTATCGGCGGGACTTCGGCCCATCCGGGCCGGAGAATCCAGCGGGGGGGGGGCCCGCCAACCGTCGCGGCCCGATTCCCGCCCCCCTCCGAATATCAGGTACAGGAAACTTCGGCAACCGGCGGGGGCGGGATTCACGGCAGCCCCCGGCGATTCTCCAACCCGGCGGGGGGTCGGAGAATGACGCCCCTGTTTTCACATGCACATATGTTCCCGTCTGCCATCGTATGTAAATAAGTTAGTCTTTCGGCCAACACATGTAAATACTTTCACATATGCTACAGGAAACCATTTCAAAAGGGGCGATGTCATGATATGCAGACATGCACATAATGAGATACAGACGGGCAGCTAAGGAACACAAGAGGTCAGAACATAACCAATCAGCAGGAAGAACACTGGGGGGTGGTTTCCCACTATAAAAGGCACGACGCACTCACACTCTGCCCCTTTCCAGTGGGGACATCTACAGAGTGAGTCAGGTGTATATATCACATAACATCTACAGCACGTGGCTAAGAGCTAGTCTGGTTCAGTCAGACCAAGTAATCACACTTAGGTTAGCAGAGAGTTGAACTCACAGAAAACTGAGCTAACTGTGTCACAGGTTCAATAAATCAAATTGAACTAACTTCAAGGTCTGGAGTAGATTTCAGTTATAGCTGCATCCAGTTGCAGCCCGTGTTATCTCAGTGTGCATAACACGACAAGAGCGATTACAGAATGGGTAAGATGCAAAATTTCTTTCACTCTGCACTGTCTGATCAGTTACTATCAGATCAGGTACAATACAGGTTTGATATAGACTAAAGCTCTCTTCACACTGTCCTTTAAAATATTTTCCGCACGGGCACTTTACTGAGTGAGGGCCATGTGGCCTACCCCTGATCTTACTTTGTGGCCCAAATCTTCCGAATAGGATCAAAACTCTAACTCCTGACACTGTTCGGACAAAAAAAAACACTTACTTTCTCCCAAATTTTTTGGGCAATATTCTGTTAGAGGATTTTCCAAATTGACCCAGTGAGGAGACATCAAGGAGGGGAATCTGTGTGGAAGCCATATCTCCTTGTTACAGCACTGGCTGCTGTATTTTGGTAAGTAGTGTTTAAATGTCCCACAGCTTCTTTCATAGAATCATAGAATTTACAGTGCAGAAGGAGGCCATTCGGCCCATTGGGTCTGCACCGGCCCTTGGAAAGAGCACCCTATTTAAGCCCACACCTCCACCCTATTTCCGTAACCCAGTAATCCCACCGAACCATTTTTGGACAATAAGGGCAACTTAGCACGGCCAATCCACCTAACCTGCACATCTTTGGACTCTGAGAGGAAACCGGAGCACCCAGAGGAAACCCACACAGCCACGGGGAGAACGTGCAGACTCCGCACAGAGAGTGACCCAAGCCGGGGATCGAACCTGGGACCCTGGAGCTGTGAAGCAACTGTGCTAACCACTGTGCTACCGTGCTGCCCTTTGAAAAACTACAGGCTGAATGTATGCGGTTAAAGGGTTAGGGCAGGTAAGCTAAGAGCATATGCAGGTAGAGTGGGTGCGGGAGTAAGGGAGTGAGGTCAGGTATGGTCGGTTCGAGGAGGGAGTCGTGGAGATCAGGGAATAATCAGGGGATCAGAGATGGTATTCAGTGAATCAGGAGCAGGCTTTGGTTGGTGAGGCTGGATCAGTTGGGCCAAAGGGAGTTGGTGACGAGGGAATCGGAGGGTCAGGAGATAGTTGAAGGGTAAGGAGGGGGAGTCAGATAGTGAGATCATGTGGGATGTGGGTGGTGTCATGGGATCAGGGGAAGTTGGGGGTGTTAAGGTTAGTAGTCACGATGTTAGGGAGAGTCAGATGGTGAGGCTGGTCTGGGCGAGTTGTGCCGAACCAGGGGTTAGGGTGAGTCGGAGGTGGGTGGAGATTGCAGTTCAATTGTCTCGTTACCCAGGGGTTAGAGTAGTATTTCCTGGATTACTATCCAGGTATGTTTGTTGGAACTGTCCAGAGGCTGACTCTAACTTAGAGTTAGAGACTACTTTGGAGGGTCCCAGGGAGCAGGGGAAATGCATATCAGATGTTTAAACATCCCGCTCAATTCCCATGGAGTCAGTACGGTGGGACCTCCGAGGGGTTACCGAAGCGCAACATGTGAGATTTGTCCAATCTCTGACTAATGGAGATTGGAAGATCTAGGCCATTTATTTTCTAAAGTTCCCTTCACATTGTCACAGCAAACCTGCCAGGTAAAGTAGAGCAGAGGGGTAAGATAACAGAGTGTGATGCTCCTTTTCAGTTGCAATAACCTGCCTCTGTCCCAAGCTGTGATGATGCACAGTCTTATTTCCCACATTGCCAAGTTTGTGCCCTCTCAGATTGACACTGAGGCTTTGTGTTGCCAATTTATGCCCTAATATGGGCAATTTTGTGTTGATCACTTGCACAGCTATTGTGAACAAGATTTAGACAACCCCATAATGCAATTAAGTTAATGAACTGCAGAAAGAGAGAGAGAGTGAAAACATTCATCCTGTCTCTCTGGGTTTGGTTTGACCCCAAACCCGCAAAGTGAAAGGGCACTGCTTAAAACAACTGCTCCACCCAATAACCTGAGATAAATATTGTTTTTAATAATAGAATTGAAGAAACTTGTAACAATGGCGAGTAAACAATTGACATCCAGGTCAGTGCTCTGTGCTCTATTGCTTTGCGAGTGACACAATATTATTCCATTTATAGCTCCTGCCAAATAACTTACAACTTGCAGAATATATCCTTCCCAGGATTCAGGTCCTTATTCTGCAGGGGTCAAATGTCAAGAAGCAGAACTAATGAGTTCACACATCTCTGCCATCAGATGTCACATGTTAAAATACAAGACAGTTGGGAAAGAATAAGTTGTCAACTTAAAAAATACAAAAATCCAATTTTACTCTCAATATTTCTAATTCCAGTCCCATTGTCTTCTATTTTAAAAAAGTTAAACAGCCCTCTTAAAGAAAGGTTTATGTTCAATTTTTTGTTCACTAACGACTTACTTTTATTCCTATGTTTCTATATAGTATGAGTAGATGATATTTGGACAGTAGTAAATGTTGTTCTTTGTAAGCCTGGCAACCATTTGAATGCACCAAAGTCATATAAAGAGCAAATGACCAGTTCATCCACTGTTGTGGTATTGATTTTGATGTGGAATTGCCTGCGTTGGACTGGGATGTCACTCACCTGATGAAGGAGTTACGTTTCGAAAGCTAGTGATTCCAAATTAACCTGTTGGACTTTAACCTGGTGTTGTAAGACTCTTTAGTATGGTATTGATTGATGAGGAATTTTGGCCAAGATACTTCCCCTTCTCCAAATAATGGCATTGGATCTTGGCAACTCCCTGTAAGTGTAAATGCCTCCAGTGACATTGAATGGCTACCCCCGCCATGCCATTATTTGCTGCCGCCTTCTGTGACCACAAGCAGTCCTATGAACATTGCCAGCTAATACATATCTTAACCTCAATCATCAGAGATGCCAGGAAGTGACTTGGATCCAACTGCTCATGCAGAATTGTGAGCATGCCCAGCTGTTGAAGCTAATGATGTGAGTTACTCCTCTTACTGTACTCAAAATATCAAGAACCATGATACATTGCACAACTCTTCCAAGTCAAGGTCGATTCTGCAATCTATCCATAGAAACCAGAATCCAGAAGGAGGCCATTTGGCCGATTGCGTTTGCACCCACCCTCCAAAAGAGCACCCCCTATCCCTGTAATCCCACCTAAGCCGCACATTTTTGGACACTAAGGGGCAATTTAGCACGGCCAATCCACCTAACCTGCACATCTTTGGACTGCGGGAGGAAATCGGAGAAAGCGGAGGAATTCCACGCAGATACGGGGGGAACGTGCAAACTCCACACCGACATCCACCTAAGGCCAGAATCAAACCCGGGTCCCTGGGGCTGTGAGACAGCAGTGTTAACCATTGTGCCACCGTGCTGCTCCTAATTAGGGTATTAGTAATGGCACAGTGCAGAGTGCTGCTAAGAACATGTTGGTTTTGGAGCATCAAGAGATTAATGTGCAAACATTAGTGCAGTGCAGACAACTTATGGCCTGTCCATTTCCCTTTATCAACATGCCACCAGTCCCAAGCAAACATATTGGAATGTTCGTGGGAACGAAACCCATTTCATTTGACTGCTTTAGATGGTCAGTCTCCGAATCCGGTCAAGACAATGATGTTGGGATTTGTGGCATTTGCCTTTTTTATAGGTAGCAACATGGAAAGTGTAATATCTAAAATGATATTCTGTTAACTGCTGAAAATTCCCAGAGTCTCTAGTGTGTGTTTAGAGCAGTAATGTTGTGGTTGTGACTTGCTGCCCCTGAGCAAGAAACATTGTAAGGTGGAGAGAGTTTTTAAGCAGAGAAGTTTCAATTTGAGTCATTTGGGGACCAAAAGCCAATGTAGTTCAATGAGGGCAGGGGTGATAGGAGTTTGTGTCTTGATGCGGGATAGGTTATGCATTACATAATATGAAATGAGATAATATTTATAGAGAAGAGGGTATTGGAGGTTGGCCAGGGCAACACTGGACTAGTCAAGACAGGAGGTGACAAAGGCTGAGGAATGGGTGAAGGTGAGAGATATTCTGGAGATGAAAGTAATGATCTCTATCGTGGAAAGGGTGTAGCGAGAGAAATTCAGCTCATTAGTGTGGTGATATGCCTGTGAATAATATTATATATAGTTAGCAGTGTGACCTCCAACCAGCTGGTGGCACCAGACATTGGTCATGTGACATCCAATTACTGGCAGTTGGTAGTAAGGCGTACCACAGGTCAGTTGCACATAGGGTAGTTCCAGGAGTGTCCATGAAATTCAAACAGTAACTTAGTCCGTATAGCATTTTTATGTTACCTCTCCACGTGTTAATGAATAAGTCATCATTCTAGTTAAGTTACCAGCAGTTCTGTAAGAATCAGTGCAAAGACAAGGGGCGGGATTCTCCGCAATCGGCGCGATGTCCGCCGACCGGCGCCAAAAACGGCGCAAAACAGTCCGGCATCGCGCCGCCCCAAAGGTGTGGAATTCTCCACATCTTGAGGGCCGAGCCCTCACCTTGGGGGGCTAGGCCCACGCCGGACTGATTTCCGCCCCGCCGGCTGGCAGGAAAGGCCTTTGGTGCCCCGCCAGCTGGCGCGGAAATGACTTTGCCGTGCGACGCATGCGCGAGAGCGTCAGCGGCCGCTCACGGCATCCCCGTGCATGCGCAGTGGAGGGGGTCTCTTCAGCCTCCGCCATAGTGAAGACCATGGCAAAGGCGGAAGGAAAAGAGTGCCCCCACGGCACAGGTCTGCCCGCGGATCGGTGGGCCCCGATCGCGGGCCAGGCCACCGTGGGGGCACCCCCCGGGGCCAGATCGCCCCACGCCCCCCCCCCCCCCCAGGACCCCGGAGCCTGCCCGCGCCGCCTTGTCCCGCCGTTCAAAAGGTGGTTCAATCCACACCGGCTGGCGTGGGTTGACAGCGGTGGGACTTCGGCCCATCGCGGACCGGAGAATCGCCGGGGTGGGCCCGCCGACCGGCGCGATTTCCGCCCTCGCCGAATCTCCGGAGGCGGAGAATTCGAGACACGGAGGGGGCGGGATTCACGCCGGCCCCTGGCGATTCTCCGACCCGGTGGGGGGTCGGAGAATCGCGCCCAAGGTCACAGAACACAACAGTTAGGACACTTGAGGTCAGTGAGGGGATGGAATTTGTAGAGATTGAAAAAAATGTTTGACAGGGCTGAAGCCATTGATTTCAGTCATTTTCAATATTTAGCTGGAGAGAACTGGGTGTTGAAACAACTGGTGGTGAAGAAGAGCAGTCTGTCTAGAAAGCTGACCACCATGTCAGATAATGGTGCAGCGTCAGGAAGAGAAGCCATTACTGAAAAAGTTTTGGCTATGATTGGATAGGTAAGAGTTGATCTAATTGAGAGCAGCCCCACCAAGTAGGACAACAGAGGAAAGCCACTGGTGGACACTGGAAAGACAGTGAAGTCTACTGTTCAGAGGTTGCAAGAAGGTTGAGGAAGCGAGAAACATCATGTAACAGTTACAAACAATGCCATTTTCCATGCTCCAACTTCAACTTATGCCCACCCGATCACCGGCTCCTTCTCCAACCTTACCACCCAACCACCCCGCATACCCCCTCCCCAACCTCCACCTACATCTCATCCTACCAACACAGCTTAACAAAGTTCTGATTTTAACTCGAGTACCGCCCTGGCTAAACCCATTCACAGGCCTTACCATGTGTCTGTGGCTACAAGATTAACAAAATCCCAATTTGGCCTGCCCAATCCGTTCTGATTCCTGAAGGAAACTGGTCTGTGGGGGAAGAAGTACCTTCATGTTTCTTGTTTCTTAAAGAATTCTCACATACTTGCAAATATTTCGCTTAACTGCGCTGGTACCCCATTTGTAAATGCAAACAGCTGTGAGGACAGCTGTGAGTCAGATGGATTTCACTCCTCTCGGTGAGTCTGAAGGAAAGCAAGGGCCAATTCTGACACCTCTTGAAAGGGTTTTAAATAATTTTCTGAGCAAGATAATAATGATCAAGTAAGAGCAAAATAACATCCCAAGTTTCTGAAGGCCATAATCCCAAGCCAATGTTCCAGGAACACTTTACACTGTGGGCACAGATCTGTTGCTATGATTCCACATTCACGGAGCTCCCAGAGCTTCCAGCTTGTTTTTATAAGAGCCAAATAGCATTTTTCACTTGAATCCTTCTTGTGGCCATGTTCAGGTATAGCTAGGTGGGATGATGATGGTTTTGGCATCCTGTATGGATGGAGCACGAGTTGACCATTCAGAAATTCATGCTGAGTCCACCACTCAATATGATCAAGGCTGACCTTTCATCTCAACTCCACTTTCCAGCCCGTTCCCCATATCCCTTGATTTGCTGAGAGATCAAAAATTTGTCCATTCTGTCTTTAATATGGATGATGGAGCATCTTCAAACCGCGGGATAGACAATTCCAAAGGTTCACAACCCTCTTAGTGAAGAAAGCTCTCCTCATCCTAGTCCTAAATAATCAGACCCTTATTGTGAGATTGTGCCCCCATGTTCTAGATTCCCCAGCCAGAGAAACAAAAAGGCCCTCAGCATCTCCCTTGTCAAGGCCCTTCAGAATCTTGTATGTTTCAATGAGATCACCTCTCATACGTTCAGCTTTACTCAGCCTCTCATTTTAGGACAGCCCTCTCAACCCAGGAATTAACCGAGTATACCTTTGCTGTACTGCTTCCAAGGCAAATATATTTCTCCTTCCATATGAGGATCAAACCTGTGCACGGTACTCACGTTATGGCCCATCAAAGCCCTATACACTTGCAGCAAAGATTTCCTTAGTCCTGTACTCCAAGCCCCTTGCAATAAAGGCCAATGGGCCACTTGCAGTATCTGCATGTTAATAATTCGGTCAAATTAATCTTTCTCATTTCAGTCCATCTTGCAACCTTGTGAACATTTCTAAGTTTTGATCCATTCTTCTGAGGATTCGCCTGGACTTTTACCAGTCCATTGATGGCAAGAGACAAGGCAATGAGTCTTTATTTTAGCATAGAGATAATGGAGGGAGTAGATCGAAGATCTGGACTCTGTGTTATTCATTTAAGGGGGCCAGTGAGGAACCTTTTGGAGAAAACTAGAGAGGGACAATAAAGGCTGCAAGTAAAATTTATCTTAACAATCGTTATACTGGCTGCTCCCTACCCAAGCACTTGCCAGAACCTGAAACTAAGAGAAATTGTGTCATATGAGCCCATTTATCCAGTTTAGACAGCGAGTTAATTGCGCCCAGGTGTCTGTTGTCTAGACGCTTGTGTACTGCATTATAATGACTGGGCGTGTGCCTGTAAATGCACATGGCGTACAGAGCAGAGATATGTAATGTAATGAGTTATACTCTCTGGAGATCCCCACTCCTCTCCATTGTTCTCCAATCTTTGAAAGAAACACAAACAACTCATGCTGTTATACGTAGATGTTTTCTGGAAATTTTGAATTACATTTTGGTAATTGCTAAAGAAAAAAAGAAGAAAACTATTCACGTACTAACTAGAGAGCTAGGTAAATGAGTCTCAGGGGAATGTAAGAAACTAGGAGCGTGAGTAAACACTTAACGGACAAAAAGATGGAAAGAACTTGCATTGATTTAGCCCCTGTCACAACCCCAGGACATCCCAAAGCACCACATAGCTAATGAATACTTTGAAATGTAGTCAAGTGTTCCTATGTAAGAAAAATAATAGGCAATTTTCAAAGAGCAAGGTTCCACAAACAGCAATATGATAATGAACAGATAATCTGCTTTAAGGATGTTGATGAAGCAATGTTAGTCAGGGAACGAGAGAAACCTCCAGCTGCTCTTGGAAATAGTGCAATGGGAATTTTGACATCCACCTCAGATTGGAGACTGGGCCTTGGTTAAATGTCTCATCCAAAAGTTGGCACCAATGACAAAACTGCACTCCCTCAGTCCTACACTGCAACATCATCTTCTGCCCCAGAGGCAAGAATCATACTCACTGGGACTTGGTTGACACGTAAATCTCAAACCCATTCAGGCAGCAATATTCTAAGATTCTCCATTTTTGTTGGTTAAATAGTCCACATATTCACTGGGCTGGAAAGGCAAAAATGGTGATGATACTCCAGATGTATCATTGAAAATCTGACATCGCAACTTCAGCTGCCTCAGTTTCTCTGTTCCCCTCACTCACTCCAACCTGCCCATCTCTAAATGTGTAGCACTCGCTTCTCCCGGTCTAGCCTGAACATTGACATCAAACGTGTTGACAAGGGTGGTGTTATTGTTAGGCATACACACTTCTACCTAACAGAGGTGGGGTACTTTTCTCCTAAATTCCCTTGATCCACTACCGAACATCAAGCCATGTGTCATGATATTCAAACACACATCATGATAGACAGACCAACAGACCAATTAGCACACATAACACGACAGCCAATCACAGACAAGAGCAGACACAGTATAAGACAAGAAACACGACACCTGCTGGCCAGTCCATCTGGAGACAGGACAAGGCCAGGACCTCATTAACAAGACACTCGCACAGTCACCACGTGCTGAGTACCAAGACAGATGTGTAAATAACTAGTTGGAATAAAACTGCGTTGTACCAATCGCAACCGTGTTGGTTCGTCTGTACCTCAGAGCACCCAACACCACACCATGTTGCAAAGATTGTCGCTTACCACAGCTGTTGATGTGGTGCACATGGTCTTCCAAAAGACATTTGATACAGTGCTGCACAATACAATGATTTATTTGATACAGTGCTGACATGTGAGCAAGTTTCAGGTCATGCAAAAGGGGCATTAACATTATGGATATGAGATTGGCAGAGTGATAGGAAACAGAGAGCAGTGGTTAATGGATGTTTTTCAGACTGGAGGAAGGTTTGTAGCAGAGTTCCCCAGGGGTCAGTGTTGTGACCCTTGCTCTTCTGATATATATGAATGATCGAGACCTTGATGTACAGGGCACAGTTTCCAAATTGAAATGAAATTAAATGAAAATTGCTTATTGTCACAAGTAAGACTTCAAATGAAGTCACTGTAAAAAGCCCCTAGTCGCCACATTCCGGCGGCTGTTCGGGGAGGCTGGTACGGGAATTGAACCTTGCTGCTGGCCTGCCTTGGTCTGCTTTCAAAGCCAGAGATTTAGCCTTGTGCTAAACCAGCTTGAGCAGACATGAAATTTGGAAACTTTAGGAACTGTGAGGGGCATATGTATCATAGAATCATAGAATCGACAGTGCAGAAGGAGGTCATTCGGCCCATCGGGTCTGCACTGGCCCCTGGAAAGAGCACCCTACTTCAGCCCACGCCTCCACCCCATCCCCGTAACCCAGTATCCCCACCTAACCTTTTTGGACACTGAGGGGCAATTTAGCAGAGCCAATCCACCTAACCTGCACTTCTTTGGACTGTGGGAGGAAATTGGAGCACCCGGAGGAAACCCACGCAGACATGGGGAGAAAATGCAAACTGCACACAGACAGTTACCCAAGGCTGGAATGAAAATCGGGACCCTGGAGTGACATATTGATGAATGGACAGACAAGTGGCAGACAAAATTTAATACAGAAAAGTGTAACGTGATCCATTTTTGTTGGAAGAATGCAGAGAGATAACATAAAATAAAGAGTACAATTTTAAAGTGAGGGCAGGAGCAGAGGGACCTGGGTATTTATGTGCATAAATGACTGAAAGGGGCAGGGCAGTTTGACAGCACATTTATGAAAGCATACAGTATCTTTGGCTTTATTAATAGGGGCATAGAGCATAAAAACAAAAAGGTTATGTTAGGCTTATATAGAAGTGTGGTTTGGCCCCAACAGTGGCATTGTATCTTGTTCTGGGCACCACACTTTAGGAAAGATGTGAAAGCATTGGCGGATTACAGAAAAGATTCATGAGAATGGTTCCAGCGATGAAGGATTTCATTATATAGAAAGACTGGAGAAGATTGGACTGGTTTTCTTGAAGAGGCGATGGCTGAGAGGGGATTTGATAAGGGTATTCAAAATCATGAGGGATATGGGCAGAGCAGATAAGGAAAAGCTTTGAGAACAAGAAGGTGCAGACTTAAGGACAAAAGAAGCAATGAGGAAATGAGGAGAAACAGTTTCACACAGTGAGTATTTAGCATCTTGAATACACTTCCTGACAGTGTGGTGGAGGCAGAGTCAATCAATGTATTCAAGGGGAAATTGGATTAATTTTTCAAAAGGAAGATTACGCAGAACTAACGGAAGAAGTCAGGGATGTGGCAATAGGTAAAACGTGTCTTTGGAGAGTCAACACAGATGCAACAGGCCAAATAACCTCCTTCTGCGCTGTGACCATTCTGTGATCTCCACCAGAGAACGTCCATCCACAGCCTTCCACCTTGTAATTCGCCCAACCCCAGACAACCCACTTCTATCTCACATCAAAATCTTCAAACAGCTCCACTGATCTTATTCATTCCCATCTCAAATTTATTTTTCTATGCTTATTGAATCTTTTCCTCCCTACAACCATAAGTATTATGATTTAGCTCAATCACTTCGACAATATCCAGTTCCCTGGCCCTCGTATTCATCTCCTTTTCACTATGGGCATCCAATTTCTTTACACTTCCATCCCCCACCAAGACGCTCTCAGATTCTTCCTTGAATGGATGCCCAAGTAGTTCCATCTGCCATAAACCTCCTCTGCCTGGCATTCATTTACTCAGAAGAAAGGTTGTTGCCAAGGATCGCCTTTTTGCTCCGAGCTATGCCTGCCTTTTTGTGGGACCCCCTGGAATCGTTCATCCCTGGAACCATTCTCATGAATCTTTTCTGCATTCATCACCCTCTGAGTAAAGAAATCTCTTGCCATTACAGAACTGAATAGCCTAGCCCATATCCTGAGACCGTAAACCCTTGTTCCAGATACCCACCCAGCCAAGGAAACATCAGCCCTGTATCCAGTCTACCCAGCCGTGCCAGAGTACCATACGTTTCAATTAGATTCCCTCCAGTGAATTCAAGCCTAGTTGACCCAATCTCTCCTCATATGACAATCTTGCCATCCCAGTCCTAACCAGGTTCCCTCCATCATCTCTTTTTCTGGGACATTGCTCACTGCATTGTTTCTGTTGCCAGTTCATGCCCTGAGCTGGAAAACGTAATTAATTTTGCATCCAATTTTAACTATCTTGTGCCTTCACATGGACTGTTTCGAACTCTTCCTTCCCTTCCTTAACTTCTATATCTCCATTTCTGGGAATAGGGTATAAACCAATGTTCATCAAACGTCCACTGACTCCCACAGCTATCTTAAGTACACTTCCTCATATTCCTGATTCCTGCAAGGAATCTGTTCTATTTTCTCTGACATCTTGGATCGAACAATGAAACCTGCCATTCCAGCTCTCCTGTTCTATCTTCTTTTACCTTCAAGGATTTCCATCCATCGTGGTTGATGGGGGCCCACAAGTGTGTCCATTCTATTTTGAACGCTTCAGCTCTCACTCCTTACAGGATCATGACAGGGTTCGCCTTGTCCACACCTTCCACCCCACCAACATTCCTATTCAATGGATCATTTTCTGCCATTTCTACCCCCTCCAGCATGATGCCACCACTGAACACATCTTCTGCTCTACTTTCAGCGTTCCGAAGGAATCATTCCCTCTGCGATGTCAGGTCTACATCTCAGTCATTATTAATACCCCCGCCCTCCCCATGTTAGTTTATACCCCAGAAACAGTTGGTGTCTTATCATCAGATAAGGTAACAAAATGTATGATTAGCAGAACAGACTGATTGATCCCCAATGAGGCACTGCATGATAAAAAGTGAATGTCAAACTGTTCGCATGAGCTACTGACTGCAACACACAAGCATTCAGAAGGTAATGAACAAGATGGCATCTTTGTGTGTTGTAACAGAGATTAAAATTGGTGCCACCACTTGCTTGGTGTTATCCTGTAACCACCTTCCACTCCAAGGTTGCTGACATAACAAGGGAAGCATTAATTGTGTTGTACCTCTCTCTCACTCAAGCAATTAAATGTTCCTTAAGTAAAGCTTTTAAGCATGGTATTGGCACTCTTTAAATTGGGACAATTCTTTGTGGATGGTTTAAGTGGGTTTATTTTGAAATTTGAATACCATTGGTGTGAGGATTGGTGCCATATGTGTGTGTGATCCCCATCTACTACACTTCTAGTACTATGCCAATTAAGGCTCTAATAAATCTGATTATATGCGTAAAATCATATCCATCATCCAAACCTAATTCCTACCCAATTCCTATCAATGGATGCCAGCATGGCACAAGGCTTCACGGAAAGAAAGATCTAGAATTATGTCTTTGGCTGTGATGGAATTGTTTTTAATTCATCATAAAGTTAGTGCCAAGGCAAAGAGTTTATAGACTAAAGCCTAGACTGTTTGCCAGCTTATTTTTAAATAGAGAAAACTAGTAGCAAAATTACAGGAGGAGCTTCACAAGGTAGCTTAATGTGTCTACACCATACACACAAAGGCCAAAATGTCATCCCTGTGTCACCTGATATGAACTGCAACAGTGCTTAACGCATCAAAATTGCTTGTCTTAATTCTGCCTCAACTTATCTGCCCTCATCCATTCCTTTATCAGCATGGTGGCACTGCTTCCTCACTGTGCCAGGGACCTGGGTTCAATTCCGGAATTGGGTGACTGTGTGCAGTTTACACTTTTTCCCTGTGTCTGCTTGAGTTTCCTCTGGGGGCTCCGGTTTCCTCCCACAGTTCAAGTATGTGCAGGTTAGTGGATTGGCTATGCTAACAAATTGCCCCTTCGGATCCAACAATGTGCAGGTTAGATGGGGTTATGGGGATAGGGTGGCAGAGTGGACCTGGGTAAGGTGCTCTTTCAGAGAGTCGGTGCAGACTCGATGGACGGAATGGCGTCCTCCTGCATTGTAGGAATTCTATGGTTTTATGGTTCAATCACCTCCATAATCGCACAAAGTCTCGCTCACACGTCATTCCTATTCACGCTGATATACATTGGCTCCTCACCCTACAACACTTTGATTTAAAAATCCCCATCCTTGTTTTCAAATCCCACAATTGCCCTGCCCCTTCCAATCTCTGTAATCCTCCAACCCTCCGAGTTATCTGTGTCCCTCCAATTCAGTCCTCTTGCACATCTTCAACTTTAATCACTCCCCCTGCTATTGGCTGTGTCTTCAGTTACCGAGGCTCTGAGCTCGGCAATTCCCATTGCCTGTCTCTACTTCGGTTTCCTTCTTCATCATGCTGCTTAGAACATATCTCTTTGATGAGGCTTTTGATCCTCTACTATCTCTGACACATTTCCTGCATTTCTGGCCTCTTGTTTTCCCCTCATACCTAGAGCCACAATCAGGTTGTCCACATTTCCACACTCCTATCCGGCCAGTCTCGAGAATAAATGAATCATCTTTTACCATGTTTTCAGACAGCAAGTGACGATAATGATTCTGCTGTTGCCATTTACAATGCCTCTTATCTCCACTTGTCCAATTATCACAGCCTTTTGTTCATGTCATCAACCCCTTTGCCATTTAATCTCTCCTGCCTTCCACCCTATCACATCTTCCCTTTTTTCCTTTCCTCCCCTTCCCCTTTCTCTGCCTCTGTACTTACTTAAAATCCATCACCTCTCAAATTTCTGTCAGTTCTGATGAAAGATCAATGACCTGAAATGTTAATTATTTTATCTCTCAGAATCTGCCAGGCCCGCTGAGTATTTCCAGCATTTTCTGTTTTTATTTCTAATAATTCTGGAGAATATACTGTTGGGATAGATGATCAGCTGTGATGATATTGAATGAGGAAGCAAGCCCGAGGGGCCAAATGCTCTACTTCTACTCCTATTTTCTATGGGTGGGATTTTTCATCTCCTCCACTGTGGCGGGGTGGGGGGGTTGCCCATCGCCAGCAACAATTGGAAAATCCCGTCCAATATTTCTATGTTTCTAGAATGGCCAAGTCAAAATTTGTTTCATACTATTTCTGTCAATTGTCTTGGCATTTTTCAATACAATTAAGGTGCTTTATAATTGCTCGTCGGGGTTGCTGTTTAATTAGATTGCCGCATCCCATGGATGAGGGAACTGTTGGAACATGGGAAATGTTAGGCAGAGAAAGACCAATGTTTTTCTAGTTAACCTCTCAGGTCGTCACATGATATGACAGTAATGGAGTTCTTGACTAATCTTAGCTTCAATCTATTTTGAGCAATCAGACATGAGGTGAGGAAAACTTCAGTGATGGCAAAGTCATCCGTTGAGGTCTCCCAAGCAGGTCTGGTGAATCCTGAGCCCAGGAGAAGCCGGCAGTAGCATATTTAATTGAGCCATTCAAATAGGCATATCTGGATCTCGTCCAAAGAGAGAGAGATCCAGATCGCGATGTCTCGGGAGACTCCTTTAAATCTTGCAAGACGTTTCGAGCATCGTGAATCTCGCGAAAGGCCTCGCACGAGATTCAGCAGCTTTGTCCTGTCACCACGTCAAGTGCGACGAGGCCGTTGAATCGCACCCGATGTTACTGATGGAAGAGTAATTGGAAGCTCAATGCAAAACCTTTTTGAAAAGGCAGTTTTAACCTAAACTTTACACCAGTTTTACATCCCATTGAAGGTAATCGAAAGTACAATTGGGCAGGTTATAAAATGGGTTCTCTTTCCTGTCAGTTTCCTGAGGGTGGGTTAAGTTAAAATCACTCCACCTGATGTCTAAGTCACACATGGGAGAATAGAAAATTGGATGCTAAAAAGTAAAGGACTTATGCTGATGTAGTCCCTTTCATGATCTCACAAACTCCTCTTCAGACAGTGTTATGGATATCTTACATCCACCTCAGAGGGTAACTCAGGGCTTGGTTTAATGTCTGATCTCAAAAATTACCCTTCTAATAGTGCAGCACTCCCTCCATAACGTAATGAAGTGTCAGCCTAAACCACACACACATGTACACGTCTCTGGAGTGAGGCTTCAACCTAAAACCCTGTGAGCCAAAGGCAAGGGGGCCACCATAAGCCAAGGATAACACTAGTAAGACTTTATGATGCAATAACCCAGTGAGAGTCAACATTTCCAGGAGTAACGGGATGAACATTTTAAATAAAATAACCTAGTATTCAACGGCCACATGAAATGTGCACTGGGATTGTACCAACCGTCTGGTGACAAGATGCTGGAGTCAGTCACATTTGGACCATGTGGAGATGATTGTGGTGAATTAATGTGAAAAGTATTTGACCAACACACACATTGAAGCCTGGCTGAAATTAAACTTGTAAAGAGGCTAATTCATCAAAACTATCAAGTAATGTTCTTCAGAGAGCTGTCAGTGGAATTAGCCACCTTTCCTTGGAGCAGACTTCAATGGGGTGCTTTTCCCCTGCTGCAGCGACAGAATGAACTCAGCAAGTGGGACCACGGAGAGCTTTTACCTTTTGATTTTCCTGCAGTAGATATGAGTAGAGTGGGGCTGCAGGGGAAGGAACCATTGCAATCTTTCCAGTACCATTGGATCTCAAGGTATATACCCACAAGCCTGTTGTCGTTGTTGCTACACATGGTGATTGGAAGAAGTCTTCCAATACCACCTCCCCTATGGGTGGGGAGGAGTTAGGGAAGGCGACTGAAAGTAGAACAAAAGGGGAATATTTGCTAGATGCTTTTTGAAGGTTGTGAGAGTTGAGCAACAGTAAAGGGAGTGAGAGAGGCAAATCCAAAAGGTGGGGCAATGTTGGCCCTTGGGAGAGAGATGTGCAGTGTTTCAGGATCAATCAGGAGCCCTGTCCCGAGAGGCAGAGCTAAAGGAAGATGCAGAAATAATCTGAGATACTGTGATTGGGAGATTTATAAATATTGAAAAGGACAAATATAAGCTCTAACTTTAACCAATGGGAGCAGGGGGATTGGGAGTGTTTGCAATGCTGTCAGTGTTCTAATTACATTCCTCAAGTTGTACTCATGTCATTTTAGTAGGCATGACCAGGCAGGTAAGGCCTCAATGTCAGTTCCTGCTGGTGACGTGTCAGGATTTGTTGTAGACTAATTAATAGAGATGGATTATTGTAATTAGACAACAGCTGCACTATCTTTGCATCATGTGACTACTAGGATGGTGGAGGCAGACAAGATGGGCTGTGGTATCTTTATCAGCCAACAATTCCTGCGTTCCAAGTTGTAGACGGGGACACCATTTTAACATTGTGCCACGCATTCACTGGTCAATGCTGGCCTTGGCAGGAAAAGTCCCGCCATATAGGAGCAGGTCCAGATCATAAGTGGGAAGGTGAATGCATATTCTCTGTTTTTTTTGTGGGTCAGGAAACCAGGCATATTTTGGGGGTTCCAAAATAAATGTTGAGCCTCTTGACTCCCAAACCTGCTTACCCGCTTACCTGCTGATCTCGTCCTTACTGTTCCCTTACTCGACTGCTGGACACCATTGCTGTGGGTTCATGATTGTAACTTCCTCATGCCCAAGGCCTAACCCACCCACTAGTCTCCATGCCACTAGCCCTAGCGAGTTAGGGAGGCGGTCAGAGCTGGACTATGATAATGAGAAGTGGCAG
Source organism: Scyliorhinus torazame (assembly GCF_047496885.1). Classification (NCBI taxonomy): domain Eukaryota; kingdom Metazoa; phylum Chordata; class Chondrichthyes; order Carcharhiniformes; family Scyliorhinidae; genus Scyliorhinus; species Scyliorhinus torazame. Next base: position 188,776,803 of record NC_092717.1, read on the forward strand.
TTAAAATAGCCCAGGTCATGTATTGTTGAGTCAGAGCAGCCTGCCAGCACCATACTGAACTCTCACCCCAAATCGAGGCTTTAGAATTGAAACAAATAAAAAATGTGAGGGACCTGGAGGAGCACAAGGACTTTGTACGTGAATCAAATATTGACAGGAAAAGCTATAAGCTGCTGCCTAAACAGGAACTCCATACAGTTACAGCACAAAGCAGCAATGGATGCTTTAAGGGTTAAGCCATCAAGTTAAGAATGTCTGTGTTGTATGAGGCAATATTGTACCTAGTATATCGAAGGGACACAGCAGGTACTGAGCTTTGTGCAAGAGATTAGAGCAGTCTTAGCTAGTGTCATGGCAACTGCATTTCTATGCAGGGAAGCCTGACTACTTACTGATGACAGAAGCTGCAACATTACACTTGGAAACAAAACAAAGTTAGGTTTCAAATTTTTAATATAGGAACAAGAGCAGGTCATTCAGTTCCTCTCGCTTTTCTGGTCATGTAGTGAGATCAAGGCTGACCACAATTCCATTTACACGTTGTTCCTCTATATCCCTTGATACCCTTACATAACAAACCTTGATCGACTTCAGTCTTGAACATTTCAAATCCACAGCCATTGGTAAGGAGAATTCCAGATCCTACTATTGTTTTGGGTGAAGGAGCGTTTTACAATTTTGTTCCCAAATGGCTTGGTCCTACATTTTTAATGTGTTCATTGGATATGGGCACTGTTGACAAAGCCGAACATTTATTGCCCACCCCTAATTGTAGGCACATCCACAGTGCTGTTGGGATGGGAGGCCAGGGTTTTAACCCAGTGACAGTGAAGGAATGGCTCAGTGTCAAATTACTGACTGGATCAACGCAAAAAAGGAGTTTGGGTTTCCTGGTACATGAATCACAAAAGGTTAGTATGCAGGTTCAGTAAGTGATTAGGAAGGAAAATGGAAACGTCAACATTTGTTGCAAAAAGAATCGAGTATAAAAGTAGACAAGTATTGCTATATTTTTATAGGGCCTTAGTGAGACTGCATCTGGAGTAGATGTATGGTCTTACCTCAGCAAGGATATAATTGCAATGGAAGCAGTTCAGAAAAGGTTCACTCAGTTGATTGCTGAGATGAAGAGTTTATCATATGAGGAAAGTTGAGCAGGTTGGACCTGTGCCCATTGGAGTTTAGAAGAATGAGAGATAACCCTATTGAAACATGTAAGATCCTGAAGGGATTTGACAAGGTGGATGTGAGAGGAATTTTCCCCTTGTGGGGAATCTAGAACTAGGAGACAAAGTTTAAAAATTTAAGGTCTCCCATTTAAGAAGGAAATTAGGAGACTAAATGCTCTCAGAGGGTCATTAGTCTGTAAAGTTCTCTTTGCCGGAGAGCCGTGGAGACTGGGTCATTGAATAGGTCTTAGTCAGAGCAGCCATGATCTCGTCGGTTGGAGGAGCAGACTGAAGGGGCCAAATGGCCTAGTTCTGCTTTTAATTCTGTTCTTGCGGTTTTGCACTGCGAGGTTGCTTGGGATGTTTTACTACATTAAAGGCACTATATGAATGCAACTTATTGGCGTTGTTGCAATCACTATTTGTGGGATGTTTTGAACCAGAAAAGAACTTGTTCAATTTTTCCACTTTCCTGTTGATTAAATTATTTAAACCTAAATCATCTCTGAAAGTAGGGCTAAGTGAGGCTGTGCGTCAACTGTTTCTGGATACTGTACAGCAACCCAATACTCGAAAATTGGGTGTAAGATCCTTGCACACATTTCCGACATTAAGTGTGCAGGATGTCATTGTGGTAAAGCGATTTGAGTGGGCACCTAATGACCACTAGCAGCATGCAGTGCAAAGCCGGAGTGCATCAATGATGCCAAATGCATATTCCAGCCAATGCTCTGCCTTAATGATTCACACTGAACATGACACTAAATGGCATGAAGGACCCCCGCCAGCCTTATTTAAAGGGATCATGAACTACTTACAAGTTAGTTACTGGATTACTTCTTCTGGCTGCTGCTGCAATTGTATGGAGCTTTTGGAGCATTCCATGCTTGGCTAGCAGTTGAATATTGTACAGGGAGTGGCCTGGCTGGTGCATACAGCACTGCTCATGTCAAAGCTTGTGTGCTGAAGCAACTTGTTTCCAGACATGGGTTTCCTTTGGGAATTAAGCATGACTGGGAGACTAAAGCGAGGATACACAGGGCAGAACAAGCAGCTGGAAGATGGAGGATGAGGTGGGAGTGAAGGACTCTCAGCAGGAGGCCATATTCACCAAGGGAATATCCGGAGCAATTCTCTGATCTCAACTGAAACAATGATGCATGGTTAAGAAATCGTTGGGTCACTAAAGAGGCTGTGACTAAAATCTGCCAATTCCCTTTGCGAGAGGCAAGCCGGTGGAGTGAGTACAAGTGTTTGTGTAGATTGTAGATTTTACCATGGTACTCAATGCCATTTGCTGCATGAAAACTGCAGTCTATGTGCCTCATGTGCAAGCAACCATTTATATGAACTAAGAGTTAATTTACTCTCTCTCTGTGTAGCTGGGTGCGACCATAGGCAACAGTTCATTCTGGGAAATGCCCATGTCCTATGTACCACTTGCATTATGACCTACGACAGCAAGTCAAAGGTTGGTTACTGAACAACGGGGTTGCCCATCAATGATATGGCTCATAATCCTGATCCAGAACCCACACACAAGGTCTATTAACAAGGAAAATTATAGATATGCCATTGGCATCATTTAAGAACCAGTTTTGTGCCTTCGTCTATGTGAGTGCTTCCATGAGGTTCTTCCACAATGGCTGCAGCATGGGTGATGAAAGCTACTGACCTTCCGCTGAAATGACTGCAGATGGCTTCAGAGGGTAACACTGAACAGCTTTCAGCTTAGAAGGCTCAGCTTCGGACTGCACTATCTTGGCCTGGACTTCAAAAGCCTGGCTGGCAGTGTGAAGGTTTGGAAACAGGAATGCTGTCATCTAGAGACAGAAAAACACGTTTGTGATCCATGCAGCCACTACCAATGTCCTGGAGAGATGCCTCAGCAATCCGATTGATCAGTTGTAGAACAGAGTTAACCCTGAAAAGTGTGAGGTGATACACTTTGAAAGGAGTAATTTAACAAGGAAGTATACTATGAAAGATTTGACACTGGGAAGTTCCGAAGAACAAAGGGACCTTGGGGTGTTTGCCCATAGATCTCTGAAAGCAGAAGGACAGGTTAATAGGGTGGTGAAAAAGGCATATGGTGCACTTTTTATTCTCGTTGACCATTGATACATAAAGGAAATCAGCAGCTCTTTTTCTGAACTGAATGCTCTTTCCAATGAACTTGTGTTTCTTTAAGGTCAGGTGTCTTACGATGCACCTCCATTTCCCGTTCCTCTGTGGTACGGAATTTACAAAGAGAGCAAGGAAATGCATTCCGGACATTCTCGCCACATTTTTCAGTCTACTTTTGACATTCATTGTTGTCAAAGCATTCGTATACATTTTCCAAAAGCTCGTCACCCTTTGTTTCTCGATCCTGAACCACATTTGTTAAATTATGCTGAGCCTTTGCAGTCTTGGTCCCAGCACTACTTTTTCAACAGCTGCTATTTTCTGTTCCTTTAGGCTTTTGGTTGGGCCTGCTTCAGCACCTGATATGAGATTGACCTCGGCCCAGTCCAGCTTGATGCTCTCCAGCCAGGTTCTCCTCATTAGGGCTGGATAGTTACCTTTAACGATGTGCAGGGCGGGCAGCATGGTGGAGCAGTGGTTAGTGCTGCTGCCTCACGCCGCAGGTCCCAGGTTCAATCCTGACTCTGGGTTACTGTCCATGTGGAGTTTGCACATTCTCCCCATGGTTGCGTGGATTTCGCACCCACAACCCAAATATGTGCATGGCAGGTGGATTGGCCACACTAAATTGCCCCTTCATTGGAAAAAATGAATTGGGTACTCTAAATTTTTTTTTAAAAACGGTGTGCAGGGACAAGTCTGCAGTCTGCCCGTTTAGTGGCACATTTACATCAATACAGTCCCTCAACAGAACTACTTCACCAGTATAGGCTTTTAGTATTATTTTTGAGGGTTTTAAGGCAATATGTTGTAGTTTCTCTTGGTAAACAATTTCTGGTACCAATGAAATGGCTACACCCGATGTCCACCTCAATCTTCACTGGTTGTCTGTTCAGTACAGGAGTGACCCAGGAATGATTTTTTTTGTGCACACAATGGGCAGGACGTTCAATGACAATTCATCACCTGAATGTGACTCTGGTCCTTTTTCAAATCCTTTTCATATCACATGGATACTCGTCCCTCTATTGTGTTTCATTTGATGTATTTGGTTCTTGCTTTTTATAATTCTTGTTTGAAACTTGTTGGTTATTTCTCTAACATGCACGTTCGATGTGCCCCTTTTTACCACAATTCTTGCATTCTGCAACTTTGCTCCAGCAATCAGTTGCTGTGTGCCCAGTTTTGGCACATCGATGGCAATTTCGAACCTGTGTCGGTCTTCGGGTTTCAGCTGATACTTTATGAACTTTAGTACTTCAGCTTAATTGTTGGGCTTCCTTGGCTGCCAGTTCCATACAGATCGTGACTTCCAAAGTCTTCTTTAGATTTAAGTTGCTTTCAGTTTACAGCCTTTTTGGATAGCTTTGTTTTTTACCCCACACACAAGTCTGTCTCTAATGGTGTCGTTCAAGAGATCTCCAAATTCATAGTATTCAGCTAATATCTTTAACTGTGATTGATTCACCGTCTTACTGGTTATATTTGAGGAACATGAAACTCTCAGCGATGACCAAGGGTTTAAGTGAGATGTGGACCTGCGATATCTCCACTATTTTACCAAAGGCTTTCCGATCTTGGCTTTTCTGGTTACACCAGAATTCATGGAAGGTTGAAGGTTTTTCTTCCCATTGTACTCAGAAAAGTTGGGACTATTATGTCCGCGTAGACAAAGTATCCAACGTTTTCAGTGTGTGAGCTCCAGCGTTCAATGCTTTCATAATACAGTCCCACGGTGCCAAAACTTCCCGCCATTTTTACTATGGGAAAGCCTGCATAAGCACAAATGCGCCACAATGTTTTTGGCGCTACATCTTACCTTTTTTCAAACAAGGTACCCCTGAGCTCAGCCTGTTTGTTTCTGAGTTTGAAGCACGTCCAGCTCTAAACTATTGTTGCAGGGTATGCTATTTTACTTGCTTCGAACAGTAGAGGGAGAACGCAAGGATGTGATGATGAAGTATTTATGTTTACTGATATATTGATCATGAGAATGCAGTGATGGTGTGCATGTGTTGTTACTGTTTCTTTTCCCGCACCTACTGATTCACAAGTCAGACTTTCATCTATAGCGAGGTTTTCCTGGAACAGGTCAGCAACCTGCCGCCAGAGGCTTATAGCTTGAGGGATGCCACTCCGCTCAAGCCTGGCTGACTAGGAGTCTCTCCCGCTCTTTCCAGCAGCCATTGGCATATTGGACGGATTTTGCAGGTTGATACTCAATCTGTTTGGCTACCGCACGGTGGTACAGTGGTGATCACTGTTGCCTCACAGCACCAGGTTCAATTCTGGCCTTGGGTGACTGTCTGTGTGGAGTCTGCAATTTCTTCCCGTGTCTGTGTGGGTTTCCTCCGGATGCACCAGTTTCCTCCCACATTCCAAAGATGTGCAGGTTAGGTCAATTGGCCATGCTAAATTGCCCCTTAGTGTCCAACGGTTAGATGGGGTTACGCGGATGAAGTGGGGGAATGGCTGGATAGAGTGCTCTTTCAGAGGGTCAGTGCAGACTCGATGGGATGAATGGCCTTCTTCTGCACAGTAGGGATTCTATGATCATGAATGCATCTTTCTTGGCCATCAAGTCCTGGGGTGGGACATGAACCTGGGGTTTCTGCCTGAGAGGCATGGTGCTACTCACTGCACCATAAGATCTCCATGTGTGCGCATGTGCTGATATGTGGAGAAAGTTGGTGTAGTGATGGAATATATGTAATTAATGAAGAGGATTTACTAATGACTGCTGAAGGGCTGCTGGCACCATTTTGAAGAAGAGCAGAGGAGATTTTTATTCTTTCATGGAATATGAGCACTGCTAATGCATTTGTTATTTATTCTAGCCAATTTTGATTTCCTCAACAAACGTTACTAAAGTAGATCAGCTTGTTGGTATCTCAATGCTGTGTGCAAATTGGCAGCCACATCTCTCGCATCACAGCAGTTCCCACATGTCAAAAAAGTATTTCATTGGTTGTGAAATACTTTGGGACATGTGAACCGGTTTAGCTCAGTTAGCTAGACAGCTGGTTAGTGATGCAGAGCAAGACCAACAGCGTGGGTTTAATTCCTGTATCAGCTGAGGTTATTCATGAAGGCCCCGCCTTCTAACCTTGCCTCTTGCCTGAGGTGCGGTGATCTTCAGGTTAAATCATCACCAGTCAGCTCCCCCTCCCCCCCTTAAAGGGACTATGGCAACTTTACTTACTTAGGGACATCCTCGGGTTGTGAAAAGTGCTATATAAATGCAAGACCTTTCTTTCTTTATCTCAGCTGGGATAGCATCAGAATCAGGTGCCTTCCCAGTTGAGAGCAGATTACTGATGCAGTCTGTGAGAGGGAAGGCTGTTTCGAAAAACATCGTTGATCAAACACTCAGGCAGCTGTTGATCTGTATTAATTGCTAATTCCTTATTTAGCAAATTTTCAAAATGATCAGCCACCTTTTCAGGATCTGATTTTTGTCTGTGAGGACAGTAATTCCATTTGGGCTCAAAAAAGGGGTGGAGCTGCTCGATTGTGAGCCCATGTACTTTCCGAAGTAGATTGTGAATGCTCTTGTCAGTGGAAGACTGCAATTCATCTGCTGTTTTGCTCCACAGGTTTTAACATATAATCCTTAATTAGTTCTGGACGTGTTTACGAATACTGCCTCTTCTTGCTGATGGCTTGTAATTGTTCCATGATGAGATACATTGGTATTTGCCATCAAGTGGCCTTTTTACGCCATCATCATTTGTATTAGAGTATTCCGGAGCTATGGTTCAGTGAGTTACACTCCTATTCCTGAGCCTAAAAAGTGTGGAGACAAATCCCACTCCAGACTCCTGAGCACTGAAATCTAGGCTATGCTGCAGTATAGTGCTGAGGAATGCTATAATGTTGGGGATACTGTCTTTCACATCAACTAATTTAACCAAGGTCCTGTCTGTTCATATATTCATAGAGATTTACAGTACTAAATGAGGCCATTCTTCGCCCCATCGTGTCCATGCCGGTCAACAAAGATCTGACTACTCTAATCCCATTTTCCAGCACTCTGCCTATAGCCATGGCGGTTATGGCAGTGCAAGTGAATATCTAAATATTCCTTAAATGTTACGGGTATTTTTGACTAAACCACCCTCTCAGGCAGAGTTCCAGACTCCCACCATCCTCTGAGTGAAAATGTTTCTCATGAACGCCCCTCTTAGCCTTCTACCTCTTACCTTAAATCTATGCCGCCTGGTTATTTACCCCTCTGCTAATGGACAAAGTGCCACCCTATCCACTCTAACAATGCCCCTCATAATGTTATACACCTCTATCAGGCCCCCCTTAATCTTCGCTGCTCCAAGCAAAACAGCCCAGCCAACCAATATCTGCTCATAGCTCAGACCATCCAGCCCAGGCAGCACCCTGGCAAATCTCCTCTGCACCCTCTCCAATACAATCTCATCCTTCCTATCATGTGGGGTGACCAGAACTGCATGCAATACTCCAGTTGTGGCCTAACCAGTGTTTTATACAGTTCAAACATGACCTCCCTGCTCTTGTATACTATGCCTCAGCTAATAAAGGCAAGTATCCCAAGTATGCCTTCTTAACCATCTTATCTCCCTGCCGTGTCACCTTCAGGGATGTGTGGATACGCACTCCAAGATCGCTCTGATCTTCAGCACTGCCCAAGGTCCTACCATTCTGTAGTAACAGGAACTCCGGCCGACCATCAGCGGATAACAGCAACAGGCAGTTTATTTAGAGACAAAGTTTATTTACAGAAAGTATAAAGGAACATTACAATACCAACCAGCAACTCCAACTCTTCCACAAATTCAGGCCATCTTGTTCGATTTGAGGATGGGCACCAATGGGTGTGGCGATCTGTACTGGTCTAACAATGGCTAGGTCTTTAAGGCACTGAAGCTATGCTTCCACTTTTAGTAACATGGAATAAGGGACCCATCTGGCCCTTCGTGTGGCCTTAGGGTCTGCATATATTTTGACTTGGATCCCTGTCCACTTATGATGACAAGTGGAAACCGGGCCGACTGCTACCGTATGCTACCGGAGCCACCGTAGTTCCCTTAATTTTTAGCGTCTCTCCTGTATAAGTGTCTAACTGGACAGCCATTCAACCTCAATGGCTGGACCCCGTCTTGTAAGTAATGCTAAACCTGTTCCCCTATAATGGTCGCTGAAGCCCCGGTGTCTACTTCCATCTTTAAAGGGTGTTCGTTGACAAGTAGTTCTACGGTTATTGTAGTCACTCTTCCCAAGTCAATGTGGTTCAATGTTTACACGTTAGGCTCAGTTGATTGGTATTCCTCCATAGCTGCCAGTTTTTTTCCCCTTCTGGGCAGGCTCTGCTTGCCTCTGCATCTATGTCTCAAGTGACTTATTTTACTGCACCGAAAACTCTCGCCCTCTCGTAACCTGCACCTGTATGGGGCGTGTCTTCCCCCCCAATGAAAACATTAATTGAAACTTGCCATCTGATCAAGGTGGTGGCTCCTGCCCCAGTTCCCTCATGGATGAATCTTCCTCTATCTGCGCCGTAAGCTTTGTTCCTTCTGTTGCTATGTGTGGCCCCTTGCTCCAACTAGTGGACTTCGCCACCAGGCATGTTTTGCAATTTCTGAGTGCTTTTGTCAGCCCCTCTATGGATAAAGCTATTTCCATCACCCTTTTTTAATCCAGTTCTGGTTCCACCAGCAACGTCTTCTGAATAGCCATGTTATCCACACCAGACACCAGCCTGTCACGCAACATATCATTCAGGGATGTCCCAAAATCACAATATTCCGCCAACTTCCGCAAGCCGGCCATAATAACTGCAACGGATACACTTGAGGCCCTCCCCATTGAATTGAACTTTGTACCACTGGAGGATGATAGAGGGTTACTAGTTCCACAAGATCATAAAATTATTTGGAATCGGGGTGTCAGGGTAGGTCAAGCTTCTTGGGCGAGATTCTCCGCAATCGGCGCGATGTCCGCCGACCGGTGCCAAAAACGGCGCGAATCAGTCCAGCATCGCGTCGCCCCAAAGGTGCGGAATTCTCCGCATCTTGAGGGGCCGAGCCCTCACCTTGAGGGGCTAGGCCCGCGCCGGACTTATTTCCGCCCCGCCAGCTGGCGGGAAAGGCCTTTGGTGCTCCGCCAGATGGCACGGAAATGACTTTGCAGTGCGGCGCATACGCGGGAGCGTCAGCGGCCGCTCACGGCATCCCCGCGCATGCGCAGTGGAGGGGGTCTCTTCCGCCTCTGCTATAGTGGAGACCATGGCGAAGGCGGAAGGAAAAGAGTGCCCCCACGGCACAGGCCCGCCCGCGGATCGGTGGGCCCCGATCGTGGGCCAGGCCACCGTAGAGGCACCCCCCGGGGTCAGATCGCCCCGCGCCCCCCCCCCCAGGACCCCGGAGCCCGCCCGCGCCACCTTGTCCCGCCGGTAAGAGAGGTGGTTTGATTCTCGCCGGCGGGACAGGTATTCCAGCAGCGGGACTTCGGCCCATCACGGGCCGGAGAATCGCCGGAGGGGGGGGGGGGCGACAACCGGCGCGGCGCGATTCCCACCCCCGCTGAACATCCGGTGCCGGTGAATTCGGCAATCGGCGGGGGCGGGATTCACGCCAGCCCCCGGCGATTCTCCGACCCGGCGGGGGGGTGTCGGAGAATCCCACCCCTTATAACACTGGTGATCTGGATGCCACAGGCCATGAACAAAATAATATTTTGCCTTCCGTTCCTTTCTATGCCATTTGCTCTAGAAACATAACGCATATTGCACCCAATCCTCTACATCTAGAAGTTTCAAGTTTGCCAAAATGCGGCATGATGGTGCTCCTTCTGCTGGGCACCAGGACTCGGGCCTGGAAAAACTACAGTGCTCGTCCCGTAATCGGGTCCTTCTACCTTGTCACCAATGTAGCAACAAGAACTCCAGGTGACCATCAGCAGATAACAGCAACAGACAGTTTATTTGGAGTCAAAAACTATTGACAGAAAGTATAAAGGAACATTACAATACCAGCCAGCAACTCCAACTCTTCTAGATGGTTCTGTTCTGCAGGTTTTGAAGGCCCCCAGCCTGCAGAATCACACGCACTTTGCCCTGATAGTCTGGGCATCACGTGGCCTCCAAGGTTGCAGAAGTCTCGGTCGGGGAGGTCACTTGAGCCCCGTTGTTCACCGCAACACATTCATAGTGTGATCCTTTGCCTTGTTAGCCCTCCTCAAGTGCATTACCTCACACTTTTCCGGTTGAATTCTATTTGTTACTGCTCTGCCCACCTGACCAACTCATTGATACCCTCCTGCAATCTACAGCTCTCCTCCTCGCTGTTTACCACCCTAACAATTTTTGTGCCATCCGCAAATTTCTTGATCATACCCCCTACATTTAAGTTCAAATCATTCATGTGCACCACAAATAGCAAGGGCCTGTAACTCGGGTAAAAGATTCCATGGCGCTATTTTGAAGAAGAGTAGGGGTGTTAACCTAATCAATATTTATCCTTCAATTAACAACGCTGAAACAAAAGACTATCTGTTCATTATCACATTGCAGCTTGTGGGAACTTGCTGAGTGAAAATTAGATGTTGTGTTTCCAACATTACAATCGTGGCTAACATTGAAAAACACAAGAATGCAAGAAATATAAGCAGGAGTAGGCCACCACGCCCTTCAAGTCTGCCCTGCCATTCAATCTGCTCATGGCTGATCTATGCTGGCCTCAACTCATTTTCCATGCCATTTCCCTCTATTCTTCGACCTATCAAATATTTATCCATCTCCACTTTAAATACTTCTAATGATCCAGCCTTCACCACGCTCTGGGGCAGAGAGTTCCAGAGATTCATCACCCTCTGCGAGGAGAAATTTCAATGCACCTCAGTTTTAAATGACTGCCCCTTTATCTTGTCCCCTTGTTTGAGACTCTTTCACTCGTGAAAACATCTCACCATCTATCCTGTCACCCCTCAGGATCTTATATGTTTGAATAAGGCCATTCAAGAGTCTTCCAAGACTCCAAGATGGTGCCGGAGCATGGCAGCTCTATGTGAGCTCTCTCCCCCTGTCCCTTGTCTTTCATCTCCTATCAGCGTTCTGACCTACTAAAATTATTTTCCTCTTTTTATATAAGTACTAACAATGTTCTTTTATGTTTTCTTACAGATCTGAGGATCCTACGAACCTCGAGGACCGGACCCGGCGACCCAACACGACCCCACAGGCATCCCAAATGCGCCGCCGCCGCCGGACCGCCGCTCCCGCCCAATGACCGACCCCGGAGGCGACTGCCCACAGACCGGAGACCCCCGAGCAGCGACCGCCCGCAGACCAGAGACCCCCGAGCAACGACCGCCCGCCCAGCGACCGTCCCCGGACCGAAGCCCCCCCGAACAGCGACCGCCCGCCCACAGTCCGACCCCAGACCGGGGTGTTCCCTAATCGGAAACCCTGGCTCAACCAAAAGGTTCACTCACTGCTGAAGTTCCGACGACCCTGACCTATATAAGAAATCCAGGTACGACGTACAAAAAGCCATCAGGGATGTAAAAAGACAATACCACATCAAATTAGAGTCCCAGACCAACGACACTAACGCACGATGACTATGGCAGGGCCTACACAAGATTACAGGCTGTAAAGCAAGGCCAGGCGGAATATCTGGGGCTGGAGGGTCCCTAGCCGATGATCTGAACAAGTTCTATGCCCGCTTTGAGCAGCCAGCCAATGTATCTGTGCCACCCGCCCCAACAGCCCTGGACACGCCCATACCCCCTATTATAGCCTCAGAGGTGAGAGCTGCCTTCTTGAAAGTGAATCCGCGGAAAGCGACGGGCTCCGACGGAGTCCCTGGGCGAGCACTCAGAGCCTGCGAAGATCAGCTGGCGAGTGTATTCGCAGATATCTTCACCACCTCACTCCTCCGCTCTGATGTCCCCACCTCCTTCAAGAAGACCACCATAATACCAGTACCAAAGAAGAACATGGTAGATTGCCTCAATGACTACCGACCGGTGGCCCTGACGTCTGTTATCATGAAATGCTTCGAGAGGCTGGTCATGAGACGGATCACTGCCAGCCTCCCAGTCGGTCTCGGTCCACTGCAGTTTGCCCATCACCGCAACCGGTGCACAACCGGTGCACAGCAGATGCTATCTCCCTGGCTCTGCAATCAACACTCGAACACCTCGACAACCTATGTAAGACTGCTGTTTATAAACTACAGTTCTGCCTTCAACACCATTATCCCAACAATAACCAAACTCCGCAATCTTAGACTTGACCCCTCCCTGTGCAGCTGGATCCTCGTCTTCCTCACCAACAGACAGCAATCTCTCAGGAGAGGCAATGGCACCTCCTCCACAATAGTCCTCAACACCGGAGCCCCGCAAGGATGTGTGCTCAGTCCTCTACTGTACTCCCTATACACCCATGACTGTGTGGCAAGATTTAACTCCAACTCAATCCATACGTTTGCGGATGATACAACTGTGGTGGGCCGTATCTCAACAACAACGAATCAGACTACAGGAGGGAGATAAATCACTTGGTTGTATGGTGTACCGAAAACAACGGGCGGGATTCTCCAATAATGGGGCTATGTCCCCACGCCGGCGTGAAAACCGGCGCCAACCACTCCGGCGTCAACGGCCTTCAAAAGTGAGGAATTCTCCCCTTTCTAGGGGGTTAGGTTGCTGCCGGAGTGGTTCCCGCAGCTCCAGCTGGCACCGAACAGCCTGCGCGAGGTCGCGCATGCGCGGAACGGCCGGCCGTACGCAATATGGCGGAGCCCTACAGGGGCCGGGCGCAGAGTAAAGTAGGCCCCCACGGAACCAGCCTGCCCACCGATCGGTAGGCCCCGGTCGCGGGCCAGATCACCGTGGGCCCCCCCCCCCCCCCCGGGGTCGGATCCCCCGCCCCCCCCCCTCCAGGGCAGGCCCCGCACACTCACCTGCCAGGTCCCGCTGTGTGTGAGGTGAGTAATCCACGCTGGCGGGACTGGGCAAACCTGTTGGCCACTCGGCCCATCGGGGCCCGGAGAATCGCTGGGGGGCCCTCTGTCAACGGCCCCCAACTGGCGTGGCAGCGATCCCGCCGGCGCCTGGAAAATGGCGCCGGAGAATAGGGAAGGGCGGGATTCGCGCCTCCCCCCGGTGCACGGTCAGAGAACCCGGCCAAGCTCTCTCAATGTCGGAAAGACCAAGGAACTGATCATCGACTTCAGGAAGCGCAGCACGACACACACTCACGTCTGCATCAATGGCTCCGAAGTGGAGATGGTCGATAGCTTTAAGATCCTGGGGGTCACCATCACCAACAGTCTGTCCTGGTCCACTCACATTGATGCAACAGTCAAGAAAGCCCAAAAATGTCTCCACTTCCTCCGGAAGCTAAAGAAATTTGGCATGTCTGCATCGACTCTCACAAACTTCTCCAGATGTGCGATGGAGAGCATCCTATCTGGCTACATCCCAGCCTGGTATGGCAGCTGCTCGGTCCAAGATCGCAAGAAATTGCAGAGTGTGGTGAACTCAGCCCATCACATCACAGAAGCTTGCCACCCCCACATCGATTCTGTTTACACCTCCCACTGCCTCAGGAAGGCAGAGCGCATTATCAGAGACCCCTCCCAACCAGGCATTGCCTTCTCCCAGACCCTTCCATCAGGCAGAAGGTACAGAAGTCTGAAGACTCACACATCCAGACATAGGAACAGCTTCTTTCCCACAGCTACAAGACTCCTCAACGACTCCCCCTTGGACTGATCTGTTCCCTGTAAGAACACTATTCACGACACCCTGTGCTGCTCTTGCTCATGTATTTGCTTTGTTTGGCCCCTTGTTCCGCACTGTAACCAATCACTGTTTGTCGATATACCATTTGTCAATGTTCTCTGTTGAATGTTCTTTTGTCTACTATGTACGTACTGTGCTCCTCGGCCGCAGAAAAATACTTTTCACTGTACTTCGGTACATGTGACAATAAATAAATCAAATCAAATTCTAAGCTCCAAGGCATACAGATCCAGACTATTTAGTCTTTCCTGATAGGACGACCTTCTCATCCCAGGAATTAGTCCGGCGAATCTCCTTTAGACTGCCTCCATTGATACTATGTCCTTTCCTAGATAAGGGGTCCAAACACAGTTGAGGCCGCACTAATGCCCTGTCCAATTGCAACAAAATCTCTCTTTACAATAAAGGCAAAAATGCCGTTTGCCTTCTTAATTACTTGTTGGACCTGCCAGCTAAGTTTTTGTATTCATGCACTAGAACACCTAGATCCCTCTGTAGATCACTTACCTGCAGTCTCTCACCATTTAGATAATAATCTGCCTTTCGATTCCTCCTACCGAAGTGCATGACCCCACACTTCCCCATATTAAACTCAGCATAGCTCTGAAATATTTAATTGGCTATAATGGCTCCAATATCCGGAGGTTATGAAAGGTGCTATATAAATGCAAGCCTTTATTTCATTTCAGACAGTTTAGCCCAGGACTTTCAAAGCTGGAGTATGAATATGGGTAGTGGGAGTCGGAAAATTTTCCGACTTTTGTGTGCTCGCCTTGGGAGAAAGTGGCTGCAAAAGAGGGATTTTTGTTCCAAGGTGGTGGGTGTTGAGAAACATTTCAGAGACAGTCACAGAAGCTGCTGTGTGCTGAGACAGGCTGTCTAAAACACTTGCCTCAGTGCAAACTTATGCCCCTCCATCCATCCCAAAAGCTCTTCATAGCCTTCATGCTAACCTATGGCACTTCAATGTTTATTCACTCAGTACAGAACCACTGAATCCTCTCATAATAATGGCATATGTGGAAATATTTAAAAGATTGTCAATCAAAAAAAAAAGCAGTTTTTACTGCAGTCATATAAAGTGTCAATCAACCAGATTTTTCAAGTATCAATAGCTTAAACCACAAACACTTTGTTAAACTGAGGCGCCTGGTTGACTGTCAGTTTTATAGGGTTGTAGGAAATGCAGATTTTTTTAAAACAAGATATGAATGAATGACTGATCTTTTAAAGCTATTCTACACATGCTGTTGATACTTAGTGTTGGTTGGATCTGTACAGAGTGGATAATGCGTGAATGCGAATGGAAATGCATGAAGACTGTAAGGGGTCATTGGAGATGGGTTGAGGTCATGGGTTGGCATGGAGGGTATGGGTAAGACCATTTGAATTTATCTTTCAAAAGATTCCCACATCCAAACTATGGTTCACGATATCTCTGTGAATCTGTAAACCACGAGTTCTGGAAAAACAGGCCCAACTCCACAAAATTGCAGGGGCAAGGAGATGCCTATCCCTGTAATGGAGCCAGCTACATTGGGAGTTTAGGATGCTGGCATATCCTGAAAAATACCCCTTTATCCCAACTCTCTGCCTTCTGCCAGTCAGCCAATCTTCTTTCTATGCCAGTACCTTGCCCCTAGCACCATGAACTCATATCTTATTTAGCAGCCTCCTTTACGGTACTTATCAAAGGCCTTCTGGAAAGTAAATAGATCATGTCCACTGGCTCTCCTTTGTCTAACTTCCTCGTTGCCCCCTCAAAGAACTCTAACTGTCATGACTCCCCTTGACGAAACGGTGCTGACCCTGTCCTATTTTACCATGCGCTTCTAAGTACTCCGCAATTTCATTCTTAATAATGGACTCTAAAATCTTACCAACAACCCAAGTCAGGCTAACCGGCCTATAATTTTCGGTCTTCTGCCTCTCTCCCTTGTGTGTTACATTAGCCGTTTTCCAGTCCTCTGGGACCCTCCCTGAATCCAGTGATTCCTGAAATATCACCACCAATGTCTCCACAATTTCCTCAGCTATCTCCTTTCAGAACCTTGGGGTGTAGTCCATCCCGTCTGGGTGATTTATCCACCTTCACGCCTTTCAGCTTCCCCAGAACCTTCTTCCTAGTAATGGCCATTACATTAATCTCTGCCATCCTGACTCTCTTGAAGTTCTGGTATGCCACTGATGTCTTCCACCACGAAGACTGATGCAAAGCATCTATTCAGTTCCTTTGCCATTTCTTTGTTCCCCATTACTACTTCTCCAGCCTAATTTTCCAATGGTGCAATGTCCATTCTTACCTCTCTCTGACCTTCCATATATTGAAAAAAATCTCTTGTCATTTCCTTTTATGTTACCAGCTAGCTTGCACTCATTATTTCATGTTCTCCCCCAACTTATTGCTTTTTTGGTTGTCCTCTGCTTGCTTTTAAAGGCTTCCCAATCCTCTGGCTTCCCACTAATGCTCGCCACTTTGTTTGCTTTTACTTTTGCTGGTTGCCTCGTCCACGCTTAGCATGTTTCCTCCTCCTTGGGATGAATTTCTGTTTTGCCTCCCGAATAACTCCTGCCATTGCTGTTCTACCGTCGTCCCTGTTCAGCTCCCCTTCCAACCAACTCTGACCAGCTCCTCCCTCATGTCTTTGTAGTTACCTTAATTCAATCGCAAAACTGTTGCAGCTGACTGCAGCTTCTCCCTCTCAAACTGCAGGGTGAATTTTATCATATTATCATCACTGCCCCCAAGGGTTCCTTCATCTTTACCTCACTAAAGAAGGTCTGCCTCATACACATCACCAAATCCAGAATTGCTTATTCCCTAGTGGGCTCTACCACAAACTGCTCCAAAAAGCCCCATCTTGTAGACAATCCACAAATTCCTTTTCTTGGGAACCGCTACCAATCTGATTTTCCCAGTCCACCTGCATATTGAAGTCCCCCATTATAATTTTAATATTGCCTTTCTTAAATGCCTTTTCTATATCCTAATTTATTTTCTGCCCCACATTCTGACTACTGCTAGGCGCCTGAACATAACTTGCATCAGGGTCTTTTTTACTTTGTGATTTCTCAACTCTATCCATTGTCATGTGACAGTACCTTTAAGAAATGGGTGTTTATAAATGGGTGCGTATATAAATATCTGTAGTGAGAGTACCTTTAAGAAATGGGTGTTTACTACTGCAGTGATATCAAAGAGTGGGTGGAGCTGGGCTGTCTGTCAGCTTTTTACTTTTGTTTTAGGCTGTTTGCTGCAGGGTGTGTTTTAGTTTTGTTTTCAGTGTAGGAGCTGAAGCCAGACAGAGCAGCTGTACTGTTGATCTCTCTGCCATGAAAAGACTAGCTCTTGATCATTTGGTGAATTCAGAATTATACATTTTTTCAGTAGTGATTTTAATCTGATGTGCTTCTGTTAAAAGGTGATTCTTTTGCAAGTCTTCTGGATGTTAAAAGGACAGTGTACGCATTACTTAGTGTTGTATTCTTTGGGGGTTGTATTTGAATTAATGGTCGCTAAGATGTTCACTGTATGTTTTAAAAAGGTTAACTTGAGTTCATAGAATAAACATTGTTTTGCTTAAAAAAATACTTTTCCATTTCTGCTGTACCAAACCTGTAGAGTGGGCCGTGTGCTCCCCATACCACAATCTAGTAAAAGTTGTGGGTCAGGTGAACTCCATGATACACTTTGGGGTTCTCTAAACCCTGGCCCATAACACCATACATTTCTATGTCTTCTGATCCTACATTGCTTCTTACTATCAATTTCATTACATTTCTTACTAACAAAACAATCCTGCCCCCTCTGCCCATCGGTCTGTTCTTTTGATAGGGCAGGAATCTCCCTGATGGGAGTCTCCCTGACTCCTTGAATATCCAGCTTAATACAATTAATCAGACTGAATGGATCAGTAATCCATTCTTCCAAGGTCAGATCAATCATATAATTGGGGACTTTGGAGAAAAAGTATACTTCGGTACAACTCTGAACAAGAGTCATACGGATTGAAAACATAACCTCTGAGCCTGAAAAGCAGTGTGCCATGGCGCAAAGTGGCCGTTAGAAGCCTGGAGACCCCGCTCCGGAGATCTACGCGGCTCGCAACACTTTGCGGGATCTAATGCACTCTCGCAAGACATTGCAATATGAATCTGGCCCATTGTGGGCAGGATCAATTCTTGGCAAATCACTTTAATACGCAGTTTCCCAAGCCACCTGAGGCATTGGGATCTATCCCGTTGCCTCGGAGACCTCCGACGAGTACCGTTCAGTGCTGGTCTCCACAAATGGGGATCAGACAGAACAACATTCGTGGGGTCTCCCAGATGATCGAAGGCCCCCAGGTGGTTACCCTCCGAGCAGGGTGGTACCTGGCACTGCTGGTGCCTCTCAGCCAGCCTGGCGCTGCCAAGTTGTAATCAGCCGCTATGAAAACACAAAAAAATAATCAAACTGGACGGATCACCTGGCACCGACTCAGGCACCGTAAACAACAAAGGCATAGCCAGCCCTGTCGACCCTGCAAAGTCCTCCTTACTAATATCTGGGGGCTTATGCCAAAATTGGGGGAGCTGTCTCACAGACTGGTTAAGCAACAGCCTGACATAGTCATACTCACAGAATCATACCTTACAGTCAATGTCCCAGACACCACTAACACCATTCCTGGGTATGTCCTGTCTCAACGGCAGCACAGACCCAGCAGAGGTGGCGGCACAGTTGTATACAGTCAGGAGGGAGTTGCCCTGGGAGTCTTCAGCATTGACTCTGGACCCCATGAAGTCTCATGGCTTCAGGTGAAACATGGGCAAGGAAATCTCCTGTTGAATATCATGCACCGTCCACCATGAGCTGATTAATCAGTACTCCTCCATGTTGAACTCTATTTGGAGGAAGCACTGAGGGTGGCAAGGGCGCAGAATATACTCTGGGTGGGGAACTTCAATGTCCATCACCAAGAGTGGCTTGGTAGTATCACCACAGACCGAGTGGCCAGGTCGTAAAGGACATAGCTGCTAGACTGGGACTGCAGCAGGTGGTGAGGGAACCAACAAGAGGGAAAATCATACTTTTTAAAAATAAATTTAGATCACCCAATTATTTTTTTCCAATTAAGGGCAATTTAGCATGGCCAATCCACCTATCTTGCAAATCTTTGGGCTGTGGGGGTGAAACCCACTCAAACACAGGGAGAATGTGCAAACTCCAAACAGCCAGTGACCCAGGGCCGGGATTCGAACCCGGGTCCTCAGCGCCGTAGGCAGCAGTACTAACCACTGTGCCACCATGCTGCCCAGGAAAATCATACTTGACTTCATCCTCACCAATCTGCCTGCTACAGATGCATCTGTCTATGATAGTATTGGTTGAAGTGACCACCGCACAGTCCTTGTGGAGACAAAATCCCGTCTTCACATTGAGGGTACCCTCCATCATGTTTTGTGGCACTACCACCGTGCTATATGGGATAGACTTTGAATAGATCTAGCAACTCAAGACTGGACATTGATGATGGCGCTGTGGGCCATTAGCAGCAGAACTGTACTTAACCACAATCTTCAACCTTATGAGCCGGCATATCCCCCACTTTGCCTTTACCACCAAGCCAGGGGATCAACCCTGGTTCAATGAAGAGTGCAGGAGAGCATGCCAGGAGCAACATCATGCATATCGAAAAATGAGGTGTCAATCTGATGAAGCTACAACATAGGACTACTTGTGTAGCAAACAGCTTAAGTAGAATGTAATAGACAGAGCTAAGCGATTCCACAACAAACGCATCGGATCTAAGCTCTGCAGTCTTGAAGTATCGAGCCACGACTGATGGTGGACAATTAAACAACTCACTGGAGGAGGAAGCTCTATAAGTATCCCCATCCTTAAAGATGGAGGAGCCCAGCATATCTATGCAAAAATCAAGACTGATGCAGCCGTCTTCAGCCAGAAGTGCCAAGTGAATGATCCATCCTGATCTCTCTGGAGGTCCCCAGCATCACAGATGTCAGTCTTCAGCCAATACGATTCACTCCACATGATATCAAGAAATGGCTGAAGGCACTGGATACTGCAAAGGCTATGGGCCCTGACAATATTCAGGCAATAGTACTGAAGACTTGTGCTCCAGAACATGCTGCAGCCCTAGCCAAACTGCTCCAGTGCAGCTACAACACTGGCATTTACCCAGGAATGTGGGAAATTGCCCAGGTGTGTCCTGCACACAAGAAACAGGACAAATCCAACCCAGCCAATTACCGCTCCATCAGTCAACAATCCATCATCAGCAAAGCGATGGGAGGAGTCATCAACAGTGCTATCAAGAGGCACTTACTCACCAATAACCTGCTCAGTTTGGGTTCCACCAGGGTCACTCGGCTCCTGACCTCATTACTGCCTTGGTTCAAACATAGACAAAAGAGCTGAATGCCAGAGGTGAGGTGAGAGTTACTGCCCTTGATATCAAGGCATCATTTGACCCAGTACAGCATCAAAGAGCTCTAGCAAAACAGGAGCCAATGGGAATCAGGAAAAACTCTCTGCTGGTTTGAGTCATACCTGGCACAAAGGAAGATGGTTGTGATGATTGGAGGTCAATCATCTCAGCTTCAGGACATCACTGCGGAAGTTCCTCAAGATAGTGTCCTAGTCCCAACCATCTTTAGCTGTTTCATCAATGACATCCCTTCCATCGTATGGTCAGAAGTGGAGATGTTAGCAGTTGACGGTGTAATGTTCAGCACCATTCGCAACTCCTCAGATAACAAATCAGTCCAAGTCCAAATGCAGCAAGATCTGGACAATATCCAGGCTTGGGCTGACAAGTGGCAAGTTACATTTGCGCCAAATAAATGTTAGGCAATGACCATCTCCTACAAGAGATGATCTAATCATTGCTCCTTGACATTGAATGAAATTACCATTGCTGAATCCCTCACAATCAACATCCTGAGGGTTACCATTGATCAGAAACGGAACTGGACTAGCCAATTTAATACTGTGGCTACCAGAGCAGGTCAAAAACTAAGAATACTATGGTGAGTAACTCACTTCCTGACCCCCCACAAAGCCTGTCCACCATCTACAAGGCATGAGTCAGGAGTGTAATGGATAGAGTGCAGCTACAACAACACTGAAGAAGCTCAACACCATCCAGGACAAAGCAGCCCACTAGATTGCTATACCTTCCACAAACATTCAATCCCTAACCCTAACCCTAATGGCAACCGTGTGTACCATTTGCAAGATGCACTGCAGTAACTCACCAAGGTTCCTTAGGCAGCACCTTCCAAACCCACAACCACTAACATCTAGAAGGACAAGATCAGCAGGAACCTGCAAACCCCATCATCTGGAGGTTCCTCGCTAAGTCACTCATCACCCTGATTTGGAAATATATTGCTGTTCCTTCACTGTCACTGGGTTAAAATCCTGGAACTCTCTCCCTAATACCTCTTGGACTGCAGCGGTTTCAGAAAGCAACTCACCACTATCTTCTGAAGGGCAACTAAGGATGGGCAATAAAAGCTGGCCTAATCAGCGCTGCCCATACCCCGTGAATTAATTTTTAAAAATGAATTACAGATTGCACACCAAGAAGAAACACAGCCAGATTCTTGGGTGAGGTCAAAGATCCTGGATTTTCATTTTGGATTGCGAACATTTTGGTTAACGGCCATCTCATAAACTTTAAATTGGACAGGGGAACCAGTGTTTCAATCCTGTCAGACAGAGAACCACGGCTGGCAGCCCAGCAGTTGATGCCATCCACGACATACATATAAAAATGGAAGCCCTCACAGTCATGTGGGCATGTAAGACGTTTTCACACTATATTATTGACCTCAAGGTCGCTAATACAACAGACCATAAGCCAGTAACCTCATTACTGGATTGGAAGGAGTTTTCAAAGATGCCTCCCAGAATCCAGATGTTCCTTCTATGCCTCATGAGGTTTGCCTGTGAGATGGTAACTGTCCAAGGGAAAAAACAAACAATAGTGATATCATCAAACAGTTTGATGCATAGTCTCAATTTACAAGAAGGCACCAGCTAGCGACCACAATAAAATCCAACAGATTCAGCAGCCACAAATGCGGAGAAGTGTGCCCACATCTGCCATTAGTGCCAACAAGGGTGGTCATACTGAGACCAAGCAGTGATACCATGAAAGCTTGGTTTGAGCAACAAGAACACTTCATGATCATAGACAATCACCTGGTCTTCAATGAGAAACTGGTCATCCCAGTTTCCTTCCGTCCAAAGATCCATCGGAAAATACACCAGGATCACATGGGCAAATGCGGGGTACGGGACAAATCTTCTGTTTGGTGGCCAGGTGTTTCCAGAGCAAATGAGGACATCATAGCAGGTGTGTGCACTGCACAGGCAGGACCAAAGGGAGCCCCTCATCCCCACACAGTCCCCTACCAGGCCATGGGAGAGGCTGGGAATCGACCTATTTGTCTTCAACACCAAATTGCTCCTTATAGTGATTAATTACTTTTCCAGGTGGATTGAGGTGAAGCAACTATATACGACTACCACACAGGTCGTAATTAAGAGATATTCGCAAGACATGATCCAGGCTGAAACAGTGTCTGATAATGGCACACAGTTTTCAAATGGGTACTTCACACACTTGTTCACCACATTCAGCTTCCACCATCGTACCAGCTCCCTGAAATACCCAGTTAAATGGGGAGGACAAATGAGAGGTTTGCACTGTAGAACCGTTCCAGCTTGTCTCCTATCCTGTGTCAGTAAATGTCATTCTATATGTGATCAAGTAACTATCAAGTCAATGCTCTAGCCCTGTACATACTTAACTTCAATTAACTTCCTCCCCTCATTTATTCATTCAACTTCTTCCAACAATGCAGCTCTACAACTCAAACCTGTAAAGGTTTCACCATATCTTTAGCCCATTTGATCTTGTCTGACACTGAGCCTATAATCTTTCTATAACCAGAGTATCCTGACCTGAAGTGCAATTTTTGGAAACCCACTTCAGCTCTTAATTAGTCAGTGTAAAGAAATATTTACTGATGTTGACCATAAATTTGTCCATTTACAATCCTGACACTTTGCCCTCTTGTCTGTTTTCCTTCTGTAACGGAAAATATGGTTCTGGGTACACTTTTTCTATCCAATTACTATATCCTGTACCTTTATAAGAGGCATTATGAGAACTTTCTTCAAAATTGTCCAGTAATTGCTCTTAACATAATGTTGGGGATGAGCACCACCTGCAAATGCTGGCATTGATACAACTGTTTTAGCACAGAAAACAATCCAAAGCCTCGTCACAGAGGAGGAACAGATCCAGATAAGGAAAATAATTCCAACGTAAAGTGTGTTTGGATGTTTTGTGAGGGAAAGATTAGGCTTGGATGTGACACTCCTGTGTTCGAATAGCCGACTGTTTAAGGAATAAAGAAATGGTGTCATTCACAACCTCAGGAAGAATGAGGGAGCGAATATCCTCGGGCAGAAAAAACTTGCATTAATATAGTACCATCAGGGCATCCTAAAAAGCTTTACATCAGATGAACATTTCTTGAATGATCATCACTCTTATAATGTCGGAAACACAGCACCAATTTAGACACTGCAAAGATTCCCACAATGTGACAATAACCAGATCGTCTCTTTTAGTGATGTTGGTTGCGGAATAGGTATTGGTCAGGGCACCAGGGAGAACTCCTCAGCTCTTCCTCAAATAGTCCCATGATGTATTTCCCATTCAATTGCTGCAGCAGCTCCATCGATGCAATGGCTCCACAGAAGTGGCAGCCTAGAGTGTTTATCCAAGGCTCATAGATTGGGGTTTGAACCCATGACCTTCTAACTCAGAGGCAAGAGTGCTGTTAACTAAGACCAGGCTGTAGTTGATGAGCAACTGCTCAGATGAGGTCGTGGGGAGGCATCTGTGGAAATGTTGCAGACTATGAGTCAGAGTGTTCAGGCACGAAAGGGACAAACTCAAAGAAAATAAAGCAAATGTTGGCCTCAGTGTCAGTCTGGAGTATTAGGTCATTTCCTCGTAACCCAAAGAATAGTTCCACGCAGGGAGGTCGCAGGAGAATGGACTAAGCTACACCAACCGCTGAGAGAAGCTAAGGAGAGTAAGCCATGGAAATCCCTTTGCAACTGTAATGTCAGTGAGCCAGCAGGAGAAACTGAATCAATGGCCGTTTAGAAGGTCAGGTTATCACCAAGTGGCACGACTGGAATTAGCTGAGATTTTGTAAATTGTTTCTGACAGGAGGGAGAGTTTAAATCCTTCCAAAGCTGCTTATTGCAGTAGAATAAATAAATAAATGCACGGTGTCCCCTGGTACAGTAGCTTTGTACCTGGCAGGCATTTAACTCTGCCTTCCCAGCCTCAGTATTCATACAGCACTCAATAGGCAACAACACATATGCAGCTAGAGGTGTCAGCCTTGGCTCAGTGCTAGCACTCTCACTTTCATTCGTAAAGCCTGCGGGTTCAAGAGGCACTGCAGCAACTTGAGCCCACTATCTGGGTTGGTGCTCCCTGTGCAGTTTGGAGGGAGTGCGACACTGGGGGGTGCCGTCTTTCAGCTAAGGTGTTAAACTGAAGCCCCCATCTGCCCTTTCAGATGGACATAAAGGATCCCATGGCACTATTGGCAAATACTTATCCCACAACCAACATCATTAAAACAGATTATCAGGTCAGCTATCTCACATTTAGGGGATAGACACATCTCGTTGTGTGCAAATTGTCCACTGTGTCGCCCCACACATTACAAGAGTGATAGTATTTCAAAGATACATTATTGGCTGTGAAACACCTTGGAATATCCTGGCATATTAAGAGGTGCTGTCGCAACGCAAGATGTTTTCATCCACCATCCTATGTCCTGTCTACGTCTTCTGTGTTTGTACTCACTAAGGCTAGCTATAATAGGTACAATGGATGATGAAAGTAGCATATTGCCAGCTATCAATTCTGTGGAAGGTTTATATCTTTGGTCAGCTGGCTATCTGTGTGGAAACGCATGACCATCTTTAAATCCCAAACCAAGTACTGGGATATTTGAACTGGTGGTTTTTGTTTTCCGAATATGAAGTGTGCACTCTCGCCGTAAGGATTTACCTCACTTGCCCAAGCCCAGAGCACTTGGGGCAGCAGAAACTACCACCAGGTTTAGGGACTCCTGAGTATGTGCAAGACTCTGCAGGAAGCTATCCAGGCAAAGACTTGCATCTATCAGCTAAGAGACCTGATAACCTCTCCGTTGCTTATCTAACCAGGTTATTGGCTTCTATGATTGTCTGGATGTGAGTAAGAAGAACAGAAACCTTTGCCTGAGAGCTCTACCCCTCCCGTTTTCTCAAATGAACCAGATTAGCAGCACGGTAGCCTTGTGGATAGTACAATTGCTTCACAGCTCCAGGGTCCCAGGTTCGATTCCGGCTTGTCACTGTCTGTGCGGAGTCTGCACATCCTCCCCGTGTGTGCGTGGGTTTCCTCCGGGTGCTCCGGTTTCCTCCCACAGTCCAAAGATGTGCAGGTTAGGTGGATTGGCCATGATAAATTGTCCTTAGTGTCCAAAATTGCCCTTTGTGTTGGGTGGCGTTACTGGGTTACGGGGATAGGGTGGAGGTGTTGACCTTGGGTGGGGTGCTCTTTCCAAGAGCTGGTGCAGACTCGATGGGCCGAATGGCCTCCTTCTGTAAATTCTATGATAATCTATGATTAGTTGGTCGAATTGCTGTGGGCCTGCCTGGTTCAGGTATCCTTTGGATAATTCTGTGACAAAGGGCGAGTCAGTTTTCTAATCTTCCATTACCAGACATGCTGGGGTAAGCCGTACAATATAGACCAGGTGCAGTGATGTTTCAGGTGAGCTTGGGTTCATGTTGAGGAATCAGCCAGGAGATCATTAGAACAATCCAGCCTGGAATGTTAAATAAGTCAACGAGGTGTGAGCAGTTTAGTTCCGACTTCGACAATGGCCAGGGAGGGGTTGGAATTGGTGGCTGGAGAGCAGGGCTTGTGGTAAACAAGGACCTCTATCTTCGGAATGCTTAGTCGGAGGAAAATGTCTTTGTATCCAGTACTGGGTATATGACAAGCAGCTTGACAATACAGGGATAGATGGAGAGAAGTGAACACACATGAGCCAAACAGTACCAGATGGCAGTGAATCATTTCCTTTATCTAGCTGTGTAATTGTACAGGAGCTAACACTGAGACTCAAAAAAGCTGTGCAGTACCAGATAAAAGTACCTGATTTATACTGTACATGTACAGGAGCTGACATTGAGATACACACAGACAGGAGTCAATTGATATAATTACACTACATGGGGGTAGTTAATCTAAGAACCGATAAAGTGTTTTTTAAAATCGTTAAATTGTGTGAGGGGAGGGTTTAATACAGACCACCAACAACAGAGGAGGTGAGATCTTTCTCGGGATAATAGAGAGCAACCTGCACTAACCTCTGAAAACGTGCTGTTTGCTGTATCTTACAGTCAGAGGGAAGAGAGAGAGATTTACCGAGAGACTTGTGCATAAAGACCACTCGCCTCTCACAAAATGGCTAAATAGTGATGCTTGACCCTTCCCCTCCCTGTCAGCGGACTCTCAGCTCCTCAACACATCTCATCCTTATTTTCTCTGCTGGAGTCATCAGGTTTTGACCGAAACACTTCCACATTCCGTAAGTATGAGGGAGCAAATAATGGGCCCCTTTCATTAGAAATACAAATCTTTTCTCTATATCCATTAGATGCTCCACACCCCCTCGGTTTAGGAGCTGCTTGGCACTGTACCAGCTACTCATTTGCAGTGACTGATCCATTGTTTTCAAGGATGTTCTACATCGACAACTTCTGGTAAAGTTAATACCCCCATTGTTGCTTTCTGAGTCAGTGCAAACCCTTTATTCTTTTTCCTCTTGGAAGTGTGACCTTCACCTAAGTTGCCTCAGAGCTGGGTGTTCAGACGTCTGCTCCTTGGTTTTAAATGTCATGGGAATAAGATTAGCACAAATTAGCTTTTTGTAAAGCAAAATATTTTATTGGGTGTCCTTTTTTTGGGCTGCCATTAGATTGCTCGCACAAAGAGATTGAATTTGTAACCAGTTTCCGCTTAAGCTTCAAACACACTGTTTTGTCTTTTTTGTATCCACAAAGCGTTGAAATCAGTGTGTCATTTCCAATCCAACAGCTGGCTTGCTGCCATCTGTCCTTCAGTAATGGCACCCTTGCCTTCAAATCCAAAACATTGTGCGTTCAAATCAAACTGCAGAAATTTGAGCACAAAACGTAGGCTAAGATTTTGGTATAGTATCGAGAAAGCACTGCACTAAGTGACGTTTTTCAAATCAAACTTTGAACGAATGCCTCATTTTCCTTCTTAGGTGGATGTAGAAGACCTTACGGCACCATTAGAAGAACAGTGGGGTTCTTTCCTGAGTTCTTTTATTTAATATTTATTCCTCAACAATAAACACTAAAAATCATAATTCTGATCATTATCATATTATAGTTGGTGGAACCTGGTTGCGGACATATTGGCTGCAACATTTCCTACATTTGTGCATTCAAAGCTATTTAAGTGTTTTAGGTCATGAAACACCCAACACAAATGAAAGACTTTCTTTCTTTATGCCCACCTAAACCCATTGATGTGAGGTACTTGCAATTTGAGGTGCAAAGTTCATGAGCAAATGTAAGAGGTACAAGGCCATTGTGGGGCTATGAGGATCTTGCAGATGATGTCAATTAAAGGCTGCTAGGAATGCTTGAAGGAGAGGGGTTGGGAGGCAATGGCGAAATTCAGATATGCTGCAACAAGCTACATTTTAGGCATGCTCCTCTTGGTTCCAGATTAAAACCACAGGCCGCTGCTGATTACCCATTCTCATGGCACTCCCCTGCCAGCCTCACAATTGCCTGCAACACCCCCAGATTCACCTGGGTCCCGATTAGTCAGAAGCAGTGCAAAATGCATCGGGATCACAACCTTGATTGACTTTCTAGACCCACTAGTTATTATCAAGGTATTAGACACAGTGCACATCAAATCTTTGTTTGAATAATCATTTTTCAACATATTTTTGAGAATGTAATAGTTAATTTTTGTGTTTTATTTTATGAAGCTTCATGGATAATGGCAGATATATATCCTTTGTAACACAGTGAGTACTCTGTGTATGTTAGCTCTTCCCCATTGCTTAATCATTCCGGTATGATCGAGAGATATTCCCATGTCAATCCAAAATGTATTTCTGTTGGCTATGATATAGGAATTCCTTAGGAAGACAACAGCATTCCAGCGGAACATGGGCAGGATAAGGCAGAAAGGGTACGGGCAAAGCAGACAGTTTCCTGTTAATAACTGAATAGATTTTACTGCATGTACAAGAACAAACTGTAGCTTCAGCAAAATCTGTAACACAGTATTTCTTTCACCACATAAAGTACTATAAAGGGGGTCACTTTAATCCAACCCACCTGCCATAGAACTGATGCAATCCAATCCCCCGTCCATTTTGTGCAGTGCCGGCTTTAACTGTGAATTGAACGAAGAAGGATTGCGCATTTAAATCATCCCCAAATATTTTGCAGCCCATGAGCCAGCAATCCAGGGGTGACATCATATTACAGTGGTGCATAGGTCCAGTCACACCTGACACCACCTCTGCAGACATTCTGCACAGGGAGCCCCCACAACAGCCCTGTGAAATTGACCAACCTGTCTGGTCTCTCAGTGATGTTGGGCGAGGAATAAATGTTGGCAGGACGCCAGGGAAAACTCCCCTGCTCTTCATTGTAGTGTCAAGGGATTTAGTGTGTCCAGCTGAGTGGGAGGAGGACAAGACTTTGCTTTAATGCCTCATCTGAAAGACAGCTCCTCTGACAGTTCAGCACTCCCTCAATACTGCACTGGGTGTCAGCCTGGATTTTGTGCTCATGTCTCTGGGGTGGGGTTTGAACCTACAACAGATGTAATTGGCAAATATCTATGTGTTCATTTCATTGGTATGATAATCTCACATTCCCCAACAGCTCTGAAATACTTCAGTAAGTTATCTGGTGCCACTGGATCTGCCTGCTGTAAGAACTTATCAAGTGCAGTGAAAATGATGTTATTGATTTATCTTGTAAAATGGGGAGCTGATTAGATCATGTCTGTTTCCCATTAGTTGGGTTAAGTTAAAATTATCCCCCATACCTAAATGTAATACATTTAATAGCAACTGCTCCAGTCCAGTGTTGCCAGTGGGAACTGCAATCACAGAAACAACAGATAGGGAAGAGATTGTTCCAATATTGTCATTCCAACTACAATCAACAAATGCACTCTTCAGTTTTCCATGCTGGATGGCTGTGTCAAGCTATTCTTGGACATTGGCATGTAAGATGGTATTTGTAGCTCTTTGATTCCCCCATTGTTTGCTTCAGATCCTCCACATTAGTCCTAAGGGGCTGCATGTGAGTATGGTACTTACTATCTGTCACGAGGGTCCCTGAGATCGAAATCAGCAGGTTCTTGAACCAAGGCCGCCTTCTAACCTTGTTGCCAGATCACACTCTCATCTCAGACTCCCCTGGTGGTTTTGTCCCTATGAGCGGAATTATCTGGTCTGCCAACCGTGTGTTCCTTGGGGGCATGCCATTTGCTTGCGTCAGGATTCAATCTCCCCGCCGATTGTCAATGGGATTTCCCATTGTAACCACCCCACACTACCTCGAAACACACTGGCGCGTCTGTGTTATGGCGGGAAAATTGAATCGCGATGACTGTAGAATTCCGGCTTACGTCTCATTCAGTGCAAAACTCTCTTGAAAACTACCCACATAGTTGCCAGGGGATCTCTCTTGTTTGCTGGTTGAGCGAGAAAGGGGTGAATGACTGGATTGGTGAAGTTGGTAAGGCAGATATTAAAACTAACCGGACACTTTAATTCTTCTTCTCCTACTTCAGAATCATTTGTTTGTCTGCAAGTCATCATGGTTGGATGATGTTCTGCACCTACATTACAATAGAAGTTACACTTCAAGAATACAGCATTGGCCTTTTCCCACCTTTTCAGCCGGTGAGACACACAGGGCGGGATTCTCACGCAATTAGCGGAGCGGCCTGTACCGGCGCCAAGAGTGGCGCGAACCACTCCGGCGTCGGGCCACCCGGAAGTTGCGGAATCCTCTGCACTTCCAGGGGCTAGGCTGGCGTTGGAGAGGTTGGCGCCATGCCGACCGGCGCCGAAGGGCCGCTGCGGGCCGGCACGAGTTGGCGCATGCGCAGGACTACCGGTGTGTTCTGGCGCATGCGCAGAACCGCCGTCATGTTTCCTGCGCATGCTCAGGGGGTTTCTTCTCTGCGCCAGTCATGGCAGAGCCTTACAGAGGCCGGCGCAAAGGGAAAGAGTGCCCCACCAGCGCAGGCCCGCCCGCAGATCGGTGGGCCCCAATCGTGGGTCAGACCACCGTAGGGGCCCCCCCGGGGCTGGATCCACTCCGCGCCCCCCCCCCGAGGACTCCGCAAGCCGCCCTCCAAGCCAGGTCCCGCCGGGATGGACCATGTCTATTTCACGCTGGCGGGATTGGCCGAAAACGGGTGGCTGCTCGACCCATCGGGGCCCGGAGAATTACCGGCGAATCCCGCCCCCGCCCAAAAAACGGCATCGGAGCGGCGGGGCAGGATTCACACCGCCCCCCGGAAATTCTCCGACCCGGTGGGGGGTTGGAGAATCCCGCCCACAGTCTTCCTTCACATGTGCTGCCATTGAGGATCATGAATGCATCACGATGTTGGACAATGACAGTGCCCAAGGCTCATACTTAAAACAAAATCACAGATAGCCTTCTATAAGGGTCCAAATGCCAAGCCATGTGGTGATGGAGAATTGGCGATGGGGACAGACTGCGAACCTGGGAGTCCAGAGTGAAGAATCTTCACAAAGGCGGCAGATACATGAAAGTCGTTGGGCATGTGTGTTGGGACAGAGGTGTCTTTGGGCAGGAGCATCTATGATTGAGCTGCTGACTTCAGGAATGCGACAGTTTGATAATTGTTATAGCTGGTGAATCTGTTATTGCTAACTTCTTACGAGCTAATCACAGGAGACTCAGAGCAGATTATGATTGTTTATTCAAGCATTTGCAAGCAGGGCTGGCTCAACCCAATAGTTGATCTGAACTCTAATATTTGCAGAAAAACAGCACATTCTTAAACAGTGCTTCTCATGCATACAGACATTGTTTAAATTTCGATCTGATGTTGCACATAGATTTTACTAAAACAGGAACATCTTGTATTTGCCACACGTTTACGCCTACACCCTTTCTAGAGGCTTCTAGCTTATCGTGGTGTGACTGCCACGCCCCACCTCTATGAGGTGCTGAGACAGTTCTTGCTATCTGACTTCGTCATCGTTAGCGAGGTCAGCCAATGCAATCCTTATAGGGGAGGCGGCGCATACTGGTATCGTCACTGGACTAGTAATCCATAGACCCAGGGTGATGCTCTGGGAACTGGGTTCAAATCCCACCAGGGCAGATGGTGAAATTTGAAATCAATAGACATCTGGAATTAAAAGTCTAATGATGACCATGAAACCATTGTCAATTGTCCTAAAAACCCATCTGGTTCACTTACGTCCTTTAGGGAAGGAAATCTGTCATCCTTACCTGGTCTGGCTTACATGTGACTCCAGATCCACAGCAATGTGGCTGACTCTTATATGCCCTCAGGGATGGGCAATAAATGTTGGCCCGGCCAGCGATGCTCACATCACATGGGTGATTTTTAAAAAATGTAAAAATAAAGCCACAAAGGAGTCCAAACTGAGTTTTTCAAAGCAATTTAGTTTATTTACAACTATTATATACATCACATGGTAGATCCAACTGACATTGCCTTCCTGGCACCTAACTGGCCTGCTTCATATATCATACAACTAGACATTGTTTAGAGGTCCCCTGACCCCTTAACGAGGAGCTCATAGTCTGCGGGGAAGTTAATTGTTCCCACCCTGTTAGATACTATAAAAGGGGTCCACAGCACAGAAAATCTGCATTGGTCAAAAACAACCACTTAACAATTCCAGTCCCATTTTCCAACATTTGGCCCATAGCCTTGTATACCTTAGCGTCACAAGTGCACATCTAAATATTTCTTAAATGTTATCAGGGTCTCTGCCTCCACCACCCTTTTCAGGCAGAGGGTTCCAGACTCCCTCCCCTCCCTGGGTGAAAAAGGTTTTCTTCGCATCCCCTCTAAACCTGCCCTTACCTTAAATTTATGACTCCTGGTCATTGATACCTCCACCAAGGGGAAATGTTTCTTCCTGTCCACTCTATTTCTGCCCCTCATAATTTTATACATCTCAATCATGTGCCCCCTCAGGCTTCTCTTCTCCAAGGAAAACAACCCCAGTTTATCCAATCTCTCTCCAGCCCAGGCAACATCCTGGTAAATCTCCTGTGCATCCTTTCCAGTGCTATCACATCTCTCCTGTAATATGGATTCCAGAACTGCACACAATACTCTAGCTGTAGCTAACCAAAGTTTTATACAGTTCCAGCATAACCTCCCTGTTCTTAAACTATATGCTTTGGCTAATAAAGGCAAATATACCATATGCCTTCTTAACCACTGTATACACCTGCTTTGCTAACTTAAGGGACCAGTGTACATGTACACCAAGGTCCCTCTGCTCCTCGGTATTTCCCAGGGACTTGCCATTTATCATGTATTCACTTGACTTGTTTGTTCTGTCCAAGTGCATCACCTCACAATTATTCGGATCCATGATTTATACATATTCCAGAGTGTCTCTTTTAATATTTATGAGGGAAGGAGTGGATAATAATTGGCTGAACAGGTGTGGATTGATATATGAGTTTAGTTTTTGCAACATTCAAGGACAGGCCAAGTTTCTTGTATACAGAATTGAAGAGATCGAAAGTGGCTTTCAAATCTGGTGCGGAGCTGACAATGACGCTGCATCATCTGCAAATTATAGATCATGTATAAATCATGGATCCGAATAATTGTGAGGTGATTCCCGCCCCCGCCGAATATCCGGTGCCGGAGACTTCGGCAACCGGCGGGATTCACACCAGCCGGATGGGTCGGAGAATTTCGCCCATGGTTACCCTCAGGATGGTGATAGCCATGGCAGGGTTGTGTGGTGTCGTGGTCGCTGTTCTGAAGGTTGGGTAGTTTGCTGCAAACAATGCTTTATTTGAGGTTGTGTGGTTGTTTGAACACAACCCTGCCATGGCAATCTCTGCAAGACATGCCAGATCATCGACATGGGTACCACCATTACACGTGAGAACACCACCCACCAGGTACGCGGTACATACTCGTGCAACTCAGCCAACGTTGTCTACCTCATGCGCTGCAGGAAAGGATGTCCCGAAGCGTGGTACATTGGCGAGACCATGCAGACGTTGTGTCAACGGATGAACGGACATCATGCAACAATTGCCAGGCAGGAATGTTCCCTTCCAGTCGGGGAACACTTCAGCAGTCAAGGGCATCCAGCCTCTGATCTCCGGGTAAGCGTTCTCCAAGGCAACCTTCAGGTTGCCCGACAACGAAAAATCGCCGAGCAGAAACTTATAGCCAAGTTCCGCACACATGAGTACGGCCTCAACCGGGACCTTGGATTCATGTCGCATTACATTCATCCCCCACCATCTGACCTGGGCTTGCAAAATCCTACCAAATGTCCTGGCTTGAGACAATTCACACCTCTTTAACCTGGGGTTACCCCTGTCTCTGGATCTGTAAAGACTTAATTACCTGCAAATGCTCGCATTCAAAGCATTGTCTTGCATCTTTGACTTTGTCTATATATGTGTTTCTGGAACATACCACTTCATTCACCTGAGGAAGGAGCAGTGCTCCGAAAGCTAGTGATTTGAAACAAACCTATTGGACATTAACCTGGTGTTGTAAGACTTCTTACTGAGCTCACCCCAGTCCAACGCCAGCATCTCCACATCATTAATACAATCGGGAGAGGTAACCTTTGTTCTAAAGATCAAATTGTAGAATCAGTTTGGGTAGAGATAAGATTGCTTTTGGGAGTAGCATATAGGCCCCGTAACAGTAACCATGAGTCACCATTCTCCACCTGCTACACGATAACATGCAAACCAGGATCCTCACCAACGGAACCCCCACAGATCCAATATGTTCAAATTGGGATCAAACAGGGATGTGTCATCGCACCAATGCTCTTCTCCATCTTGTCATGTTGGGTGTTCCGATGCACAAATGAACCGACACGGTTGTAGATGGTACAACTCTGTTTTATTGTCTTAAACAATAACAACTAATAACTGCTGGCTGAGGTTTGTGCTTCAACAGCTAACCTGTGGACCCAGCCCTTTTACTATCTTGGTGAGGCACTCAGCACATGGTGTACGTCTGAGTGGCACGCTGTGAGCTCTGTGCTCTGAGCTATCTCCTGGTAGAATGAGAGGGAACTGTGGTGTTCCCTGTTTTATAGTGCATGTGCTCTCACTGGTGATTGGCTGCGATGTTGTGTGTGTGTTGGTTGGTCCAACTACCTGTCCATCAGTGTGTGTGTGATTGCACCATGATATGCTAATGCGGATATCATGACACATCTTCCTCACAGTAACACTCCAACCCATCACCTTGAAGCTCCCAGCTGGAGTGGAGCTAATTTACTAGACAAGTGGGAAACCTTTCAACCTCTGACCCCT
The DNA here is from genome assembly GCF_047496885.1 of Scyliorhinus torazame. Classification (NCBI taxonomy): domain Eukaryota; kingdom Metazoa; phylum Chordata; class Chondrichthyes; order Carcharhiniformes; family Scyliorhinidae; genus Scyliorhinus; species Scyliorhinus torazame. Next base: position 188,811,612 of record NC_092717.1, read on the forward strand.
CCAGGCCAGAATCAAGACAATCCCAAGTCACATGTTGGCCAGAGCATGTAAGGATGGCACATTTCCTTTCCTGAAGGACATTAGTGAACTAGAAAGGTTTTATGACAATCGACAACTGTTTCATGGTCAACATTTCTGAGACCAAGTTTTTAAATCCAAATTATTATAAGAATTCAAATTCCACCAGTTGCCATGTTGGGATTTGTATCCTTGTCCCTAGAAGCCTGAGCTTCTGGGTTACTCATTCAGTGATATTATCACTATGCCACCATCCCCCTCTCGTCTTGCTGATGACACGACCATAGTAGGTCGGATCTGAAACAATGATGAGTCAGAATACAGGAGGTAGATAGAGAACCTAGTGGAATGGTGCAACGACAACAATCTATCCCTCAATGCCAGCAAAACTAAAGAGCTGGTCATTGCCTTCAAGAAGCAAAGTACATTACAAATCCCTGTCTGCATTAATGGGGCCGAGGTGGAGATGGTTGACAGCTTCAAATTCCTAGGGGTGCACATCACCAAAAATCTGTCCGAGCCCACGCACGTCGACGCTACCACCAAGAAAGCACAACAGCACCTATACTTCCTCAGGAAACGAAGGAACTTCGGCATGTCCACACTGACTCTTACCAACTTTTACAGATGCATCATAGAAAGCATCCTATCTGGCTGCATCACAGCCTGGTATGGCAACTGCTCGGCCCAAGACTGCAAGAAACATCAGAGGGTCATGAACACAGCCCAGTACATCACATGAAATGCCTCCCATCCACTGACTCTATCTACACCTCTCGCTGCCTGGGGAAAGCGGGTAGTATAATCAAAGACCTCTACCACCCGGCTTACTCACTCTTCCAACTTTTTCCATCAGTCAGGAGATACCAAAGTGTGAGAACACGCACAAACAGATTCAAAAACAGCTTCTTCCCCGCTGTTACCAGACTCCTAAACGACTCTCTTATGGACTGACCTGATTAATACTACACTCCTGTGTGCTTCACCCAATGCCATGTTATGTATTTACATTGTGTACCTTGTGGTGCCCTATTATGTATTTCCTTTTATTTTATTTTATTTTCACGTACTAAATGATCTTTTGAGCTGCTCGCAGAAAAATACTTTTCACTGTACCTCAGTACACGTGACAATAAACAAATCCAAATCCAAATGTGCAGTAAGATAGGATTAATCAATGACCTCAGAGTAAAGGTGCTGCTAGATAGCAGTGACTTTAACATGATTGAATTTTGCTTTCAGGTTGAGGGAGAGAAGAGCGGGTCTCAGTGTTTTGAACTTAAATAAGGGCAAATATGAGGTTGTGAAGTCAGAGTTAGCTAAAGTGAACTGTGGAAATAGATTAAGGGAAAGGCCAATGAAGACATTTAAATAGATATTTCATAACACCCAGCAAAGATACATTCGAGGGACTCTAGGGGAAGGACGCACCATCCGTGGTTCGATTCCCGGCTTGGGTCACTGTCTCTGCGGAGTCTGCATGCTCTCCTCGCGTCTGCGTAGGTTTCCTCCAGGTGCTCCAGTTTCCTCCCACAAGTCACGAAAGACGTGCTTGTTAGGTAATTTGGACATTCTGAATTCTCCCTCCGTGTACCCAAACAGGATCCGGAATGTGGCGACTACGGGCTTTTCACAGTAACTTCATTGCAGTGTTAATGTAAGCCTACTTGTGACAATAAAGATTAGTAAAATATATGCTTACAATGGCTTATCAAAAAGCATTGTCTTGCTATTGCCCTTTTAAATCAAAATATTTCCTCCAAGTACATCAATCTTCCCTCAGAATCAAATGTTTCTGAGCAATAAATAGTTTGTTCCATCTATTCGGCTCTTAACACGTGTGTTTATGGAATATTTTACACAGAGTCTTGTTCTCTGTCATTTCCTAAATGACAGGCAGCTGCTGCAATAAATGTTTCTTGGCCCACCCCCCAGATCCAGCAGGTGCCTTGTCAAACCAGAGGAAGACTGCTATGTAATTAAGCACAAATGAAGTGTGGAGGTTAGTTTCTTGCTAAAATAGAAACACTGTGGTACTTTCATTAACTTTTCCACCTATTTATGTGCGAATGACCTAGCTTCATGGGAAGCAGTGGAGGGAGTTGTAATAAATATCACACAACATCCTGCATGTCTGTTTTTCCAATCCTCGTGGCTGATATTCTTCAGGAAACAAATTTGGGTGGGATTCTCCATCCTAGAATCTAAGTGCTCCCACCAGTGGAGTGCCAGGGAGGCACGATTCCATCCATGCAAATGGGCCAGCACACAACTCACGTGCATCCCGCCCGAGTCCCGATTCTTCGGCGTGTGATTTGCTGGGGTCAGGAATCACACTGTGAGCATGACAAGCTGGAGCAGCTTTTAAGTGCTCTACTTCCCCCAGGTTTTTATTTCAGCCAAGAAGATAGCTGCTAAAGGACCTGCACTATGCTTCCTTGATGCGGACATCCACAGGATGTTGGACGCTGTTGAGGAGAGGAGGGACATTCCGTTCCCCTGGGTGGGGCAGAGACACCAGCCAGCTGTTATGAATAAAGCCTAGGATGAGGTGACAGATGCAGTGAGTGCTAGCATCCTCACCATGAAGACTGGCATACAATGCAGGAAGAAGATGAACGGCCTCCGTTGGGCAGCTTGAGTGAGTAACGACCTGTGTGAGTCAGTCCTCGACCCCAGACATCGGCCCCCAAACCTTTAAAAGCCAGTAACACCGCCCCTTACCAGCATTGTCATAATATACACCAGTATATCATGGTGCAGACACACACACAACAGAATACCACAAGTTGAGGGATGTTAGAACTTCTTAGACCTACCTACAAGTGATCTGCCTTCCACCAGCATACAGTCATCCTGCAAAATGGACAGCGCCTGCCCGCCGCCGCCGCTCCGCATCACCGGTAACCGAGGGGCCAACTGGAAGATATTCAAACAACACTTCCAGCTCTACCTTGAAGCCACAGACCGGGAAGCTGCCTCAGACACCAGGAAGATCGCTCTCTTCCTATCCACGGCCGGGGAACAAGCCATCCACATTTCCAATTCTCTCACCTTTGCTGATGGTAAAGATAAATCAAAATTCAAGACGATACTCCTCAAGTTTGACAGTCAAATGCAACATCGAGGTGAATGAAAGTCTCGAGTGCTATGTATTCCAACAGCGTTTGCAGGGTAAGGATGAACCTTTCCAGTCCTTTCTCACCCACCTCCGCATCCTTGCGCAGTCCTGCAATTACGGGCCCACCTCCGACTCCATGATACGTGACCAGATCGTTTTCGGTGTTCAGTCGGACCCCCTACACCAGCAGCTCCGCAAGGTAAACCAGCTCACCCCAGCGCTTGACATCGAGACCTGCGTGCCACATGAACACGCCATTAGTCGGTATTCCCACATCCAAGCGGCTGAAACGGCGCGGCAAGGTCCCCATGAGGCAGAACGGGTCCAAGCAATCGAGCAGCTCCAGGGCCTCAGCTCGGCGCTTTTCACGGACTCTTGCGCTTGTGCACACCGAACGAGGGGACGGCGATGTCGACGAACGTACTGCGCAGGCGCGCACCACGTACGACCGCACCGTGCATGCGCGGTGGTGCAGTGAACGCACTGACGCTACAACGTGCGGCAACTGTGGCTCCGCCCACTTAAAGCGGCAATGTTCTGCCAAATCCTGACGATGCCGGAGATGTGGCAAACTTGGCCACTATGCTGCTTTAAGCAGATCAGCTCAGCCTGCCAACTCTTGTCGCTCCAGCCAGCTTCGCAGGAATGTCCGGGCCATTCAACCCAATGTCACCGAGTCTGATTCGGACCTGCTACCCGATATTGAGACCGAGGACCCTAAGGCGCCTTTTCGAGTCGGCATCGTTACAGAAAATAGGGTGTCCCCGAAGCAAAGAATCCAGCCTCTATCAGTATACAGCATTGATCCAGACAATGAGTGGTGTGCCATCCTTACGGTTAACCGGTCCCAAATACGATTCCGCCTGGACACTGGTGCCTCCGCCAATCTCATTGCACGGTCTGACCTCCAAAGCCTTCGTGTCAAACCAGCCATCCTGCCATCAGCCTGGCAGATATTGTTACAACAGGATGCCGTTTGGGATCATCTTTGCCTCAGAAGTGTTCCATAGGGTTATGGAATAAATGATGGAAGGTATTGAAGGTGTTCGCGTCTATGTCGATGACATAATCATTGGTCCACCACCCCACAGGAGCATGTTAGTCGCCTCCAACGCGTATTCAGACGTATACATGAGCATGGCCTCCGTCTCACCAGGGCCAAATGCTCTTTTGGTCAGACGGAACTCAAGTTCCTCGGGGACCACATCTCCCAGTTGTGTGTGCAGCCGGATGCGGACAAGGTAGCTGCCATCACAGCTATGAAGACACCAGAGGACAAGAAGGTGGTCCTCCGATTTCTGGGCATGGTCAATTTTGCAGGGAAATTCATCCCTAATCTCGCCTCTCATATCACGGCTCTCAGGAACCTGGTCAGGAAGACAACAGACTTCCAATGGCTCCCTGCCCATGAGCGCGAATGGAGAGAACTCAAGACAAAACTGACCATGGCCCCAGTTTTCGTCTACCGGATGGTTCTAATCTGCGCCGCAATCGACGCGCCCTTCGTCTCGTTCCACGCTCGCCACGTGATCCTCCAGTGTCGCCTCGCCCTCCTGCTGACCCTGCCACGGACAATGCAGAGCTCCCTGTCACTCTGCATCCCCCTGACTTTGACGCAGTCCAGCCCACTCCTGAACCAGCGGCTCTAGACCCTCCCTTGAGGCTGTCAACCAGAATTCGTCACCCACCTCAGAGACTAAATTTATGAACTTTTTGAACTTATGGACTCTCTGAATTGTTTCGTTGCTTTGTTTGATCATTTCCCTGGTTTGTATATAGTGTTGATCTCGTTACTCTTGTTGCATACTGCTTCCCTGCACCAGGCACCTTCCCATGTAAATAGCTTAGTTCTCATGTACGTAGTCCTGTAAATATGTCTTCGCACCCCACACGTAGTTAGGAACATTCTCACCATACATTATTTATTGCCACACACATACATTTCTTTATAAAAGGGGGATGTCATAACATACACCAGTATATCATGGTGCAGACACACACACTGATGGACACACAGCAAGACCAATCAACACACACAACACCGCAGCCAATCACCAGTTAGAGCACACTCACTATATAGACAGAGGGCATCAGAGTTCCCGCTCATTCGGGATGCAGCTTCTCAGAAGGACAGAGCTTACAGCTCACAGCACAGAACTTCACCATGTGCTGAGTGCATAGACTGGTTAGGAGAGGCATAGGTCTTTATTTTAATCTAACATCATGTTAACCCACAGTGAAAGTATGTTCAACAGTTTCTAACTCAATAAAATAGTGTTGTACTATTTTAAGTGTTGGTGGCCTATATGTGTTCCACAGATCCACAGCACCCAACACAACAAGAATGTCTCTCAAACCCATCCTCCAGGAATCCCCAACACATGCCCTGCCCTCTTTGGCCAGGTGCCTTGCCCACATATGCCACCCGCTAGAAACGCACCTCAAAAAACTGTCATGCTGGCACCTCGCTGTGTCCTTTCTGTGTCCCGAGGGTACAGTGGGCCATAATCAAGGGAGGGTCCCCACCCCCTTGAAGAAAGGACCATGGGACTCGCGGGGGAGGCCGAGGAGCGAACTGCGGCTGACAGGGAGTTTGACATGCTGGAGAAGTGAGAGCCCAATGTAATTTTATCCAGATGTCCTATCTCAAGTGAATCGCTCATCTCCCTCAGACCTGTCCTTCCCAACAGCTGACCCCACATCCTTTGTATTCTAGGATTCCCAACAGATGAGGCCGGGCTGTCCGGGGTCACAGCTTGCCCTCTAGACCCACAGAATACCCCAGAACAGACATCCGGGGAATACACCGACTTCACGACACTGCCATCTCCAGCACCATCCACTAGCACAGGGATTATCCCCTCAGTGGGACATGTGAGCGGTCAGACTCCTGGGTCACCGTCTGGTGAGCACCACACACCTGCTGTAGCACATCAGGTGGAAGCAGGATCTCCCGAGGGAGCAGCCGATTGGAGGGGTGCCCAATCCCAGGGAATAGCTGCCCCCCCGACAGGTGTCATGTATCTGGAAAAGATTATCCCAGCACTGGTGCAGATGCAGATTTAGAGCCAGATTTTACAGGAGGGGATGTCTGCAACATTCCAGCACTTGCAAGTACAACTGGAGGAGTCCAATTGCCTTCACGCACAGGAGATGTTGCCGGCAACGTGCAGCACTCAGGCTGACACTGAAAGGGTGGCATCCAGGTCGGAAGGCCTGGGGCAGGAAATCAGAGCCTCGTGTCAGGATGTCCAAAGCTCGGCGCACGCTGTGCTTTCCATGGCTGGCACCAGTGCAGGAGGGCCCAGCCACAGACGGACATGTCACAAGTGCAAATGGATATTGCTGCGGTTCTACAGAGCTTGGCCCACTCACAAAGGGTCATGGCTGAGGGCACGGAGAACATTGGCCAGGTGCTGACTGACCTTAGCTAGTCACAGAGGGACATGACCGAGGCAATGAGGGACATGGCTCATATGCTGAGGGAAATGTCCCACTCACAGAGCACCATGACTGAGGGCATCAACACCATTATTCAGACAAGGACAGGCCTCCAGGACTTGCAGTGCCAGGCCTCTGGAGCTCACTCTGACTGCCCCTCCGTCCCATGGAATGGCCTAAGGGCTAGCGAATACCCCCAAGGGAGGAGGAAGGGATGGAGCCCATCCCAGGGCTTCCAGCAGGAGAGGTGCTGGAACACTGCATCCCTCCTGAATCCCAGCCACCTGACACTGGCGCATCTAATGGGCAGCAGGCAGAACAAGGTCATATGTCTTCACCTGTGACAACTGAAAGTTGGCCGGACCCACCAGGTCCAGGCTGTCCAGGGCAGAGGGCGAGACAGGCAGCAGCCGCCTCCACTCTTAATGTGCAATTTGGGGGAACACGTAGAAGGATCAGAAAGATAGATGACACAGATGTAGTTGAACACAGTTTGTCAGAGGAAGGATATCAACTCTGTAGAAACGCACCATTCATCACTTTTCCACCACCCTTTCAATCTGTCTTTCACTGTGTTAGGCAGTCGGACATGAGCAGCACAAGGGGTGGGCAGCTGGTGGCCTTTGTGAACAGGGCACCCGGCCATGCCGGGCGGTATGGGTGCTGGAATGTGGTGGAGGGTGGGGTGTGAGCAGACAGCTGGCAGGTGGAGTTCAGTCACCCTCTGGGTGGGGGTGCGGGGGGGGGGGGATGGGATGTGGTTACGAGTGAGTGGGACAGAGGTTGGTGCCAGGGGTGAGGTGCTGTCCTCCTCACCCTGGTCACCCTGACAAAGTCGTGCAGCTTTCTCCGGCACTGCTGGCCAGTCCTCATGGCCTTGCTACCTGCACCCAGGCCTGGTGTATGGTGCTAGGTGGCAGCCTCCTTTCCACCCCTAGGAACAGGGTACCCCATCTCCCCTCCACAGCGTCCAGCAGTGTCTCAAGCTCCACATCTGTGACCGGGGTGCCACTGTTCGGGTTGCTGTCTTGTTGGCTGAATTGAGTGTGTGTGTGGGAAGTGGGGTGCTTATACGTGGCTTCAGCTTGTCAGCCCCTCGAATGCCGATCCGACCCCGGCGAACCGCACACCGGTTTTCATTGGAATTGCTCTAGTTCCACGTGGTGCTGGTGCGAGCCCATTAACGGATCCTGAATTGCTCTGGGACCAGCGCTGCTTCCGATGTGCAAAGCCTCTACCCTCACCACCTACCCATGCCAAATAGGGTACTGGTGGCTACTGCAACAGGTATTAGTGATAGGCTCTGGTTCTCCCAGTGGGGTCTACTGTGAGTGTCCTCACTGATGTGTTTGGTTAGCTGGGTCTGCGAGGACTGCGCTTACTGTAGCAGAGAGTGAGACAGGCTTCCAACACTTGAGGAAATGCAACTCTATTTTATTAAACTCTTAACTATTAAACATGCTTGAACTGTGGGTTGACACTATGCTGAGTTGACTGGAGACCTGAGGCTAACCTGACCAGACTATCTTACTACCACATGGTGGATGTTCTAGTTGTTGCCACAGGCTCTGACTCTCTCAGAGGCTGTATCCCAAGAGAGCGGGAAAACTAGTGCCCTCTGGTTATATAGCTCCATCACAGCTCCAGGGTCCCAGGTTCGATTCCCCGCTGGGTCACTGTCTGTGCGGAGTCTGCACATCCTCCCCGTGTGTGCGTGGGTTTCCTCCGGGTGCTCCGGTTTCCTCCCACAGTCCAAAGATGTGCAGGTTAAGTGGGTTGGCCATGATAATTTGCCCTTAGTGTCCAAAATTGCCCTTAGTGTTGGGTGGGGTTACTGGGTTATGGGGATAGGGTGGAGGTGTTGACCTTGGGGAGGGTGCACTTTCCGGGATCCGGTCAGACTCGATGGGCCGAATGGCCTCCTTCTGCACTGTAAAAAAAATTCTATGATATAGTGGCCGTGTCCTGTCTGGTTATTGGCTGCTGTGTTCTGTAAGTTCATTGGTCATCCTTTGTGTCACTCACTGTCTGTCTGTGCATCATCATATACTTGTGTGTATATTATGACACTCACTGAGTCAGCATTGTGTCTTCCCGCCAGAACGGCGGCAGCTGGTTATGTGGTGGAGACGTTTGTGCTGTGCAGGAAAGCAGCTGTATGCGAAGAGACTGGTGTGCGGGCACTTCCTACAGATGGGGGTCACTGAGGGCTGATGTGCCTTTGCTGGGAGATTGGCTGCAATTTTATGTGGAGTCTGGGTTTAACACAGAGGTTGTGACAGGGAGCTGTTCAGGTTTCCTGGGTGGGTCTGGGATCCATACGCTCATACCGTGTGATACCAATGACCTGCAGGGTGTGGAGGAATCGCTTGATCCTAGGGAGTAGGATAGCTAATAGCCTCACTAGTGAGGCTGTTACTCTGAGAGGGGGAAGAATTACAGCAGCCACCGGTGCTTGTGTCCTTTGTGTGGAGTTAGCTCTGTTAATCCCCTGCTTGCTCTGCTGTGGAGCTGTGCATCTAAGGAGTGCAATGAGGAGTCTTAGCACTTGGTGGTTCAGCGATTGAGCATGGCCACGTCCATCCCCTTTATTGGACTGCTTATACATGAGGGTTTCCAGATGGGCAGGGTAGATGGTTATCAACATGATCATGAGAATTCAGGGGCAAAATTCTCCGTTATCGGCGGAAAGTCCGCCGATCGGCGCAAAAAACAGCGCAAATCCGACTTGCGTCACGTCGGAAAAATGGGTCGAAAGTCTCCGGCCCGAAATGGGCTAGCAGCGACGTAACGGGATCCACGCTTGCGCAGTGGTTCATGCCGTGCAGCGTCATACACGCCGCACGGCGTGACGGCTCATAAGGCAGCGCTGCTCCCCCCCACCGGACCGGAACACCCGACCGGAACACCCGACTGGATGGCTGGCCGCCGCTCAGCCCCGAGGTTCGAGTCACGCGATGTGGAGGCGCTCCTGGACGCGGTGGAGCAGAGGAGGGACGCCCTGTATCCCGGGCACGGCCGCAGAGTTGCCCCACGCCACAGCCGGCGTCTGTGGAGGGAAGTGGCAGAGGCCGTCACCGCTGCGGCCCTGACACCACGGACAGGCACCCAGTGCCACAAGAAGGTGAACGACCTCGTCAGAGCAGGCAGGGTGAGCCTCCCCATATCCCCCCTCCCCCATATCCCCCCTCCCCCATATCCCCCCCTCCCCCATATCCCCCCTTCCCCCATATCCCCCCCTCCCCCATATCCCCCCTTCCCCCATATCCACCCCTCCCCATATCACCCCTCCCCATATCCCCCCTTCCCCCATATACCCCCTCCCCCATATCCCCCCTTCCCACATAACCCCCCTCCCCCATATCCCCCCTTCCCCATATCCCCCCCATATCCCCCTCCCCACATCCCCCCTCCCCCATATCCCCCTCCCCATATCCCCCTTCCCCCATTATCCCCCCTCCCCATATCCCCCCTTACCCATATCCCCCCTCCCCCATATCCCCCCTCCCCATATCCCCCCTTCCCCATATCCCCCCGCCCCCATACCCCCCTTCCCCCATATCCCCCCTCCCCCATATCCCCCCTCCCCCATATCCCCCTTCCCCCATATCCCCCCACCCCATATCCCCCCTCCCCCACATCCCCCCTCCCCATATCCCCCATTCCCCCAAATCCCCCCTCCCCCATATCCCCCCTTCCCCCATATCCCCCCCTCCCCCATATCCCCCCTCCCCCATATCCTCCCTCCCCCATATCCCCCCTCCCCCATCCCCCATATCCCCCCTCCCCTATATCCCCCTCCCCCAGATCACCTGATCACTGCCTGATGTCTAACCATGCATACTTCATTGTGTATCGCAGGACCAAACATCCAGGCACCCATCCCCGCAGATGCAGACCGCCCGCAGGATGCCCCTTGGAGGCCACGGGAGACGGAGAGACACGGACCCTCCAGCATGCGACGCCCGCAGGATGCCCCTCGGCGGCCACGGGAGACGGAGAGACCCGGACCCTCCAGCATGCGACGCCCGCAGGATGCCCCTCGGAGGCCACGGGAGACGGAGAGACACGGACCCTCCAGCATGCGATGCCCGTAGGATGCCCCTCGGAGGCCACGGGAGACGGAGAGACCCTGACCCTCCAGCATGCGATGCCCGCAGGATGCCCCTCGCACACGATGGGAGACGGAGAGACCTGGAGCAACAGGGAGATGACACCCCCGTCACATGCGGGAGCGACCACCCAGCGACGAGGGGGGCAGCCACAGGCCCCCGTCACATCCGAGCCAGGACACCACTACCCAGGACACCACTACCCAGGACACCACTACCCAGGACACCACTACCCGGGACACCACTACCCGGGACAGCACTGCCCAGGACACCCCTACCCGGGACAGCACTACCCAGGAAGACGAAATACCGGACAGTGACTTCGAGTGGATGGGTGGAGACGAACCCCCACCCCAAAGTGCCATGGACTCAGAGTGGGACGAAGAGCACGGCACAACGCCACTGCTGTCAGCAACACCCTCCACCATCGCAGAAACATTCACCTCGGTTGTGCACTTTAGTGATGAGGCGTCTGGTACACTCACTGGTGCGCACAACACAGCCGTCCCGGTACAGCAGGTGGAGGTAGGAGCAGCAGAGGGGCCGGGCGGTCGGAGGGCAGCCCAGCCCAAGCGAACATATGCCGCCCAGATGGATCCCGGGTTCCTGGAGTTACCACACCCACACATAGATCCGATGCAACCACCGACCCGGAGACGAGCGAAGAGTGTGACGGGCAGCTTGCGGCAGCTGCAGTCGCAGGAGGAGGAGTCCACCCGCGTCCAGGAGCTGGGAGTGGTGCCGGTCATGCGTGCCACCCAGGCCGACACCGCACGGGTGGCGTCCGCGGTGGAGGCAATGGGTGCGACGGTGTCAGACATGGGGAACGGTTTGCGAGGCCTGGGGCTTTCCGTGCAGGCGGCGTCTGTGGCCCAGGACATGGCTGCCCTCTCACAGGAGGCCATGAGCCAGTGCCAGCGCCAGATGGCAGAGGCGCTCAACGCCATAGCCCAGTCTCTGCAGGCCATGGCCCAGTCTCAGCAGGCCATGGCCCAGTCTCTGCAGGCCATCGCTGAGGGCATCGGCGCCAGTGGCCATGTGCGAGCCGGCGTCGCACTGTCACAGACAGGGTTTGCCAACCCCCTGGGCTCCATGGCTGCAAACCTGCAGACCCCTGTCGATACCAGCACGGGCCTCCAGGACTGGCAGCGCCAGATGTCGGGGGGGCGTCGGATGGCCAGTCCGTTCGCATCCCCCACCCATGTAGAGGCCTGGGGGCCATCGGGCACCCCGAGGGAGGAGGAGGTGGTGTGGTCCGTCCTGGCTCCCCCTGTAGGGGAGGTCCCGGTACACTGCGACACCTCGGACTCTTCCCCCTTCCGTCCCAGGTGCATCGAGTGGGCAACGGGCAGGACAGGCTGGCAGCTCGCCATCCCAGTCGCCCGGGCCGCAGCCTGGCCCATCTAGGCCAGGACTCCCCAGGAAACGGCCGCCAAAGGGATCCAGTGTCAGAGGGCAGGAATCACAGGAGTCCACCTCCAGTTCTGCTGTACCGTCTGGGGAACCACGTAGACGTAGTCAAATGGCCCGTAAGGCCAAACAATTAGACACTGAGTAAGTTGGCACGGGTGCAGGGCACAGATGAGTTTTAGGGGCTAGGGCACGTGCATGAACTCCTTTGGATATTAAAGTCAATGTTACACCTACAGAAGCTGCCTTTGTGCTCTGTCCAAAGCGTGCGGGGGTGTCATGTACGTTGAGCGCAAGTGTGTGTGTGAGGGGTGGTCTTACCTTAGCCCCAGGTGAGTCTGCCCCCTTCTCCCTGGGCCGCCATCAACATCCACCGGGCAGAGGACGGGACCGTGCGCTGCAGTGTCACAGCCGCATGCAGGGATGGTCCGGGTGGATGGTGGTACTGTGGCCATGGGTCAGACATAGTCCAACGATGTAGAGCCAGGAGCTCACCGCAAGGCGGGTTGTCATCATCCTCCATGGCCTGCAATAGACACGCGTCCACCCGCAACTGTGTGAGCCCGGCAATGGGGGGGTGGTGTGCATGCGGGTGGGGTGGGTGGGGTTGGGGAGGGGGGTGAGGGTGCTGGGTGGGTGGATGGGTGGGGGGTGTGGGTGGTCGGCTGTTGCCATGGTGTGCGGTCTGTGGCCATACTACCCGATTCCCACGCCCATCTAGTCAGTGAAGCGGGCGGCTATCAGTCTGTCCCGTGCCCGCTGGGCCAGCCGGTAACGGTGGACAGCCACCAGCCTGTGTCTACCCCGTTTGCCCTGATCATTGCCCCCATCCCCCTAATCTGGGAAGGACTGCCCCTCTTCCTGCTGCTCCTCCACTCCGCCCTCCTCTGCCTGCGGCACATCGCCCCTCTGCTGGGCTATGTTGTGCAGGACGCAGCACACCACAATGATGTGGCTGACCCTATCTGACCGATACTGGAGGGCGCCCCCAGAGAGGTCCAGGCATCTGAAACGCATCTTCAGCACGCCAAAGCACCTCTCTATCACTCCCCTTGTCGCTACATGGGCATCATTGTAGCGGTTCTCCGCCTCATTGCGTGGCCTCCGTATAGGCGTCATCAGACACGATCGCAATGGGAAGCCCCTGTCACCCAGCAATCAGCCCCTCAGCCGGGGATGGCGTCCCTCGTACATGCCGGGGATGGATGACCGCGACAACACGTATGAGTCGTGTACACTGCCTGGGTAACGGGCGCAGACGTGCAGGATCATCATGCGGTGGTCGCAGACCACCTGTATGTTCATCGAATAGGTCCCCTTCCTATTGGTGAACACGGCCCTGTTATCTGCAGGTGGCCGCACGGCGACGTGCATCCCATCGATCGCGCCCTGGACCATGGGGAACCCGGCCAAGGCAGAGAAGCCCACGGCCCGGGCATCTTGGCTGGCCCGGTCCACGGGGAAGCGGATGTAGCGGTGCGCCATGGCATATAGGGCATCTGTCACTGCCCGGATGCACCGATGCACCGATGTCTGCGATATGCCGGACAGGTCCCCACTCGGTGCCTGGAATGACCCCGTTGCATAAAAGTTCAGGGCCACCGTAACCTTGACGGACACGGGGAGAGGGTGTCCCCCGCCAGTGCCACGCGGTGACAGGTGTGCCAGCAGGTGGCAGATGTGTGCCACGGTTTCCCGCCTCATCCGGAGTCTCCTCCTGCATTCCCAGTCCGTGAGGTCCTGGTATGACTGCCGGGGCCGGTACACACGGGGCGCCCTCGGGTGCCTCCGTTGCCGTGGGGCCGCGACGTCCTCCTCCCCCTCCTCAGCCTGTCGGTCAGGTGTCCCTCCAGCCTGGGCGGCTGCCGCCTGTCCCTCTGCGGCACCCTGCGCCGCCTCTCTGGCACGCTCCTCCTCCTCGTCCTCCTCCTCATCCAGGGCAACATAAACATTAGCGGCTGCCGCCACGGCGGCCAACATCGCTGGATGATCGGAAAACATGACGGCTTGGTGGGGGGAGGAGAACGACGACATGTCATCATTGTCCATATCCCCTCCTCCCCCCAGCCAGGTGGCATGGACCGCATGGGTCCAACTGTTGGAGGCTGGCACCTGGCCAGGTGGACCAACTCACTTGCCCTCGCATCCCCCTCCCCGGCACAGACCCCCCCTAACCGCCACCCCGGCACGGACCCCCCCCCCAACCTCCACCCCGGCACGGACCCCAACCTCCACCCCGGCACGGACCCCCCATCCCCCTCCCCGGCACGGACCCCCCCCAACCTCCACCCCGGCACGGACCCCCCCCCAACCTCCACCCCGGCACGGACACCCCCCCAACCTCCACCCCGGCACGGACCCCCCCAACCTCCACCCCGGCACGGACCCCCCATCCCCCTCCCCGACACGGACCCCCCCCCCCATCCCCCTCCCCGGCACGGACCCCTCCCCAATCTCCACCCCGGCACGGACCCCAACCTCCACCCCGGCACGGACCCCCCATCCCCCATCCCCCTCCCCGGCACGGACCCCCCCCCAACCTCCACCCCGGCACGGACCCCCTCCCATCCCCCTCCCCGGCACGGACCCCCTCCCGGCACTCCCCCAGAGCCCAGCCCACTCTAACCACCCCCCCCACCCCCGCCGCACACACACACACACAACCCGAGACACACCTCTCCTCACGCATTCAGACTGCGGCCACGCCATCGCCTGCCCAGAGCCAACCCCCCAGGCCGTCACTCACCTCCACGCTGGTCGGCGTGAACCTGGAGCACAGGGTCACGCCGATGAAAAGGAGGTTTGATTCACGTCGACGTGAACGGTCATCACGTCGACGGGACTTCGGCCCATCCGGAAGGGAGAATATCGGTAGGCCGAAAATCGGCTGCCTTGCGCAGACCCGTGACATTCTCCGACGGCAGCGGCGACAT
The DNA here is from genome assembly GCF_047496885.1 of Scyliorhinus torazame. Taxonomy (NCBI): domain Eukaryota; kingdom Metazoa; phylum Chordata; class Chondrichthyes; order Carcharhiniformes; family Scyliorhinidae; genus Scyliorhinus; species Scyliorhinus torazame. The sequence goes on from NC_092717.1 coordinate 188,826,647, forward strand.
TAACGTCCCGCCGACTTTTCTCCCTTTGGAGACTTCGGCAACCGGCGGGGGCGGGATTCACGGCGGCCAACGGCCATTCTCCGACCCGCTGGGGGGTCGGAGAATGACGCCCCCGATCATTTCAAGGATGCTGGCAGCAGTCAGCATTTGAAACAGTCAGGAGCCTGTAAGTAACACCTAAGGGGTGAGTTGCTAATCTTTTACAGTAGCAATGGGAGGTTCAGCCACGGCACCCCGATCCCGAGGAGGACACCCAGAGTCCACACCCTTGTTGGTCCCCACTAGTCCCAGAGATCCAGGCATACACCCCCAGAAACCGTAAGACAATGAAAAAGGTGCTTACCTTCTTGCTCCCCCTCAAAGGCCATGGCATTAGGACCCCGTTTGTAAATACTTGCACTAAATCAAACCCATGTGACTCCTAGCTGGGAGGGGTGGAGCATAACGGAAGGGGGAGATGGAGATTCAGGCTTCCAGCCCGTTAATTGTATTCAAATGAATGCAAAGGAGCTGTTTGCATGTGTCCGCCAGCATGGGGCGGTAATCCCACTATAGTTGGTGGGGCTAGACCAGAAACTGGGGATGAGTCTGCGGCCTGGCGCCTAACCCGTTTTTGGGCCAACACAAGAGGCGGGATGCTCCGAAATGGAGGCAGAGTGTTCGCGCCGTCGTGAACTCCGTCGTGTTTGCCGACAGCGCGAAACGGGCGCAGGTAATATCGATTCTGGCCCCCATAGGGGACCAACACAGCGCTGGAGCGGTTCACGCCGCTCCAGGCTCCCTTCCCAGTGCCAACTGGGCGCCGTGCCAACCCGCGCATGCGCAATGGCACCACGCCAACCTGTGCATGCGCAGTCGGGCCGTGCCAACCCGCGAATGCACGGAGGAATTCCTCAACGCGCCGGCCCCGACGCAACATGGCATCGGGTTCAGGGGCCGACCGCGTAACAAAATAGGGCCGGGGCTGGAGAGGCCGGCCCGCCGATCGGTGGGCCCCAATCGCGGGCCAGACCCCATCGGGGGCCCTCCCTGGTGAAGGAGCCCCAATCCCTCCCCCACACGCCGCCCCCGACCCTGTGCGCATCGTTCCCGTCGGCTTCGAGCAGGGTCGGAGAATCGGTGGCCCGGCCGTGGACAGCGGCCCGCGACCGGCGCCGCGCCAAACACACCGGCGCAAATGGCGCTGATTCTCCACTCCTCGGAGAATCGGGTGCCGCCGTCGGGGCGGCGTGGCGCGGTTGCGGAGATTCTCCAGCCCAGTGCAGGGCTCGGAGAATCCTGCCCAGGATTCTCCGCCCAATCAGGATTCCTGATTTTAGCAGGGCAATCCCAGGCAAACTTGCTCCTCATTGAAGCTCTTAAAGAGATGCTCAGAACCACTTTTAATGAGGGCCTGTGATCGTCAGGACCCCTTTAAGGCAGCTAAGTGCTTCCTGCTGTGAAAAATAAGAAGTCAAAGCACTTAACTGAATTTGATGTGGTAAGGGGCAGTCAATCATAGCAAGAGTGTTGATAAACATTGTGGTTAGCATCAAAGCAGGGTAATGGAGATGCATTCAAGTGTGAAGGGAAAAATCAATGAACAATCCACCAAACAACTGTCTCTGGAGTAATAAAATGGTCAATCTCTGGCTAGTACAATGTATTGCTGTGTGAAATTGAATGGAAGATTTGCATTTCAAAGGCTGTCACAGGATTTCAACCACTTTGAAGTGTACAGGGCTTTCTAGGAAGGCTCTGGCACTTGTAACAGCTGCTGCTTTGACAACTTTTGTCTGAGGCAGCAGATGTTAGGAAAAACTAAGTGAAAATTTAGTTCAACCTACTGCTTGGACTGCTCTACAGTTTTCAGACAGGGGTGTTCGATGAGGGGGTCTGATGGGGGGGTCTGATGGGGAGGCTATGGTGTTCTGGGTAAATGGGGCAGGCAAGATTTGCATTGTGGGATGGAGGGAGTCCTTCTGATGGACTTTGGGAGGCATCTTTGTTACGCCCTGACCCCCTTGACCCACCGTAGGGTCCACTGTGTCAGGGCCACACTTGAAAATACATTGTACCAATCCATACCTACGTGAATCCAGGCTGAGAGGCCTGGAGCATCAAGGGTCTCTGGTGAATTGGCTTCCAGCCTGTTCCTTGGATACAAATGGGTGCAAATGACCTATTTACATCTTCCTGCGAATGGAGGCATGTAGCTTGCTGCTGGCGATGGCGGGGGACCGGAGTATCGGAACGAGCGCTGTTCCATTTTTAGGCTGACGCTCTATTCTCTACTGGATCGGGAAATCCACTTCCAGCGGCAGGAGGCGGAGAATCCATCCCTATGTCTCTATCATGATTCCTCTTAAAGGAGTCTAGCAGCTGGAGGTTCTTTTGAAGACGGCTGTTACCATCAAGATCCTTTTAAAGAATTAATATGTTTATTAGGATAGAAGAGATAGTTTTGCCTGAAGTCTGAGGTGTAGACAGCTGCTGCAAATTATTATAAGCCTCATGAGAGGATCATTTCAATATCCATTGCTCCCCTGTATTGTGGCCCTGTATATTTTACACTCTGGGGCATGGTTCTCACTCCAGACAGTCCACCAAGTCCAATAGTCCTTGAGTCAGTGACTGACACTGAGTTCACTGACTTTCTTGGCTCTCTCTTCAATAGGGGATATTTGCAGATGCTGCTGCAGCTGTCACTTTCTCCAGGCTGTCCTACAATTCCAGGATCTAGTCCTAGTGACATTGGAGGAATGGCATAGACATTCAAATTGCGATGCTGGCTGGCTTAGAGAAATATGATCTATCAGCATCTTTTATTTAATGGCAGACTCCATGAGATCATAAGTTGCATGCTCTGTATCCAGGGGTTGATGTGTCTTACACCTCCATTCAACGACATCTGGCTCCACTAGCATATCTGCATCATCTGGTTTATTTTTTCTCTGTGTATCGCTATATGTTAATCTCTCATCTGTTCTTTCTGTACCCCCTTGAGTCTATAGGCCGTGTGAATGATGGTGTGGGTGAATGGTTGCAGGAGGTAGTGGGGGTGGAGAGGATGAAACTTCACTCTCTTCATCAATTTCATCCTTCTCATATGTTCCATGGCTTGCAGTCCCTGGAGGAAACAAAATCACGGCCTCAGCAGCAAGCTATCTTAAACAGCTACTTTGTGGATCTCTGACGCGGAAACTGACAGCTTGCAGGAAGATTGAAGGATTCACAGAAACTCAATATAAGAAGCAGCTTATGTGTTCGTGAGTACCCTGAAGGCACAATGACTCCCACAACTCCATCTCCGACTGCTAATAACTAATTGACTCTAACAATCTCTCCATGCTGGGGCAAAGTGCAGACCTGTGCGTGACCTCCCGACTGGCCCCGCTGTTCCCTGGAATCGAATGCCAGCTTCTCCTACAGGACAAATGCATCCTGCTGATTGGCTGCTGCTGTCTCCAGAATCCACAGACACAATCTGCTCTGGCAGTAAAGGTAGCTGAGGGTTGAGGATTATAGGGGAAGACAAGACCAAGGATGAGAAATGTGAGACATTTGATATGAGTGAAGGCATGTGACATTGTTTCTAGGGCATGGAATAAGCGGCCATGTAACACCTCAAAGACCGTTAGTTGACTTAAGCATGGAAAACCCTATTTGTCTCCCTATTTTTCAGTTGATAACGCACATCCCTGCATGACCTTGTGGGGTCATTAAATTCTTGCAACACTATCACGTGGTGCCACTAAGAGCCACATTCTCCACCACCCCCCCGCCACCACCACCACCTGCCCACCCCACATGGGACACATGGTGACATGTGATGAATTCTTGCTGGCTGATTAATTACAGCCATCCTTCCTCTAACTGGTGACAAAAATGCTTCAAAATCATCTTCCGAACACTGACTTTTACCTGTATCCCATCAGCATTATGGAAATGAGCTGACCCCAGGATTTCTGATGGGGTCAGCTCCACAGAATTATGGTTGGCATAAGCTCGTCCCCACTACTGCTGCTTTACCGACATATTCGTGGGGCTATTAATTCTGGGATGAGCCCGTGTAAATTCTTGACCGTAAAAGGCCGATCGAGTGACCAAAAGAGATTCAGAACCTGGCTGTGGAGAGGGAGTGGAAATTCGGGTGATGGGAACTTAAGGGAACATCCTGAGCTGCCGGATAAGGGAAGGAGAATCACAAACGGATAAGGGTGGAAGATGCAGAAGCCCAGAGAAAGGGCCAAGCTTTCATTTTGAAATCCGAACAAGCTTCCCCTACTCTTCCTGATCTGCAAAGAAGCAGAAGTTCATTACCAAAAACTGACCTAACAGTCTCCTTCTAGTCCTGGTTCCTGCTACCAGCAGGTTTAAGAACAAAGGAACATAGGGACAGGAGTAGGCCATTCAGCCCATGATTACATCATCCAACAGAATTATGGCAGATCATCCAATTCAATGCCTTTTCCCCACACAATTCCCACAGGGGCTTTTTAGCACAGGGCTAAATCGCTGGCTTTGAAAGCAGACCAAGGCAAGCCAGCAGCACGGTTCAATTCCTGTACCAGCCTCCCCGAACAGGCGCTGGAATGTGGCGACTAGGGGCTTTTCACAGTAACTTCACTTGAAGCCTCCTTGTGACAATAAGAGATTTTCATATCCCTTTACATTATTGGCATTTAGAAATTTGTCAATCTCTACTTTAAACATACTCATTGACTGAATTTCCACATCCCTCTGGAGTAGTGAATCCCAGAGGTTCATGACCCTCTAAGTAAAACAAATTCTCCACATTTCGGTCCTCAGTGGCTCCCCTCTATTTTGAAATTGTGTCCCCTGGTTTTAGACTTCCCAACTAGGGGAAACATCTTGCATCTACCCTATCTATCCCTTTAAGTATTTTGGAGGTTTCAATGAGATCACCTCTCATTCTTTGAAAGGCGAGAAAATACAGGGCCAGTTTCCCCAACAGGACAGTCTCACTATCCCTGGAACAAGTCTGGTGGACCTTCGCTGCACTCTCTCTATGACAATAATATCTTTCCTGAGGTGAAGTGGACCAAAACTGCACACTGTACCCCAGGTGCATTCTAACCAAAGTTCTATACAATTGAAGCAAACTTTAGCCTGGAGGGAAGCCACCACTGCTCAGACCTCTGTTTAAAATAGGAGCACAGTACGAAGTCTTACAACACCAGGTTAAAGTCCAACAGGTTTGTTTCGATTTCTCCTAAAATAGGAGATCAGGCCTTGATGAGGAGCACATTGGCACAATGGTTAGCACTGCTGCCTCACAGTGCCAGGGATTCAGGTTTGATTCTGGCTCTGGGTGACTGTGTGGAGTTTGCGTGTTCTCTGTATGTCTGTGTGGGTTTCGTCCGGGTGCTTATGTTTCCTCCCAGGGTCCAAAAATGTGCAAGTAAGATGGGGTTACAGGGAAAGGGTGGGTGAATGGGACGAGAAGTGTGCTCTTTCTGAGGGTCGGTGCAGACCCGATGGGCCAAAAGGCCTGCTTCTGAATGTAGGTCTTCTATGGATTCTATGACGGCAAAGAAGGCCAATCTGCATATTTTAAACTTTTTAAATATATCTCTGGTACTTTGAAGTGTGTTGTCTAAAATGTGGCATCTGACATGTGACGCGCATTTTTAGTCATTTACATCAGGGCTCCTTCTGTCCATCGATTGAACATTGTGTTTTGAATCAGAAGATCCTCATTTAAATATACGTGGAATCAATACTTGGACAGTGAGAGTTCTGTTCCCATTAGCCTCTCTACCTGGGTGTGTCAGGAAAAGTGCGACTGAGGTGAAGTAGTTAGTCATTGGATTGATACACTAGACACATTAACTAATTATCCAAAGATTGTGGGCTGGATTTTCATTATCAAGGCAGGAAGCTTGAGTTGAGAAATTTCACTATGTGGCAGACCAGTCTCCTTTAAAAGGACCCCACCCAAGATATTTTCATTCTGAGGAGGCAGAGGCAGGTTGAAGTTAGGCCCACCACCTCTGTAGATAGCTGAGAGACAGCTACAGAGGTGGGTGAGTGCCAAGGCAGTCTGCTTAGCAGGTCCACCTTAGATATTTGGGCCTTAATCCCAGTTATTTTAATGGCTATTAGGCCATCTAGCCCTCACCCCTCTCATCCCCTCAACCCCACACAATCCCATGCCATTTCCCATGACTCCCTGCCCCCTCCTTGCCCTCTAGTCCCCTCCATGCCCAACTAAATATCTCCATGCCCATTCATCCAGTATGCACTTTAGAACCAATGAGACATATAACAATGGCAAATCTTGAAATGCACTGAGGAAAAAAACACCCATTAAGAAATGTGCTTTGAAAAAACTGCTGCTTTTATAACCCTATAAAAGTGTCAATCAAGCAGAGACATAGCAATAGCGATTCCCAAGCTGTGGGTCATGACCCCCAAGGGGGGTCACAGAGGTCACATTTGGGGTCGAGAGTTCCTCCTTCTCCGAAGTAACAATGGAGAGGAGACAATCCAATCCGAAAGCTCTGGCGGGACAGGCAAGGATGGTGTTTTTTTTAAAGTTTATTTCAAAATTGTCATTGTTTCTTTCGTGCATATTTAATGAGTGAACATGAAGGATATTGGAGGGGGGACGTGCGGTTGGGGAGTTGGTGGTGGTGCTAGAGGGGAGGGTGTTGCCATGGAAGGGGCTTGGAGGGTGCATGGTAGATGCATGAATAAATCATTTTCAACATTTCAACAAGTTCCTAAATCCAGGCTATGGTTCATGAATCCCACGGTTCACAAACCTTTTGAGAGGCTGTGAACTGTGTGTCCCCAAGGAGCCGGCCTGACTCTATGAAAATTGCAGTGGGGTACGAGATGATTATTCCGCAGCAGAGACCAGGTCAGAAGTGCAGGGTCAGGGCTAGCTACTCGCACATTCATCCCATGCTGATGAAAATTTCTGGTGCTGGAAATGGGGTGGGAATTCCAGAATCTGATCCTGCTCACCATTTTCAAAGGCATCCACCTGTGAAAATCCAGCCCTGTGAGTTCAAATCACACTATAAATTCATAAATTTGCATTGAGTTTAAAAAAATGGATATCAGTAAAAGTGATAAAATCTATCAGATTGTCAGAAAATCCAACATGTTCACAATGTCCTTTGCGGAAGGAAAGTGGCTATCCTTTCTGTTGGCTTGGCCTATAAATGACTCCTGGTTCACACCGATGATGTGGAGTTAACTGTCCCCTGAATGGATGAGCAAACCATTCAGGTGTCTCAAAACGTGTAAGAAGGTGGCCCGCCATTGTGTTCTCAGGGCAATGAAGCAATGGCCAGACATGCCCAAACTTTGAAGTGAATTTTTAAATCTTCGTTTGGATGTCTCCAAAAGGTTATTTTTATTTGATATTGGACAGTCGTCAAGAATCCTAGTGGACAGGCCTGCTTCAGTCTCTGGTTTTGTCTCCCCCAGGTAATATTTTCAACATACCCCTTCAGAAGTTTTGAAATTATCCATGTTTGTCACCCAAGTCATTCAATGAAATGCTGTCAAACCTTCATGAACCAGGACTTCAAACTTTCCCATCGGGTGTTTTGTGATGTTCCCAATTGATGAATGTCTTCAAAGATCCTCAGGTCTTAAATGCCTCTGAATTTTTAACTATACAAAGGAAAGTTACTCACTTACCCAAATTTATTGTATGTTCACTTATAAAGGGACTGCTTCAGCTACTTCATAGCGTCACTAGCCCAACCCTGTGAGATCACTCAAACCGGGTTTGCCACTTTCAATAAATAGTAGAATAGTGCCACCAAGTGGTATTATATAGGCCTGATTTCACTCATTCCACTTTTGAAGTCAGAAGGTTGTGGGTTCAAGGCCCACTCCAGGATTTGAGCACATAATTTGAGGTGCTGATAATTTAATCAGATGTGCCAACTTAAGGATGATACGTTACCAAGGCCCCATCTGTCCTCTCAGGTGAACGTCAAAGATCCAATTACACAATTTGAAAGAAGATCAGGGGAGTTTTGCTCAATATTCTGACAAATACATACTCATCACAAAACGGACTACCTAGTCATTATCTCATTGTTTTATCTGGGGATCTAATTGTGCACAATTTCCTACATTACACCACTTCAAAAGAATTATTATTGTTTGTAAAACACTTTGGGATATTTTAAGGTAATTAAAGATGCTCTGTAAGTCCAAGTATTTTCTTTTCTTTCTATTGCGGGACGAATGTTGGTCAGGTTAAATTTTTTTAAATTTGAAGAATGATATCTCAGTGAAATGCATCGGAGGCTAAATTTTATGTTCATGTTCAAGAGTGAGGCTTGAAGATATAATGCTCCAGCCCAGCCAAGCAACTATTGAGTTCCCAATCATAGCCACATTGTTATGTGAAGACGTCAGATAGATAGGGAAGGAAAGAAAAGTCCCTGTGTGACCTGTGACCTATTTCCAAGATCTTTGTCAAGACTTCCACTGTTGCATATTGATAATACTAGACAGCTGGGTGAAGATCACCAGGTCACTGTTGCATCTCCAAAGAGATGCGTGAGCCAGAAGGACTACTTGGGAAAGAATTGGAGAGAACTATTAGAAGATACCCTTTATGTTTTTTCTGATTGATTGATTGTCCTGTCTAGGATACACCAAAGACATTGACTCTCCATGAGCAAATGCCTACATGCAATTGCATTACCATTGCCAAATCCCACATCATCAATATCCTGGGAGTCGAGGGCTGTCTAAATGGTGTGGCTACAAGAGCAGGTCAGAGCCTGCCTAGTCTGTGGTGAGTGGCTCACTTCCTGACTGCCCGAAGCTTCTCCACCTTCTACAAGGCACAAAGAAGGAATGAGATGGAATACTTGCCTGGGTGGCTGCATCTGCAACTGGAAAGTTAACTGAAGAGGAGCGAGAGTCTTGGCTGAATTCCTTCCCCTTCCTTCAGAAACATTGAAGCGAATATTAATGACTCTATTTACTATCAATGAAGCTGAGTCAAGCAGTGCAACACAGAAAACTGCTTAAGACAGAGACATTCACAAAATCAGACAGAAGAAGGTCATTTGGCGCATCACGGGCGGGATTCTCTGATCCTGCGGCTAAGTGTTGACGCCGTCGTAAACGCCGTCGCGTTTTATGATGGAGTCAACAGGCCCCCAGGAGCAGCGTTCCTGAGCCCTACAGGGGGCCAGCACAGCACTGAAGCGACTCACGCAGCTCCAGCAGCTGATACTGGCGTCATACTGGCGCCGCGGGTCTGCGCATGCGCGCTGCGGCCGGCGCGAACTCGCGCATGCGCGCTACCTTCCTACTCCGCGCCGACCCCGACACAACATGGCGGAGAGCTACAGGGGCTGGGGCGGAGTAAAAGAGGCCCCCTCCAGGAGAAGCCGGCCCGCTGATCGGTAGGCCCCGATCGCGGGCCAGGTCACGGTGGAGGCCCCGCCCCGGGTCGGATCCCCCACGCCCCCCCACCATGCCGCCCCCCGCAGGATGGATGCCGAGGTCCCGCCAGGTAAAACCACATGTGAACGGCGTCGGCGGGACTCAGGCTATCACCCGGCCATTTGACCCACCCCGCGTGGAGAATCGCCGGTGGGTCAGGTAGAGCGGCCCCCGACCGGCGGCGCGCCAACCGCGCCGGCGCCGATTCTCCAGTGATCGGAAAATCGGTGGACTGGTGTCGGGGCGGCGTCATGTGATTCGTGTCCGGCCAGGCGATTCTCCGACCCGGCTCCGGGGTCAGAGAATCCCGCCCCATGTCTCTTTAAAAGAGCAGCATGGTAGCACAGTGGTTAGCATAGATGCTTCACAGCTCCAGGGTCCCAGGTTCGATTCCCGGCTTGGGTCACTGTCTGCACATTCTTCCGTGGATTTCTGTGGATTTGCGTGGATTTCCTCCGGGTGCTCCAGTTTCCTCCCACAATCCAAAGATGTACGGGTTAGGTGGATTGGCCCTTAGTGTCCAAAAAGGTTGGGTGGGGTTACTGGGTTACGGGGATAGGGTGAAGGTTTGGGCTTGGGTAGGGTGCTCTTTCCAAGGGCCGGTGCAGACTCGATGGGCCAAATGGCCTCCTTCTGCACTGTAAATTCTATGATTCTATGAAAGAATTATCCAATTAATCTCATGAACCTGTCTTACCCCAGGGCCCTGTAAATGTTTCCTTTTCAAGTTCAGATCCAATTCCTTTATGGAATATACTTTTTGAATCTGCATCCATTATCCTTTCAGGCTGTACATTCCAGATCATATTGGAGATGGTGAGGGAAAATGGCATTGAGGTAGAAGATTACCCATGATATATTTGAATAGCGGAGGAAGCTTGAGGGGTTGAATGGCCTATTCCTGCTCCTACTTTCTCTGTTCTTATGTTCCTGTAATAATCGTTGCTAAAAAAACATTCTAATCTCTTAGAATGGATGTGCTCTTTGGTTCTTTTAGCTCATATTATACTCTGGATGTGGACTAAGACATTAGGGCTGTTAACTCTGGTCATTGCTTGTGTAGCAACTGTTCTTCAGAATGAGGTGGCTGGCTTTGCCACTTCATCATGAAACAGTGTTCAATGGAGTCAACCTTATTCAGTCAATTTTAATTACAGAAATTAGAATGATAGAGGGTTAAGTTCATAGATCATAGATCATAGAATTTACAGTACAGAAGGAGGCCATTCGGCCCATCAAGTCTGCACTGGCCCTTGGAAAGGGCACCCTACTTAAGCCTACGCCTCCACCCTATCCCCATAACCCAGTAACCCCACCTTACCTTTTGGACACTAAAATCAATTTAGCATGGCCAGTCGACCTAACCTGCACATCTTTGGACTGTGGGAGGAAACTGGAGCACCTGGAGGAAACCCACGCAGACACAGGGAGAAAGAGCAAACTCCTTCAGGCAGTCACCCGAGGCCGGAATTGAACCCGGGACCCTGGAGCTGTGAGGCAGCAGTGCTAATCACTGTGCCACTGTGCCGCCCCTTACCAACTGAGGAAGTACCAACTCAGACAGCTTTCAGCCAATCAGAGGCTGGCAGCTCCGCAGCACATCAGCACAGGGGTTTCGGAATTTGGATTTGTGTTGGGGGTCTCGCCAGGGAGGCAGGAGACGTTGGGTCTGGGGTTTTAGAAACCAGCGAATGACGGGTAATCAATCAAGGGAGGCATCTTCCAATGAGGCCATGGGGGCCAATCAGGCACCAGAGGCAGAAATCCCTCCGCCAGCCTGTTATGGCTGTGGGGAAGTTGATGTTCCCCCAGCAGACTCTCCCCTCGATCTTTCAGCTAAGAGGATACAGAATCAGCTGCCTCATATAATTCAGCCCCATAGACTCAATTTGTTCCTCCCAAGCATGCTACACTTACCACATGTCGTCTCAAATTGCTTACATGCTTAACCTCAAAATGTTATTTTCTTAAAGAAAGCTATCTCAGTCGAATTTGAATGAATCAAGCAAATCTTTTTCTACTATCTTCCCAGGGAACCTGTTCAATAGATTGATCAGTCACTCACTGAAATAATGACCCTGAGATTTATTGAGACTGTGTTTGTGATCTGGGGTTGGGGCAGGGAGGGGAGAGGATGTTTGGTGAGAATGGTGGGCTGTTTTAATATTAACAATGTGCATCTGTTTTTTCATCAGTTTCCTGCCTGGAAAACTAACTGATTGACAGGCTTGGTTCTCTGTCAAGCCTGAAATGCTCCATGAGGCCACGTGCTAGGATCAGGTAACAAACCTGGAGCTGGATTTATAGCAGCTTTGGCAAGGGGGGAATGGGAGAGTGGCATCTAAATCATATGGGACCGCCTGAGTGGCAGGGGAGGAGGAGGGAGACAGTGTGGCAGCTGTTTATTGGCGGCTTAGATCTCTGAACCCAGGGTGAAGAAATCCTACCTCTGGCCCTGAGGGATCCAATCTCCAATCTGGGAGAGATTTTCCCCTGGCCCAGGTGGTGGGATGTCCAAAAACAGAAGGCTGCTGTTCGATAGTGGTGAGTCTTTCAATCTCGGGCATGGAGGTGTGTCAGATGGCAGGCGGGAAAAAGGTAAATTTGCCTGCCTAGAAATGTCAGCTTTCACCAAGCCACAAGCAGAACTGGAAAGGAACACACCTTTTCTATGAAGCAGTCCTCGGCTCCCCTTAGCTGCCAGATTTCCCAAGGTGCAGGGAAACCTGCCAGCTTAAACCTGGGTGAAAGCTTAAATTGAGGCATGCTGCCTCATAAAGATATCATACAACATCATGAGAGCAGGCTGGTCACCCAGTCCCATCCTACTGCCCCATTGCCATCCAAATTGGAAGAGGCCATGTTGATGTTGCGTTTGAGATTTTTTTCAAATTTTGACATTTCAACCCACCCAAACCCACCCATTTTTGAGGGTTAAAAGTCCCCCTCTATTGTCTCTTATTAGCTTTGAAATGATCCACCTACAAGTGGAGACCATGTTCTTGGTTCTGGGCAAGGTAAATTAATGACCTACATTGGCTGGAATTTTACTCCCCGCCCCTGGAGGTGAAGGGGCAGGTGGGGGAGGGGTGTGTGTGTGGTTTGTAAATTCAGGTCGCATTGTGGGATTGCTGTGCCTGTCTCTGTTGGAACCTTAAGTGTGGTGAGGGGGGTGTCAGGCAGTCATCTACCCTTGGGCCAGTTGAGGCTATTAAGTGACCAATCAATTATCCTCCTGCCACTGCTGATATTTTCCCGGTGGTGGTGGGGAGGCAGTGGGAATGCCCACACCACATGGCAAGGGGCCGGAGTAGTCGGACCTCCTTGGGGTGGTTGGACAACAGATGTCCAATGGAGGTCCACCCTGATGGTACTCTCCATCCCAGCTTGTTCCTCACCACCCCCCCTCCCTCCCCCCAATCCTCCAGACCACAATGGCTCCACCTCCCTTTTCACAGCCAGCCTGACTGGCCTTGGTACACTGCCCTGCTTACCAAGGAGTTTGGCCTCCAGTGACAAACCTTCTGGTGGACAGCCTGCAATTCCAACTGTGGCCACCAATTATGCTGCTGGCACTGGAGGAGCTGCTGGACATCTGATTGGTTAGACTTGCTCCATCATGGGAGCACAAGTCTCAACCTGAGCTAGTTAACAGGCTGACAGCCATAAAACCAGGTTGGGGCTTCCCAACCATGCCTAGACGAACCCACCCGACATTTCAGCCAAGATGCAATGCAATGCCTCCTTGTAAAGTTCCAGCCATTATCTTGTCCCTTTAGAATCCTAAAAATTGCAATCATATCACCTCTGAACCTTTTCTTATCCAGCAAGCACATGCCAAATTTGAGTAGTCAGTCATCGCCATCTGATACCTTAATTCCCTCAATCATCCTGGATGCTCTGTTCTGCACCTTGTATATTCTGCACCTTCCAACAGCTGCAATACTTATAATGTGCTGATCACAACTGTGCTCAGTATTTTAAATAAAGTTACATCAAAGATTGATAAAGTGGCAGATTTATTCATTATTTTGCATGAATATCATGTTTGCATGTATTATAATACCTTTCACATCTTCACTATGGTCCGAAATGATTCACAGCCAATGACTAGTGTTTGAAATGTGATCACTGCTTTGTCGGCAGGTGCGTCAGCCAATCTAAACATTGCCAGATCTCACAACAACAAAATGATTGACCAGCCAATATGTTTTATTGTGGAGATGTTGAGTGAGGGATAAATGTCGACTATGAATCTGGGAGAGCTCCGTTGCTCTTTAAATACTGCCAAGGAACCTTATACTTTCAGTTCAATTGGCAAACGGATTGATGCCTCATTCAACTGCAGCGCCTTTAACGGTCCCAGAGCAAAGCAATTTGGAACACATGGCAAGAGATGGATTAGTGCTGCTAGTGAATTAATCCACGGCTCTGGGAAAAAGGTTCATGACGCAGGAGGCTCTCATCTGGGCCGGACATCCTTGCGGTCATAAGAATCAGGCATGCTTTAGCATGTGTGTTCCGAGGCCTTCTTGCAGTCATATGTCTGGCTTTGCAGTGCAGTGATGTTGTACAGATACATGAAGAAGTTCACAGCCCTGTTCTGACAGCCAGAGATGTTGGTCTGGCATTTGCTTGGCCAAATGAAGCAACTTGCAGAGTGTTGAGCATCAGCAGTATTTTTTTTATTTGCACATTTAATCAGTCAGAGACCCAAGAATTATTTTTACTTTCGGGAAATGAATTGAGAGAAACTCAGAGCCTGGGTAAGGTTGTTAATGATAAAGAGGGGGGGGGAGGGGGGGGGGCGACCCCACCCTGATACCTATGGATCTTCTTTGGTGGCCCATGGTACAACTTGTATAACACTCTTTTTATTCGTTCATGGGATGTGGGTATCGCTGGCTGGGCTAGCATCTGTTGAGTGGCTTGCTAGGCCATTTCGGAATCAACCACATTGCTCCAGAGTCACGTGTAGGCCAGACCAGGTAAAGACAACCGATTTCCTTCCCTAAAGGACATTCATGAACCAGATGGGTTTTTACAACAATGGTCAGATTTTTGTTGAATTCAGGGGCGTCATTCTCCGACCCCCTGCTCAATTCTCCGGCCCGGATGGGCCGAAGTCCCGCCCAGAAATTGCCTGCCCTGCCGGCGTAAATCAAAGCTGGTATTTACCGGCGGGACCAGGCGGCGTGGGTGGGCTCCGGGGTCCTGGAGGGGGGCGCGGGGCGATCTGACCCCGGGGGGTGCCCCCACGGTGGCCTGGCCCGCGATCGGGGCCCACCGATCCGCGGGCGGGCCTGTGCCATGGGGGCACTCTTTCCCTTCCGCCTCCGCCACGGCCTCCACCATGGCGGAGGCGGAAGAGACTCTCCCCACTGCACATGCGCGGGAAACTGTCAGCGGCCGCTGACGCTCCCGCGCATGCGCCGCATTTCCGCGCCAGCTGGCGGGGCAACAAACGCCATTTCTGCCAGCTGGCGGGGCGGAAATCCCTCCGCCGCCGGCCTAGCCCCTCAATGTTGGGGCTCGGCCCCCAAAGATGAGGAGCATTCCGCACCTTTGGGCCGGCGCGATGCCCGTCTGATGGGCGCCGTTTTTTGCGCCAGTCGACGGACATCGCGCCGTTGGGGGAGAATTTCGCCCCAGATTTCAACATCTGCCAGGGTGGGATTCAAACCTGGTCCCTTGGGCATTACCCTGGTTCTTTGGATTGCTAGCCCAGTGACAATACCACTACACCACCTTGTGGACTGGAGGATTTTTTGATGCTCGTGATGCAACCTGAATAAAGTTTCATGAAAGAAAATCACCAACTCTGAATTTGGCTGAAGGTCTTGCTGTCAACGTGCTGTCATGTAGTGATCCATTTAAATCTCCATTCAGCTCCTCAGCACTGTAATATCCTGCCAGGCGGGAGGCAGTGTGAAATCCTAGACGAAATCATTTGCGTTTTCTTGACTGTGTCAGCAGATTTACCGAACCCTTCAATTTAGCAGAGTGTACAAATTGGAGCAAGTTGGATGATGTTTCTGATCCAGGTTACACCTACAGGCTAAAAGGAGGCAGGACCTGGGAGCAATTCCTGTTCATTTTCCAGCTCCAGATCATACCCGAATATGTCTCCTGCTGTTTCTCTATTTCAGCCAGTCCTTTATCCAGCTCCATGTTTTGACAAGGATGTCCACTGCTTTGTGCTTATTCAGTTGCCTTTATCAAAGTTTTTCAGATGTACTGATTTACTGTAACTTGCCTGCCTGAATAAAATGGGTCTGCAGAGGGCCATATATCAAGTTTAAATCAATGTTCCCCACTAATTTGAATGCAGACATATCTTGGTGATCTGATTGAATGGGACACTGGCCTTTTCCAAACATCCAGGCATAGAGAAATGCACATTTATTCATATAATGACGCAGACGAGGCTGACTATAAACGTAATATAGATTTATTTACAAGTATTGACAAGAGTCTGCATAATGCAGCATCTCACTCCCAGTGCAATCCTAACTGGGAGGACATATCTCCCCTGTCTCTGATCTGGGTTTGCTTTTAATCTTGCTCATAACGAGTCTCAGGTGGTTGACCTCCGCTCCCTACCTGGGGAGCTCCTCTCCACAGGTCCCACGGGGAGATCAATGAAGGTTTCCCAGTGGTCCTTATGACAGTTTAATTATTCATTCTTAGGATATCGGCATCACCGACAAGTATGCCATTAATTGCCCATGTCTAGATGCCCTGAAGATGTGGTGGGACTTCTCAAACCTTTGTCAGCAAGTTGATACAACTACATTGTTTGTGAGGTTACTTCAGAGGCCTGGAAAGAGCCAACCACTTGCTGTAGACTGGGGACTGATATGAACCAAATTTGGTAGGAAGTGCAGGCTTCCATCCATATTAGATATTAGTTAACCAATTGTACGTTTACATCAAGCCGACACAGTTTTATAGTCACTTTTACTGAAATCAGCTTTGAAACTAAATCCAAATTCCCAAACAGCCATGGTGGAATTTGGAATTATTAGTTTTATCTCTGAATTACTGGTCCTTTAACATAACCGCCACATCTCAGATAGAATGGGGATAAAGAATGGAGAGTCCGTGTACTGGTTGACTCACTCCATCCAGATTTAAGTGACGAAAACCCAACTTTCAATCAGTGCACAGTAAGAGCCCTGATTAGTCTATGCATGTGAATAAAAACATGTATAGCACATTTCCATCACAGACTCTGGCTACATTTTGGATATCATGCTTCAGAGTGTCAGTTTTGTTAAAAAGAGACAATAGCCTTTGTAGTAACTTGCTCTACCAGTCAGGTACATACAGTGAATGATATTTATACAACATGCTATTTACAGAGTAGTGCAGCCTTGATGCTTCCAGTCTGCCTCGGAGATCAAACTGAGCAAAAGCCCACACTCTGCTTGCCGATTCCGAGCGCTAGGTACCAATTTGACAAGCGGGTAACATGAAGATTGCCCCTTAAAGGGGTCAGCTAATACAGCCTTGATTTTAATTCCACTTTGCATGGTTTCTGCAAATTGCCGTGGAGCATTGTCGGGGCAATGCAAGACTTACTTCATTTTCATCCAATCTGACCAACTGTAATTTTAAATTGCCACTCCATGACAGGGGGTCTTCTTGAACCACACAGATCTTGCTTTGATAGGGCCCAATCTACCATTTTATCCTGAGGCCTTGGTGGGTGGGCAGTCATGGCTTTCTCTCCCAGTCAAAGATGTGCAACTGTTTCTTCTGACCTTGATAACATGGTGGTCTCTCTCCGAATGTATTTAACGATGAGCTAAACCAGCACGGTCCACAGTGCCACACACTCACAACGGTTCCCATGTTGCCACTTTGTTTAAGTTTTTGGTAACTTCTCTGAGTCTTTTCTTCTTTGGACAACACTCATTTATTTCTAATTACTGCTCTGTGAGATCTATCTATTGGTACATTTATTTTGCAGTAACAAATGCAGGTTGTTGTATCTACTCCTGTTGTCATTGGATATAGCAAGTGATCCGAAAGTGAGATCACTTGTCGCCATCCAACATTACAAAGGGAATTGATTGGCTGTAAAGGACTTTGGGATATTGTAAGATAGTAAAAGACGTTATATAAATGAAAGACTCTCTTTCTTTATGACCATGAAACTGATTGGTCCAGTGCAGAGCCAGAGCTTAAGAGGATGTGGCACAGCAGATTTATTCCCAGATCAGGGGATGAAGATACTACCCATCGCAACAGGTCGGGGATGAAGAGAGAGAATTTCCCGCCGACATCCCAACTCTTCCCTCCCCTCCCTCGCCTTTAGCCTGGTTTCTGTCCCGTCGTCTCACAGTTGGCAGAATTGATGATGTTTCTTTCCTCATTTGATTTAAGTTGAAGGTTTTCTGAATTTTATTTTAGTGCTTTTGGAGATGCATTGACACAAAACGACAACTCGCCGGGGTGGAAACTAAAGGCAAAGATACACAGACTTAAACTCAGAGATGATAGCGGAGCGTTTAAAGGAATGCAGAGACACAACTCTCAGGGACAAGGCACTGACCGAAAAGCTTCAGCCCGAAGATTAGATAAACACTGGAAGCTTCATATTAAACAGAGCGTTTCACGATCAAACACGCTGTTACCTCAGTAAAGAGCCACTTTTGATGTTTGTTTAATCGCCAATTCAGTGAAATCTTGTATATTTATTTTAAACGTAATGATTTTTTTTTTACAAGTTGTGTATATATATTATGCAATAGATATCTTATATCCTGCTGAGTGGGCCCACGGTTCAATAAAGGTCACTAGTTCCAAGTGGAAGCGGGACAAAAAAATGAATCAAAGGGATTTGTATATGAGAACTCACAGGAGTGTGGAATGGAAGAAGGCCATTCTCGAACAGATCCAAGGAACAGAGGAAAAGTACATTCAGCCTGAATCACCATTCAATTAGATTAAGGTTTATCTGTACCTTAACCCCATTTATCCACTTCTTGTTCCTTTCCCAAGGCACCATTACCCAACAAATAATCTCTCTCACTCTTGAAAATCCCAATTGACCATGAAACTGTTGGATGGGAACCAGATTAGGAAGTTAGAGGTCAGTAAAGAGGCAGCAACTAAAGCCAGTAAGGTACTAGATAATAAACTCACTGTGATTAAGGGGAAGAGTAGACAGGGAAGACATGATGAACGCAAAGGGACAGGTGGTCTGAGGTGCATTTGTTTTAATGCAAGAAGGGTAGCAGGTAAGGCAGATGAACTTCGGGCTTGGATTAGTACCTGGGAATATGATGTTATTGGTATTACTAGACTTGGTTGAGGGAAGGGCAAGACTGGCAACTAAATATCCCAGGGTATAGATGCTTCAGGAGGGATAGAGAGGGAGGTAAAAGGGGTGGAGGAGTTGGATTACTGGTCAGAGATGATATCACAGCTGTGATTAAGGAGGGCACGATGGAGGATTCGAGCACTGAGGCAATATGGGTAGAGCTAAGAAATAGTAAGGGTGCAGTAACATTGTTGGGACTTTACTACAGGCCTCCCGAAAGCGAGCATCAAGTAGAGGTACAAATATGTAGACAGATTATAGAAAAATGTAGGAGCAATAGGGTGGTCGTGATGGGAGATTTTAACTTCCCCAGCATTGAATGGGACTCATGTAGTGTTGGAGGCGTAGATGGAGCAGAATTTGTAAGGAGCATCCAGGAGAGTTTTTTAGAGCAGTATGTAAATAGTCCAACTCGGGAAGGGGCCATACTGGACCTGGTATTGGGGAATGATCCGGCCAGGTGGTTGAAGTTTCAGTCGGTGATTACTTTGGGAATAGTGATCACAATTCCGTAAGTTTTAGAATACTCATGGACAAAGACGAGAGTGGTCCTAAAGGAAGAGTGCTAAATTGGGGAAAGGCCAAGTATAACAAAATTCGGCAGGAGTTAGAGAATGTGGATTGGGAGCAGCTGTTTAACGGTAAATCCACATTTGAAATGTGGGAGTCTTTTAAGGAAAGGTTGATTAGAGTGCAGGACAGACATGTCCCTGTGAAAATGAGAGATAGAAATGGCAAGATTAGGGAACCATGGATGATGGGTGGAATTGTGAGACTAGCTAAGATGAAAAAGGAAGCATACATAAGATCTAGGCGACTTAAAACTGATGATGCTTTGGAGGAATATCGGGAAAGTAGGACAAATCTCAAACGCGCAATAAAGAGGGCTAAAAGGGGTCATGAAATATCTTTGGCTAACAGGGTTAAGGAAAATCCCAAAGCCTTTTATTCGTATATAAGGAGCAAGAGGGTAACTCGAGAAAGGATTGGCCCACTCAAAGACAAAAGAGGGAATTTATGCGTGGAGTCAGAGGAAATGGGTGAGATTCTTAATGAGTACTTTGCATCGGTATTCACCAAGGAGAGGGACATGACGGATGTTGAGGCTAGAGATGGATGTTTAAACACTAGGTCAAGTTGGCATAAGGAAGGGGGACGTTTTGGGTATTCTAAAAGGCATTAAAGTGGACAAGTCCCCAGGTCCAGATGGGATCTATCCCAGGTTACTGAGGGAAGCAAGGGCCGAAATAGCTGGGGCCTTAACAGATATCTTTGCAGCATCCTTGAGCACGGTGAGGTCCCGGAGGACTGGAGAATTGCTAATGTTGTCCCTTTGTTTAAGAAGGGTAGCAGGGATAATCCAGGGAATTATAGACCTGTGAGCTTGACATCAGTAGTAGGCAAACTGTTGGAGAAGACACTGAGGGATAGGATCTATTCACATTTGGAAGAAAATAGGCTTATCAGTGATAGGCAGCATGGTTTTGTGCAGGGAAGGTCATGTCTTACAAACCTAATAGAATTCTTTGAGGAAGTGACAAAGTTAATTGATGAGGGAAGGGCTGTAGATGTCATATACATGGACTTCAGTAAGGCATTTGATAAGGTTTCCCATGGCAGGTTGATGGAAAAAGTGAAGTTTCATGGGGTCCAGGGTGTACTAGCTAGATGGATAAAGAACTGGCTGGGCAACAGGAGACAGAGAGTAATGGTGGAAGGGAGTTTCTCAAAATGGAGAACTGTGACCAGTGGTGTTCCACAGGGATCCGTGCTCGGACCACTGTTGTTTGTGATATACATAAATGATCTGAACGAAGGTATAGGTGGTCTGATTAGCAAGTTTGCAGATGATACTAAGATTGGTGGAGTTGCAGATAGCGAGGAGGACTGTCAGAGAATACAGCAAAATATAGATATATTGGAGAGTTGGGCAGAGAAATGGCAGATGGAGTTCAATCAGACCAAGGCAGGCCAGCAGCACGGTTCAATTCCCGTACCAGCCACCCCGAACAGGCGCCGGAATATGGTGACTAGGGGCGTTTCACAGTAACTTCATTTGAAGCCTACTCGTGACAATAAGCGATTTTCATTTCATTTTCATTTCATCCAGGCAAATGTGAGGTGATACATTTTGGAAGATCTAATTCAAGAGCTTACAATACGGTCAATGGAAGAGTCCTGGGGAAAATTGATGTGCAGAGAGATCCGGGAGTTCAGGTCCATTGTACCCTGAAGGTGGCAACGCAGCTCGATAGAATGGTCAAGAAGGCATACAGCATGCTTGCCTTCATCGGACGGGGTATTGAGTACAAGAATCGGCAGGTCATGTTACAGTTGTATAGGACTTTGGTTAGGCCACATTTGGAATACTGCGTGCAGTTCTGGTCGCCACATTACCAGAAGGATGTGGATGCTTTAGAAAGGGTGCAGAGGAGGTTCACCAGGATGTTGCCTGGTATGGAGGATGCTAGCTATGAAGAAAGGTTGAGTAGATTAGGATTGTTTTCGTTGGAAAGACGGAGGTTGAGGGGGGATCTGATTGAGGTCTACAAAATTATGAGAGATATGGACAGGGTGGATAGCAACAAGCTTTTTCCAAGAGTGGGGGTGTCAATTACAAGGGGTCACGATTTCAAGGTGAGAGGGGGAAAGTTTAAGGGAGATGTGCATGGAAAGTTTTTTACGCAGAGGGTGATGGGTGCCTGGAACGCTTTGCCAGAGGAGGTGGTAGAGGCGGGCACGATAGCATCATTTAAGATGCATCTAGACAGATATATGAACGGGCGGGGAACAGAGGGAAGTAGATCCTTGGAAAATAGAAGACAGGTTTAGATAAAGGATCTGGATCGGCACAGGCTGGGAGGGCCGAAGGGCCTGTTCCTGTGCTGTAATTTTCTTTGTTCTTTTGTTCTTTGACCCAGTAGCCACAGGTCTTTTTTGGTGGGGGGCAGAGTTACAGATTCCCACTACCCTTTATGTGAAGAAGTGCTCAATCACATGTTTGTCCATAACAATGACCCTACTTTTGCTCCGTTGATCTGGAGGGCTGTAAGGGGCATTCAGTCACTGTTTCAATTACATTGGTTGCAGATTTCGGAGTTCAAGAATCTTCTAGATAGGATGGACCATGCAAAGACAGTCATCATCCACCCCAAGCTGGGCTGGTGTAGCTTTGGTCTTCTCAACAGCTGAGTACTGTGCCCAAGTGGTCACATCAAACCCATTACCACACAATTTCACTCAGTAATGAGGGTAATCTCCGGAACTGTGTGATCAACTCCAGCTCCATAGGGACCTTCAGGTTCCTCCAACCCTTTGAAATGCCCTCTGGCTGGACACAAATTGACCATCCCCAACTCTATAAAACTGATGAAACCTGGAGGAAAGATTGAGCAGAACAGCCCATTCCAAATAAATATATTGGCCAGGATTTTCCACCCCCCGCAGCGGGTTTTCACACAGCGCATTTGGGGAGCAATTGGCCACCGGTGGGATATTCCAGTCCCACTGAAGTCTATGGGCTTTTGTATGACTCACCCGCCCCACTGCCAGGGAACCCACTGCAAAGGGTTGACTTTGACAGGACCGGTAGATCCTGATGGTGCAGAGACGGCAAGCACAAGGGTGCGCCGGCGCGGAGACGGCAGCCACATGCATGCGCCGGCACAGAGATGGCCCACGTGCGCATGCACGGACCTGCGCCGGCCATGTAGGGCCGCCTATCAGCGCCGGAGCAGTGCACAGCACTCTGGCGCCGCGCTAGCCCCCTGAAGACCGCTGAATTGCTGGGCCAGGAGGCCTGTTGACGCCGGCGTACACCACTCCGGTGTTTACGCTGGTGTCAACACTTGGCCAGGATTTCGGAGAATCCCAGCCCAAATATAAGAGGAAAAACTGACTGGGAGAAACCCAATGTGGCTAGAGGTTTGCAGGTTCAAACCCAGATCCAAGACTAGAGCATATGGTCTAAGGTGACACTTCAGTGCAGCACTGAGAGAGTGCTGCAGTGTCAAAGGATGAGACATTTAACAAGGACTCCATCTGCCTGCTCTAGTGCTTCTGGTTGGTGCTCAAGGTCCAGTGCTGTTCCAATAGAAACAGTTTTCCTGCTGTGTTGACCAACTTTCTCCCTACCATTCATTTTGTTGTTGTTTATGTAAGATGTTGTTGTGAGGTCTTGCTGTGCACAAAATGGCCATTGTGTTTGCCTTGTCATGGTAATGTCACTTTAAGAAATGTTTGTCTGCTCATGTTACTGCAGTGATATCAGAGTGTGGGTGGAGCTGAGCTCTGGCTCTGCTTTTTAGTTTCACTTTGAGAAAAGCTTGGGTGTGTTTGTGTTTTTTCTGGTTTTGTTTCAGTGTGGGAACTGCAGTGAGCCAGAGAATGTGTAATGTTGTTCTCTCTGTTATGTAAAGACTATCTCTTGATCATTTGGTGAATTCACAGTGATAACTGTTCTCAGTAGTAAATCTAAACCTGATGTGCTTCTGTTAAAATGTTTTTTTTTAATGTCTAATGGATGTTAAAAGGAAAGTAAGGATTACTTAGTGTTGTATTCTTTGGGGGTTGTATTTGAATTGATGGTTGCTAAGATGTTCACTGTATGTTTTAAAAAGGTTAACTTGAGTTCATAGAATAAACATTGTTTTGCTTTAAAAAAAATACTGTTAGATGTCTGCTGTACCACCTGTAGAGTGGGCCGTGTTTCCCCATACCACAATCTATTCCAGCATTTGAGGAACCTTTTACAAGGGTCCTAATTGATTGAGTAGGACCGCTTCCTAAAACAAAAAGTAGGATTCAATATATTTTGACTATAATGGATGAGGCCATTCCAGTACATAATATAACAGCTAAAAAGATTGTGGAGGAGTTACTTAAATTCTTTACTAGATATGGACTTCCCACAGAAATATAATCAGATCAAGGATCGAATTTTACCTCAAGGTTATTTAAAGAAGTTATGGATAACTTAGGAATAAAACAATTTAAATCAACTGCATACCATTCAGGATCACAGGGAGTGTTAGAAAGGTAGCATCAGACATTAAAGACAATGTTGAGGGCTTATTGTCAAGATTACCCAGAGGATTGGGATAAAGGAATTCCATTCGATCTGTTTGCAATTAGGGATGCACCTAATGAGTCAACCAAATTCAGTCCTTTTGAACTAATTTTTGGTCATGAGGTAAGAGGACCACTTAAATTGATTCAGGAAAAATTGGTGAGTGAGAAATCAGAGCTTACATTATTAGATTACGTGTCAAATTTTAGTGAACGATTAAATAGAGCAGGTGACTTGGCGAGGCAACATTTAAAAGTTGCACAAAATGTGATGAAACAGGTAGCAAACAAAAAATCCAAAGTTTGTAGTTTTGCCAGAGGAGATAAAGTTTTAGTATTGTTACCAGTGATAGATAGGTAAACCTTTAAAAGCAAGGTTTTGTGGACCTTATCAGATTTAAAGGAAATTAAGTGAGGTGAATTATGTAGTACGAACGCCAGATAGAAGGAAATCTCACCGAGTGTGTCATGTGAATATGCTTAAAAGGTACTTTGAACGGGAAGGTGAGCAAAAGGAGGAGGTTTTAATGATTCTAACTCGAAGTGACGAAGCAAATCCAGATGACTGTGAATTTGACATACCACAAATTAATTTGGAAAACGAGGATGTTCTTAAAAATTGGGATAAATTGTTGAGTTATCTTCCAGAGGAAAAACGGACTGACCTGAAAGACTGATTGATATCACATGAGCAAGTTTATAGAGATAAATTGGGAAGTGCTAAAATGGCTATACATGATGTAGATGAGGGAAATGCTATTCCAATCAAACAACATCCATATAGACTTAACCCTTTAAAATTGGCACAGGTTAACAAAGAGATTGAGAGTATGCTTAAAAATGGCATAATTGAAGTGGGTTGCAGCCAATGGAGCTCACCCATAGTGATGGCACCTAAACCGGACGGTACCCAATGGTTGTGTGTGGACTATAGAAAGGTTAATGCAGTTACAAGAATAGACTCTTATCCTATCCCACGTTTGGAGGATTGCATTGAGTAGATGGGACAATCAGCTTTTATTTCCAAACTTGATTTACTTAAAGGTTAGTGGCAGATACCTTTATCCGAAAGGACGAAGGAGATTTCAGCTTTTGTGACTCCAGACGGTATATACCAATTCAAAGTTATGCCATTTGGCACGAAAAATGCCCCAGCCACATTTCAACGGTTAACTAACAAAGTCGCTTCAGGATTACCCAATTGTGCAGTATACATCGACGATCTGGTAATTTTCAGCCAGACATGGACAGAACATTTGAAGCATCTGATGGAGTTATTCGATCGACTTCAGGAGGCGGGTTTGGTGATAAATCTAGCCAAAAGTGAATTTGGAAAAGCCCAAGTCACTTT
The DNA here is from genome assembly GCF_047496885.1 of Scyliorhinus torazame. NCBI lineage: Eukaryota > Metazoa > Chordata > Chondrichthyes > Carcharhiniformes > Scyliorhinidae > Scyliorhinus > Scyliorhinus torazame. The sequence continues at coordinate 188,851,831 of NC_092717.1, forward strand.
CCTTGGCCATACAATCGGACAGGGTCGAATGTCCCACGGGATGTGAAAACAAAAGTTATTGGGGAGTTTCCGATACCCTTGACATGATGGGAAATAATGAGATTTCTTGGTATGAGTGGATTTTACCAGAAATTTGTACCGAATTTTAGCAGGGTGGTCGCTCCACTGACGGACTTGCTCAAGAAGCCTAACAAATTCCAGTGGACAGCGGAGTATCAACAGGCATTTGATGGCCTGAAGGCCGTGTTAATCACTGCTCTTGAGTTAGCCATCCCAAATTATACAAAACCATTCAAAGTGGTGGTTGATGCGAGTGATGTGGGCATAGGTGCGGTGCTTCTACAAGACGACAAAGGGCTAGAGCAGCCTATTGGTTATTTTTCAAAGAAAGTGAATTCTCACCAGAAAAAGTATTCAACGATTGAGAAGGAGACTTTGACTTTGGTGCTGGCTTTGCAACATTTTCACATTTATGTGACCAGCAATCCGTCTGACACCGTTATATATACTGATCATAATCCGTTGACGTTTTTGGAGCGATCCCGGAATGACAATGCAAGGCTGTTTCGCTGGAGTTTATTGTTACAGCCATTTCAATTAAATATAGTCAGTAGAATGCGGAGTTTCAACAGGCATTTGACTGCCTGAAAGCTGTGATAACCAATGCTCCTGTATTGGAAAATTACAGGCACTCTGCGATCAGATTGTATTAAAGTATTTGACTTTAAAGAGACATACCGAGGTGTAGAGAAATGGATGGATCGTGCAGAGACCTTCTTGTTCAAAGAGACTGTCAATCGAGAGGGATTCCAGTTGGAGGAAGAATTTAAAAAAAGGACTATATTACTATACCTGTTTGCGTGTGTTGTTTTTTGAAACAAAAAAGTATATTTTACTGTGTGCATTTCTTAAAGGATAGTGAAAAGGTGATAAATGAATCCATCTTGAAGTTGATGGTTTTTTTTTTTCTTGGGGGGAGGTGTCATTGTAATGTCACTTTATGAAATGTTTGTCTGCTCATGTTACTGCAGTGATGTCAGAGTGTGGGTGGAGCAGAGCTCTGACTCTGCTTTTTAGTTTCACTTTGAGAAAAGCTTGGGTGTGTCTCTGTGTTTTTGGTTTCGTTTCAGTGTTAGAGCTGCAGTCAGCCAGAAAATGTGAAATGTTGTTCCCTCTGCCATGTAAAGACTATCTCTTGATCATTTGATGAACTCAGAGTGATAACTGTTCTCAGTAGTAAATCTAAACCTGATGTGCTTCTGTTAAAATGTTTTTTTTAATGTCTTATGGATGTTAAAAGGAAAGTAAGGATTACTTAGTGTTATATTCTTTGGGGGTTGTATTTGAATTGATGGTTGCTAAGATGTTCACTGTATGTTTTAAAAAGGTTAACTTGAGTTCATAGAATAAACATTGTTTTTCTTTAAAAAATTATTGTTATATGTCTGCTGTACCACACCTGTAAACTGGGCCGTGTGCTCCCCATACCACAATCTATTAAAAGTTGTGGGTCAGCTGAACTCCATGAAACGTTTTGGGGTTCTCTAAACCCTGGCCCATAACAGCCTACATAATAACTTGTATGTGAAGCATTCTGAGATGTGAAAGGGGAAGGCTTTTTTTTGCTACATCATGACATCTTCATTTCTGAAGCTCCATAAAGCGGGATTTCTGCCATCGTTAATATAAATAGAACTAACGGTAAGTTCCCGGTGTCAATTTGATGAAATGGATTGCTTACTTGTGGTGGGATCCATCCATATTCATTGAATAGGGTGAAAATGGAATGCTCTGTGACCAAACTATGTAGCAAGATTAACACTCAGGAGATGCAGATAACCTTCAATTCCTGGCCAAACGTTCCCTCCTCTCAAAACAGCAGCAATGATCTGCAGAGCTTCATAACAAAACTACCTGCTAATTATCAACTTCAGTTGAACGTAAGAGGCTGCAAATTTTGGAAAGGGTCTCAAAGGAAGGCCGGGATTCCCACACACAGATGGATGAGCAAGTCTGGCTTTCTACAACGGTGACTTTGCCAAGCCCTGCCACTTCCTATTAAACTGTGATTATTATTAACCACTTACAAAACATTTCCTGCTGCCATCCAGACCAGGAAAGCACAGCAAAGAATTGTCAAAAGATAACAGGGACATTTTCCTTTTGAAGGGCCAGCAGACAGACTGTTTCCATGGAGATCCTGCACATTCTCCCAAAACGAAAGTTTTAATTTCCTGACGTTTAATTTATTTTGGGGGGGAAACTGTAAATTGATCCCATCATTTGGAATTTAGCAGTTTGTAGCAAGTTTAACTGATACTTGTTGAAAAGCGATGCAAAAAAGAATTGGCAAAACACTTACTTTTATAGTTTCTTTTGCACCTTAGCACATCTCTCAGAAACATCTCAGAGCACTACACACACAATGAATGATTTTGGAACGGGCATGGTATTATGTTCATTACTTGTAGTATCGCGAGGCCTGGATTAGAGAATGTGGCAGTTTGAGAATTTTGAATTCAGTTTTCAAGAATGCCTAGGGTTCAGAGCTGCTGCAGAAGAGATTTTGGGCGGCACGGTGGCACAGTGGTTAGCACTGCTGCCTCACAGCACCAGGGACCCAGGTTCAATTCTGACCTTGGGTGACTGTCTGTGTGGAGTTTGCACTTTCTCCCTGTGTGTGCATGGGTTTTCCCCCGGTTGTCCGGTTTCTCCCACAGTCCAAAGATGCGCAGGTTAGGTGGATTAACTATGCTAAATTGCCCCTTAATGTCCAATGGCTAGGTGGGGTTATAGGGATAGGGTAGTGGAGTGGGGCCTGGGTCGGGTGTTCTTTCGGAAGGTCGATGCAGACTCAATGGGCCGAATGACCTCTTTCTGCACTGTAGCAATTTTACGATTCTATGAGTATGATATCAGGGATGAAGGACTTCAGTTATGTGGAGAAACTAAAGAAGCTGAGGTGGTTCTCCTTGAAGCAGAGTTTCTTAAGGAGAAATTGGTGTTGAAAATTATGAGGGGTTTGTTCAATAAAATAAGGAGTAACAGTTTCCAGTGCTAGGAGCATCAGTGTAGGATAAAGTTGGAAGCTAATTAGCAAAGAACCAGAAGGGAGATGAGAGAAAGCTTTTCTCTGCAGCAGATGGGTCCAGTGATCTGGAATGCACTTCCTGAAAAGTGATTGAAGCAGATTTAATTATAACTTTCAAAAAGGTGTTGTACTTGCAAAAGGAAGAATTTCAAAAACAAATAAAGTGTACATGAATGACGCTAATTGGATACCTGTTTTAAAGAGCTAGCTCATATATGATATGCCAGATAGCTTTCTACTCTGCCGTCGGCTTCAATGGTTTATATGAGGGTGACATTACTATTGTTACATGGACTAATGCCGTCATCTTTCACACTTCAAGATCCCACATGCTACTGAATAATCAGTTAAATCTGTTTTCTGATGGTGCCAGCTATGGAATGCATGTAATTCAGGACACTAGGAGAACTCTTCTTTAATTAGTTCAGTGCAATATTTAACGCTATCAGAATAGATAGATTCAATGAGAAGGAGAGGCCTTGTTCTGATGTCTCCTCCAAAGGACAACAATTCGCAGGTCATCCTAAATTAAGTACTCAGGTTGGGGGTGAACATCCATATTTGGACTCAGACACTAGGGTTCCAAGTCAGAATTTGACAACTGGAAATTCACAGCTACGCAGCCAGCATCTGAATGGAGAAAAGACAAGCTGGGAACATTGGGAATAGGAGTAGGTTAATCAGCCCCTTGAACCTGCTCTACTAATCCACCTTGACTTCACACCCCTTTAGTATCCACCCTGATAACAAAAATCCACTGGTCTGATTTAAAAACTCCAATTGTCCCAGCATCCACAGCCTCTGCAGGGCGAGAATGTCAGATTACGTTTACCCAATTCACTGAGGAACAGTCCACTTGGTGATGTTTACTTGTCCTTTTTCCTTTCCAGTTACTGATAGATGTGCAATTTAGATTTCCAGCAGTTCACCTTTGAATGTGAACTACCTGTTGCTTCTTCAGTCTGAGTGGCCCAATGGGGCATGTGGCTACTTATGAGTTTATGAAATTGGCCTTCATAATGAAAATGTACAAACGAAGCAATAAAGGGATTCTAGTGCTGAATATCTTGTCTCGACAAAGTTCTCTTCCAAAGATCAAGAAAAGAAAAACACTTGAATTTATGTAATGGCTTGAATGAGTACAAAACTAGCCAGAGGTGCAGAGTGTAATATGGGGATCTGGCACATACCGAGTTGATATGGTGCTGAGTATAGTGCTAGCCACAAAGTGATCTAAGAAGGCATTTTACTTTTTGTTCCAAAAATATACTTTATTCGTAAAATATCTGAAAAAACATTACCAACATTACAAAATGCCGTCACAAAAAGTGCAATAATATTCAGATTTTCTGAATAGATCATATACTTCAACACATTCACAAGAACATTGCAGACCTTTCAAAATGGTGATTACAAAAAGTGCAATGTTCATTTAAGTTGTCTACATACATCAAGTTGCACTCTCAGGTACTTCCATAGAGTTGTGATACATGTAATATTCACCGTATACAATAAATGTGAGTCATACTGCCCGGGAGTTCTCTACAATTCCCCTCCCCTCGACCCAAGTCAGGGGACAGCGTGCCGTTGAGCAGAGACTGGTAAATTCCTAAGCATGGTGATAGTTCCTAGCCTGTCTGTACATGTGTAAAGGTTTGATACTTAATAAAGGCCTACAGATAACCTACAGAAGGCGAGGAAGACTCATTTAAGACACTCTATACTGCACCAATACCCTCCCAACACAGAGAGCTGATTGTTCGCAGTTTGGTGCGGTCAGTTCATTTCTATATTGATTTGTACCTTCTCATATAGATTTGTACTCATCCAAATGGGGGAGGGAACTGGAGAAAGATGTTTTTAAGGAAAATTGTTACTTAATGGTAACTGTTTACATATGAATGCATAAGATTCCTAAAAGTCAGTGAAAGAACTGCAAAGGTGTTTCAACTGAAAGAATCAGGAAAAAAATAACTTAAAAGAAACATAATGAGAAGATACAAACACAGTCGTTGGTTGGAACAGCTCATGAAGTGATGGTCATGCTGCACAAAGTGATTCTAAACACAATTGGGTACGTTGGAAAAAAAGTAGGCCATTCAGCCTTCTCTACCATTCAATTAGAACATAGAACATACAGTGCAGGAGGAGGCCATTCAGCCCATCGAATCTGCACTGACCCACTTAAGCCCTCACTTCCACCCGATCCCCATAACCCAATACCCCTCCTAACCTTTTTGGTCACTAAGGGCAATTTATCATGGCCAATCCACCTACCTGCATGTCTTTGGACTGTGGGAGGAAATGGGAGCACCCGGAGGAAACCCACACAGACACGGGGAGAACGTGCAGACTCCGCACAGACAGTGACCCAGCGGGGAATCGAACCTGGGACCCTGGAGCTGTGAAGCCACAGTGCTATCCACTTGTGCCACCTTGCTGCCCAATTAGATCATGGCTGATTTACTTAACTCAATTTAGCCTCCTCCCCTTTTAGGTTTTTTGATGCGCATATTCAGCAATCGATCCCAGTCTCAAAAGCTCAAATTTCCCAGCATCCATTGTAACAATATGGACGGGATTCTCCGAAATGGAGGCAGAGTGTCCACGCCGTCGCAAACGCCATCACGTTTTATGACGGCGTGAACAGGCCGCTCCCACGTCAAATTGGTTCGCAACACTCCAGCCGCAGATCCCGGCGCGAACTGGGCACCACGGGATCCGCGCCAACGATGGGGCCGGTCGCGCAAGGAAGTAGGCCCGGGGGGGAGAGGCCGGCCCGCCTATCGATGAGTCCCGATCGCGGGCCACACCCCATCGGAGGCCCCCCCCCCGAAACGGAGACCCCCCCCACCCCGCAGGCCGCCCCCAAGCCTTCACGACGAGTACCCGCCGGCAGCGACCAGGTGTGGACGGCGGCGGTGGGACTAGGCTTTTTACACGCGGCCGCTCGGCCCATCCGGGATGGAGAATCGGCGGCCCGGCCACGGATAGCGGGCAGCGACCGGCGCCGCACCTAACGCGCCGGCGCAGACGGCGCGGATTCTCCGCACCTCGGTGAATCGCGCACCGGCTTAGCTCGAAAAAATGGCGCGACGCCGATTCTCCCAGCCGGCGCGACTTCGGAGAATCCCACCCAATATGTATATTGTATGGGAGATAAAGGGTTAACAATTTAGTGTAAATACTTCTTACCACCAGATGGTGATCAAGAGCAGTCACATATATATCACGTGACGACCCTTGATTGGAGGAGAAGGTGGTTAGGCATGAGATAGAGTACAAAGAACAAAAAACAGTACAGCACAGGAGCAGGCCTCAGGGTCTTCAAGCCTGCACCGGTCGTGATACCAACCTTTGCCAAAAACGCTCAGCACTTCCTTGTGCCGTATCCCTCTATACCCTCTATCGATGTGTTTGTCAAGATGCCTTTTGAACGCAGTTGTGTATTTGAGAGGTCTGCAGTTAGAGTTAACATAGTTCATTTTAGCAATCTTATATTTTAGGAATACTTCTTATTTAAGTAGTGTTAATAAATCAGCTTTGTTAATTTACTTCGCTTGATGTTCTTTGTTCAACATTTGTAAGGTTTTCGGGCAATTCGGCCCTTTTGGAGAAACTCAGAGACTGTAAACTGACTTTCCAGCCAAGGGAACAGAACCAGTTTTCCCAGCAGGCTTGGCCCGCTGAGCTGAGTAGGGACATAAACACATAAATATTTGCAAACACCCCCCTAGGAGCTACAAGGAAGAAGGAGCCAGACAACAAGATAACATCAAAACACAGACAAAGGGGCACGGGAATACACAGGAGGCTTGCATGCAAGCAGGACAATGGGATGGTCATAGCCCCATGCAAATGTAAATGACCTGGCCTCCACCAGAGCAGAATCCAATTAACACCCCATCAACATAGCGAGGTGAGAATAGCAGCCATCTCCGGAGCAGCTGGAAGACACTGAAATTCTCCACAGAAGAGCCTAACCTCGTTAAACTAGAAATCAGACTGTCTGAGTCCAGCATATTGCGCTGGAAAAGCCCCTAGCAAATCGCGCAGGTCTGAAAAAAACCAAGTTGGAGGCGGACCTGGGGGAGGTACTCCGAGCTTGACAGAAGCTACCGGCAGAAAAACCAAGTTGGAGGCGGACCTGGGGGAGGTACTCCAAGCTTGACAGAAGCTGCCGGCAGAAACTCACTGAAAGAAGGGGGCGGAGCCAGCGCCAAATTCAAATCGCGCAGGTCTGCCTAGCTGGAAGAAGCGGACCTGCAAGGAATACCCGGAAACATACAGCTCTGACCGGCTCAAAGGGGGCGGGATCAGCGGGAACTTTAAAAACCTACCTTTTTCAATGCAAAAGGGGCTGGCCGATCACAGAACAAAGCCAGGTATAACTATATAAAAGGGGCTGTGTTTTCGAGTAGGGGTCTCTTCGTTCGTGGCTCGACCTCTGCACCCCTGACTTGACCTCTGCAGCCTGTGACCGTAAGTACTCCGCAGCAGCTTACGAAACTCCCTTGACTTTAATAGTGGTTGAGGCTTTGGGGAAGGGAACTTGTTTTGTGCCTTGTGATATTGCTAAAACCTGTGTAAGCATAAGAATTTTCGTTGTGTCCGCTATATTACCTTTGAATAGACATAGTGTATATTAGAGCATAAGATTGTATTGTGTTTCTTCTGTTGATGATTTTGACCTGGGTTTTACAATAAACCTTGATTTGATGATAATTGGAGTCGTTTAAATTCTTCAATCCTTCACCAGCGATCTCTGACCAAGTCATTGTTAAAATACTCCTCACCTTAATTCCGGGTTCAGGAATCGAGGGTCATCTTGAGCGATTCACTCAGGACAGACTGCTGGTTAGGGAATAAACAGCAGTGTCCTATTCTCTCTCTTGGGAAAGCTACTCTAGTGGAGTAGGAACCGGGTGAGTGTTGCACCACCGGCAAGAGAGAGAATCACCTGGGTATTGGTAGGGGTCTGGAGATCTGTGTGATATAAGTCTCAGGCTGTCGGTTAGGAATAAACGGCAGGCTTGAATCAGTGCTCTCTTCAGTGGAAGTGTCCCAGCGTGACATCCCCTGGCCTCTGAAGTTTCAGTGCCAGCTGGAGAGAGACACACACAGATATTCAAACCCCAGATATCGGCCCAGTAGTGGAGTAGCGGAGATGGCACCCTCTACACATTACGCAAGACATTCAAGACATCCAGACAAAGTAAATAGAAAACATCACATCCACAACTGTTTGGGAAAGCCAGGAAAAAAATAATTGGTTTCACTCCTGAATGGTCTAACTTTAACTATAAGGTTGCTCCCAAATCCCTTACTGCGGATCTCTCCCTATCAGAGCGGGTAGCCTCACAATTTAATCCTTAACATTTTTGAGTTGAGTGTCAATCTGGTGTGATATTCACAATGTGTCTCCATGGTCCCAACTAGCACAGAAGCCGGGAATCCCAAACCGATTTCGGGCTCAGGACTCACAGTTTCCAGTGATTTGTGGGCAGTGCAGCTGCAAGTCACCAGTTCCTCACTGTGGGAAAATCTAGTCAGTTTTAAGTTTTACCACAGGTGCTGGATGGTGTGTGTGTGGGGGGAGGGGAGAGGGTGGATGCAATTGGTGCCAGGAAATTGCAAGAACAAGCTAAAAGGTACTTTTATCCAGAGACCTCCAGCTTTAAGGATCTTTTGCCGATTTGATATCTCAATGCCCAGACCAATGGGATTGACATAAATTGTGCCACACTCTACAAGTTTCTCTATTATAGCTGTGATTGGCTTCGCACTAAGGGTGAACAGCTTCTATTTGCGTAAAGAAGCAGCCTCTAGCCTGTTGCCCAGAGCAGACTTGACAGTTAATTCATGCAGGTAAATGTCCACTTCAAACTTCCAATTGCCGCTCACCTGTTTTTCAAGCATGAAACAAGTGACCAGGCAACGATTCTGTTTGTCACTCAGGGCCATCCTATTCACAGGACAGCTGGTTTGCATGATTCTACGTAATGAAAGTTTGGAGCATGTGGAACCTCCCCTCACACCCACACACACATACACACACCGCCACTCTCATTGGCAGGTATGTGTTTCAGGGTCTGAAGATATGACTGTTGTGCAGTAGATTTCACCGACCGTTTGTTTGGGCTGCTTCTGCCATCCCCACCCTCATGTTGGTAACATTAAGGTTTCCCATTTCATGTCCATGCCATAAAATTTGGTGTCACAGTCCCCCATTGCAAATCAGTCCTCTGTATGTACAGTTCCTCTGACAGAGCAAGCCTACAGGGCTTAAGGGTCTTGGTAGGAGAACCCAAATGATTCAAATGAAGCCTGAACCATAGACCCTCCATTGGTTTGCCTCTTTCTGCTCCATAAAATGCCAGCAGGGGAATTCCCTTGGGAAAACCCACTGAGCCTTTCATGATCTTGCAAAAGAAAAGGGTCATACACAGCAAAAATAAACGCAAGAAAATAAAATATTCAGGAGGTCTCTGAAAATACTCGAAACAATGTTCAGACCACACTCTTTAAATCCACTTGCATCAATTGATGTGTGCCTAGCACCATAGAGCGCCATTTAAATAGTTAGCAACAATAACCATCAATATGGGATCAGGAAATAGGGTGCAGCCATTTTATGAACCCTCACTATTTGGATCACCTACTCCCTCCCTAACAGCAGTGTGGATATACCTAAAACACAGCGATTGCGGCGGTTCAAGGAGGTACTCACCACTACTTTCTCAAGGACAGTTAGAGACGGGCAATAAATGGTGGTCTAGTTAATGATGCTCACATCTCAGAAATGAATTTTTAAAAACCTTCATTTTCACTCAGAGATTAGTAGAAATCTGGAAATCTCAATTGAGAAAGGCAATGGATGTTGGCGAAATTAAAGCTTTCACAATTGAGATTTTGTGAGGCAAGAGTAGCACAGGATGTATAAAGCTAACACAGATTAATAGTTGAGGTGCAGATGAACCATGATCTAATTAATGGTGGAACAGTCTTGAGTCCCTGAATGGCCTACTTCCATACCCATGCTCCCACTGTTACCCAGTTGAAAATATATGGAAAGAAGTGTGCTAGAGAATGATTTTCTCATTACACACATCCTACAAAATAAAGGAAAATATTTACTCCCATTTTCCTTCACCTCCAGAAAGTGCTGACTCGGCTCAAGTAATGCTGCCAGTCATAAACTAGCACTCTACCAACACAGTCATTCTATACAAAGGGCTTTCAGACAATGATTGGGAGTGAATAGCATGACTGATTTGCTATTCCCCAGCACAGAGAAGCAGAAGGCACAGTGTAAGATGCAGGCAATATATGAACACAAATTGTTTTTGTCTCTGCAAATGCTCTTTATAAATAGCTGTCTATAAGTTATGGAGCAGGCATGGGAGTGGAATTAATCTTGGTTCAAAACTTTAAGGGTATGGGTATGTCTTGGTGCTGGAGTATTTCACAATTGTAATAAATATTCACGTAGATTTGGGACCTTACTATGTCATTAAAACATCTCAAAGTACTTGGTGCAATGGATTTCTTTTGACGTGTGCACAGTTTTACATCGGAAGGAAAGGCAATCATTAACAAAAAATCAACAGCAGATTTGAGGTTAATATCAGCTCAGCCATGATCTTATCAAATGGCGCAACAGGTTCGAGGGGCTGAATAGCCTATTCCTGCTCCTCGTTCATATTTGTCCACTGGCTTTCACAGTGTGATTTTGTAGAAGAGAAAATAAGAGGGAGCTGGGGTGGGAAAGGGTAAAAGCAGCACGGTAGCATAGCGGTTAACACAGTTGCTTCACAGCTCCAGGGTCCCAGGTTCGATTCCCGGCTTGAATCACTGTCTGTGCGGAGTCTGCACGTTCTCCTCGTGTGTGCGTGGGTTTCCTCCGGGTGCTCCGGTTTCCTCCCACAGTTCAAAGATGTGCAGGTGAGGTGGATTGGCCATGCTAAATTTCCCCTTAGTGTCCAAAAAGGTTGGGTGGGGTTATGGGGAGAGGTTGGAAGTGTAGGCGTAAGTGGGGTTCTCTTTCCAAGGACCGGTGCAGACTTGATGGGCTGAATGGCCTCCTTCTGCACTGTAAATTCTATGATCTATGATTCCTTGATCTATGATCTAAAAGAATTTTGCATGCAGCACTTTCACGTCTGGGATGTCAGGGACTGTATCTCAGCTCAGGTCCATTTGAGATCATTGGAGCAGGCTAGAGTCTGAGGAACACAGTGACGCCACTGGGGTAGTGATGGAAATAGAGCAATGTCTGTAGGGGACGCAATGGGACATGTTTTCCAGCCTTTGGGAAATTGCTATGCCGATTCTGTCATGCACCACAGTCTGAGTCTCACACCGCGCTGCATTACAACTGGTACTTAATCATCTTTTTAAAAAAGTATATGTATTTTCCATCCGGGATGATTGTAATTCAGAGGCGTGGAGCATATCCAGTTCCTTGAAGGAAGCAGTGATGTTAAGGTCATGAGGGGGTTTCCACCTGTTTAATTTTGGCTCAAATTCTAGTTTTCTGAGTGCTGTCTGGAACGTTTTAAAATGTTAACTGTACACGAGTTAAGAGGTCTAAATTTTTAAAAATAAAATTCATTTCTCTTTCAAATTATTATCCGCGTCTGGTGGTGTGGACCCACCCCAGCACTGTCCTGCAGCTTGGCTGGTTTTCAACTCACCTAAAAGTGCCTGCTTCAGACCACACGTGTGGACAATTTTCTCTCATCACTATCTGGTGTTTTATACACTTAAAGCAAGGAAGGTCTTGAGAATCTAAGCTTGCAATATCATGGAATCACAAAAGTGTTACAGCGCAGAAAGAATTCACTGGGCTGAATTCGCCGCTCTCCCAGCCACGTGTTTCTTGGCGGCGCACCATTCGCTGGCGGCAGGATTCTCTACTCCCGCCGCTTGGCAATGGGATCGCCCATTGAAGCACACCGTCAGGGAACCGCAGGCAGGGAGTGAACTGCCGGCGGGAACGGAGAATCCAAATGGCCGAAGAATTCCGACCATTGTGTCTGTCCCAGATCTCCAAATCAGCATTTTGACTTAGTGCCATTCTCCTGCCTTTTCCTCGTACTATTGCAGGATGCTTCTATTCAAATCATTATCGAATACCTTCTGGTTGTCTCGACTGAACCTGCCTCCACCACACTTCCAAGCAGTGCATTCCAGTCCCAAACCACTCGTTGGGCAAAAAGGTTTTTTCTCACACCCCGTTTGGTTTTTTTGCAAATCACTTTAAATCTGTGTCCTCTCATTCTTGATCCTTTTACAAGCGGGAACAGTTTGCTTCTGTCTACTCTGTCCAGCTCCTTCATAATTTGGCTGTTGCTCTCTGTTTCCTATTACTCAGCCAATGTTGTATTCACATTATTACTGTCCCTTTTATTCCATGTGCTATAACTTTTTTCACAAGTCTGTTATGTGGCACAGTATCAAATGCCTTTTGAAAGTCCATGGACACCAGGGGCGGGATTCTCCGACCCCCCGCCGGGTCAGAGAATCACCGGGGGGCGGCGTGAATCCTGCCCCGCCGCTCCGACACCGGCTGCCGAATTCTCCGGCGCCGTTTTTTGGCGGGGCGGAGATCGCGCCGCGCCGGTCAGGGGCCATTGGCAGTCGCCCCCCCGGCGATTCTCTGGTCCCCGATGGGCCGAGCGGCCACCTGTTTTCGGCCAGTCCCACCAGCGTGGATTAGACCAGGTCCCTTCCGGCGGGAAGTGACCCAGGGACGGGATTCGAACCAGGGTCCTCAGCGCCGCAGTCCCAGTGCTAACCATTGTGCCACATGCCGCCCCTACTGTTTATTTATAACTGAAATAGCATGATAGCACAGTGGATAGCACAGTTGCTTCACAGCTCGAGGGTCCCAGGTTCGATTCCTGGCTTGGGTCGCTGTCTGCGTAGAGTCTGCATGTTCTCCCTATGTCTGCGTGGGTTTCCTCTGAGTGCTCCGGTTTCCTCCCACAAGTCCTGAAAGACGTGCTGTTAGGTGAATTGGATATTCTATATTCTCTGTCTGTATACCCGAACAGGTGCCGGAATGTGTCGACTAGGGGCTTTTCACAGTAACTTCATTGCAGTGTTAATGTAAGGCTACCTGTGAGAAGAGATTATTATAAAATAAAGACAAAATATACAGTAATTACAACAGAATAATTGCAAGCTAACCTATTACCCCCCTTTTAAGTCTCCCAAACTCTACTCACACACATACAAGACAAACAAATCCAGAGGGATGGAAAGGGGTAAAAATAATAGGGATTAAGGTAAAAAGAAAGGTGAAAGTCCTTGATTTCAATGCTGAATTCTTTGGAGCAGGTTACCCTCCCAGCATGCTTAGTGATCAAAACCACTGGTGTACAGTTGGTGAAACATTCTGGCAGTTACATTCATTCAGTACTCACAGGCAGTAGGATTCCTTCTTGAGAGTCACTTTAACCTTTATTAAGCTCGGCCTCAAATTCAAAAGGTCCACCTTTGAGTCTACATCTGTCATTAGACTCTTTGCCTCGCATCAAACCTAGCTTCCAGCCTGAGTTTTAATCTTAATCTGTTGCAGCTGCAATAAAAATTACTGGGGGAAGAAAAGAGTTTTTGCACTTGATTTCTTAGAGATAATTCATCAGGGGCACGATCTATCGGCTGCGCCGCACCCCCGCTCAGTTGGATGGGGTGCAATACAGACAGTAAATGCCAGGAGATCCCTCTTCCGGGATCTATCCGGCTCGCCATGCGTCGCGATCAGTATTTGGCAAATCTGCATGTTCGAGTGAGGAGGACGTCACTGAACCAGATAGGTTTTTACAACAATTGACAATGGTTTCATGGTCATCAGCTCACTATTAATTCCAGATTTTTATTGCATTCAAATTTGTTGTGGTAGGATTCAAACTCAGGGGTTCCCAAAGCATTACCCTGGGTCTCTGGATTACAAGTCTAGTGACAATACCATTCTGCCACTTCCTGAAATTAGCAACACAAAGCAAATTGTCCAAATTGATAGATATTATCATGCAGAAGAGGCAGGGGAATCAGAAGTAATCCAGAGATTATAAAATGAATTGGACTAAATATGTGAATGGGAAAACAATAATGGGCGCGATTCTCCGGCCTCGTTGCAATCTCGCTCGAGCGAAACTAGGTGAATAGCGGGAGAGGCAGAAAATGAGAACCGCGATAGGTGCCAAACTGTTTGCGATGCAACTTGCCCACACCCGGCGGCGAAATTGGGATCTCGCAGTAGCATGACAAGAAAACCAATTATCACCACTAAAGACCTAGGGCGAGATTCTCCGACCCCCCCGCTGGGTCGGAGAATCGCCGGGGGCTGGCGTGAATCACGCCCCCGCCGGTTGCCGAATTCTCCGGCACCGGATATTCGGCGGGGGCGGGAATCGCGCCGCGCCGGTTGGCGGGCCCCCCCCCCGCGATTGTCCGGCTCGGATGGGCCGAAGTCCCGCTGCTAGAATGCCTGTCCCACTGGAGTAGATTAAACCACCTACCTTACCGGCGGGACAAGGCGGCGTGGGCGGGCTCCGGGGTCCTGGGGGGGGCGCGGGGCGATCTGGCCCCGGGGGGTGCCCCCATGGTGGCCTGGCCCGCGATCGGGGCCCACCGATCCGCGGGTGGGCCTGTGCCGTGGGGGCACTCTTCTCCTTCCGCCTTCGCCACGGTCTCCACCATGGCAGAGGCAGAAGAGACTCCCTCCACAGCACATGCGCGGGAATGCCGTGAGCGGCCAGTAACGCTCCTGCGCATGCGCCGCCCGGAGATGTCATATTCCGCGCCAGCTGGCGGGGCACCAAAGGCCTTTTCCGCCAGCTGGCGGGGCGGAAATTAGTCCGGCGCGGGCCTAGCCCCTTAAGGTTGGGGCTCGGCCCCCCAAGATGCGGAGGATACTGCACCTTTGGGGCGGCACGATGCCCGACTGATTTGCGCCGTTTTGGGCGCCGGTCGGCGGACATCGCGCCGATACCGGAGAATTTCGCCCCCATTTGCATACAATTAACAAGAGCCAACCCTTATCCAATGACCTCCCGTTATTCAGTGTCCTCCTCAGCAAGTGGTCACGCTGACGTCGATTAGTGCTCTTTTTCAAAAACATAAATCTGGCGGAAGGGCTTCTGTGGGGAGCCGAGGAGGTGAGTAGCCAGCTTTGCTCACTAGCAAAGAGCCCAGGGCCACTGGGCTTGCCATCCTAGTGCTCGGCTGGGGTGGAGGACCCTCGGCTGGGGGTAGGGGAGCTTCCGCAGGGGTGTGCCGCCATTGAAGTGTGAGCAGAGGCACTGGGGGGGGCAACCGGGGGCAACCACGCGCGGCACCGGCATGCCAAACCCTGGATCATGTGTAGCCATTCTGGGGGAAATCCTTGTCCCTGCCCATCTGCCCCACCGACCACCCATATCCACCATGGACAGCCGACCCCTCTGGCCATGCGGCTGAAGGCTATTGCTAATAGGGAATTGGCAATCGTGGGTAAGTGAGCACTTCACACAACCCGAGTTGATTCCCATGGGTAGGCGGGTCATGTAGCATGTGGGAGTTATTGCCTGGCATCCCAATCACTCCTTGATGCCTGGACCACTGTGCCTGAACACTGGGGGGGGGCAGCACCACAGACACAGCCAACATCCGAACACCCAGGAGATGGGACTCAGCTCCGGAAACATGTCCATAGCCAGAGGGTGGGAGGTGCCTGGCGAGATGAGCAAAGGTTTTCACAGTAACTTCATTGAAGCCTACTTGTGACAATAAGCAATTATTATTATTATTTGTGGCGAGAAGCCTATGGGGTCTCGTTATGTGGCCAATTAGCGTTGAATAGCCTTGCCGGCCTCACCGGCCGACGCCGGGAAGCTCGTGGCAGTTCCCACTCGCTATCACACTTAGAAATCTCTCCGGAGAATTGCCCCCATCATTTAAGCTTAATGCAGAATGTACTGTGCATCGGACTTCACAAATGATATTGGAATAAAAAGGAATGGAAGAGAGTGTTTTGTAGAATTTTACTTCACAGGTGCAGAAACCTGTCTATATAGTCAATTTTATGCAGTTAAAATGCATTCGGTGGGATTCTCCCTTCTGGGGACTAAGTCCCCACGCCGGCGGGAGAAACGGCGCCAACCACTCCGGCGTCAATAGCCCCCGAAAGTGCAGAATTATCCACACTTCCGGGGGCTAGGTGGACTCCAGAGGGGTTGGCGCCATTACAGCCGGCGGCGAAGGGATTGTGCGAGTTTTGCATGCGCCAAAGGGCCGGCGTGATCTCACGCATGCGCAGAACAGCCGGCGTGGTCCCGCGTATGCGCAGACCAGCCGTCGTATTTTGGCATATGCGTGGTGGGTTCTCTTCTCCACGCCGGCCATGGCGGGGCCCTACAGGGGCCAGCATGGAAGGAAGGAGTGTCCCCACGGCACAGGCCCGCCTGCAGATTGGTGGGCCTTGATCGCTGGCCAGGCCACCGTGGGAGCACCCCCCCCGGGTCGGATCACCCCGCCCCCCCACCCCCCCCCGAGGACTGCCCCCGCCAACTTACCCGATAGGTCCCGCCGTGTGGGGCCATGCGTAGCCCACGCCAGAGGGACTGGCCAAAAACAGACGGCCGCTCAGCCCATCGGGGCCCAGAGAATTGCCGGGTGGGTCGCTGCCAATGGCTCCCGACCGGCGTGGCGTGAACCCTGCCCCTGCCCGAAAATCGGCGCCGGAGAATACGGCAGCCGGTGTCGGGGCAGCAGGGCGGCATTCGCACCACCCCCCAGGAATTCTCCGACCAGGCGGGGGGTCGGAGAATCCCGCCCATTATATCTGCATTTTCTATGCCATGAACCTCATCCCATTCTAAACAACCCTATCAACATTTCTCCACGTACTTATCTAGCTTCCCCGCAAATCCATTTTTGTCACAGCCTCAACCACTTGATGTGAGTTCCACATTCTCACCTCTATCTGAGAACAATCTTTCTCCGGAATCCCTTATTGGATTCATGAGTAACTCAGGGCCCGAGTTTTGGACTCCCCTATTAGTAGACTTAGTGCTTGAAATGTACAAGCAATGCAGAGCTGTCATAACCAAAGCCAAAAGACTGTTGAGCGATGTAGTCAAAGCAGTTGAATTTAAGATAGAGGAGGTTGCAAGAAGAAAGAGAGTAAACAAGCAAGAAAGAAAAAAAAAGAAAAAGTATGCATGCTCTCCATTTCAATGACCGCTTTACAGAACATTATGCATTTTCGAAATGTAATCACCCTCTCACTGTTCTAATATAGAACAACGGAATGCAGCAAATTCCCAAAAGCAGCAATGTCAGCTTATTCCAAACTCGCAACATCCACCAACTAGAAAAACCAGAATAGAAGTGTGTTTCACCACCCAGTTTCCCTCGAAGTCACACATCCTACCTTCATTCCTTTACTGTCAATCGGTCGAAATTGTGAAACTCCCTACCCAACTGCAGTGTGGGAGTACATTCAATACAATGACAGCAGTAGATCAAGAGGAAGACACACATTTGTCACGACCAGTGATGCAGTAGGCGATATTGGTCTGTTGCCAGTTGATGAAATTAAATATCAGGTGATGCATATAGCAGGTGACCTATCCAATACCGCCAATTTTGCACCACTGCCTGAGATTAATTTCTACCCCAAGATTCTCAAGCGATGTGTGGTCAGCCTGTTGTTCACTATGCAAGTGCACAACTGTACCTTCAACACAGGCATAGCTAAAGCGGATCCATCTTACAATGCAGTTAAGGGACTAGTTTGTGCATGAGCCAGAAAAAGGAGTCAAGAGATGCAAAGGGTGGGATTCTCCGTTGGTAACACCAGAATCGCAAAACGCGATTGGGCAGAGAATCGGTTCGGCGGGCGCCGATTACGCGACAAATGGTAATTCACCGTTGCCTCGACAATGGTGTCAATGCGGTCAGAATCATGTACAGTAAACACCGTTTGCATATCATTAGCGGGCCCGACCCAGTATTCTCCAGGGCCTCCGCGATTCTCCACCTCCGATGGACCGAGTTCCCGACGGCTCAGTTCACTCGTGCTTTTAAAAATCATGAAACCAGCCTTGTGGCTGCTGGGGGAGAGAAAGGGGTTACGGAAAGTGTCCAACATCGCAATAGTTTGCTGACAGCCGTACCGTTGGCCGGGGGTGCTCCTGCCAGGGCTGGAGGGGCGTAGCGAGGGGTGGCCAGGAGATGGGCTGTGGGGTCGGGGTGGATGGGCACGGAGCAAAATTGCCGTGGCCGGCAAGGCATCCATGTAGCATCGCACGCAGCTGACAGCCCACTGTGAACTTAGAGCCACAGGCCGTATGGGTGTCCCCCCAGGGCGTCCCCCTAGGTGCACTCAGGCCACAACTGCCCGTCAGCGGGATGGGTGTGTTCCAGCGCAACTAGTGCCATCTTGTTGGCTGGGACGAGTGTGTGTGGGGATTGTAATGTGTATATGCAGCTGCAGCTTGTTGGCCCCCCGAGTGTCAATCATGGACCCAAATCCCACACTATTTCTCATTGGAATCGATTGTTTTCCACGTGGCACCGGCGCAGCCCCTCCACAGCCGTTGAATCGGTCCAGGTTCGGCACCGGGTTTGCTGTCATGGAAGTCCACGAATCCTGCCCCGGCGCCAACACTTAGGGCTGGATTCTCCAATTCTGCGGCTATGTCTGCAGGATCCGTTTCGTCTTATGACCAAAATGTCGGTGCCATGTAAAGCCCCTGGCTTTACCTGCGGACACGGCTGCAGAATAGTCGAGTCCGTGGCCGCGCATGCGCACGGCAGCAGCCTGCGGCGGCCGCGCCATGCAACATGGTGCCAGCCATGCGTAGGCCTGGCCTGCCATAAATTGCCCCCCTGTAACCCCCCTCGACATCCCTGGACACAGTCCACAGCCGCCACTTGAGGTCCCCGAAAGTTGTGAGGACACGAGCCCCAAACCGTCGCGGACCTGGCCCATCGGGAACGGACATCGGGGGAGGGCCTCAGGTGATGTCCTGAGGCCGTTCCGGCAGCGCACGACGTATTCTTCGAGTATGCCGTTTTTGAGGTGGCGGAGCCTCGGAAAAAATGCGCCGTCCCCAATTCCAGCGTAAAAACCTATTCTCCGGCCGATCGCTGAACGCGATTTCAGCATCAGCGATCGGAGAATCCAGCCCTAAAGTCTCAGGAGCAGAGAATCCCACCCAAAGTCTTCTGATTCCATCCTTAAATATCTTCTTAGTTTTCTTGCCTCGAATTTGGCAAGACTATGGTTTATTTGTTCCATCATCACTTCCTTCTATCCAAATTCCTTACTCAAAGAGAGGGCATGGAGGCCATTTGCATTGATGCTGATTTGCGAGACCGGGTTGAATTGGGTAGCACTGTGTCCTATTTTCCTGTCTCCCCTTCCCCACAGCCCATACACCACTTTCCATCTGCTGCTTGGCAGCGAAAATTGGAATTATTCCATCGCAGTCGAACCAATCACTACAAGGTCAATGTGTGGTTTGTGTGGTTGGAGTTCTCAGGTTGCCATAGGTCAATAGAACCAATGTAATGACAAGAGTTTTCTAAAACACTGTGTAGCGTGACTAGGTCTCAATTAAAGTTGTTAGGAAATACTCAGATTGCCTTTGAAGAGTCAAGTGTGCAGATTTTTTTTCCAATTCTTTACAGACGAATTAAAATGATGTATGACAGGACAAATATGCAGTTGTCATTAAGGGCGTACTCTCAGAATGGGGCTGGCTCAAGTGGGTAGCTTGATATGAATCAATACCAGACTAGGGTATTCATGTTGCACTTATCTTTTATTACTTGCCCACATACTTGCTTTAATGAGAATCAAAAACAGATGACTGACCCTCTTTTGTTTTTCTAAAGCTTCTCCAGACTATTGTAGCAAACTGATTTTCCCTCTCACTATTTTTCCCTCTCTCTCTTATTTTCTCTCTCGTTCTTTCTTTCTCACATGTGGTTTAGTCATCAAACTCGTTTGTAACAGAGAGGTAACGGAATCAAAACTTGGAAAGAGGAAGTTAGATGCTTGATGGAGGACAGCAGGTTTCTCTGGAAGGATGACTTTCGGTGGGCAGAATGCCTTTCCTCATAACTGCCTTTCTTTAGGGTTACAGTTATTTTGCAATTGGCCCCCCAAGCCAAAAGGAAGCGTGAATGGACCCAATCCCCTGACTGACTGGTTTCATTCCTCCTGACTGAACACCCTTGGCAGCATATTCCAGATAGGCCAAATTCTACACCTAATGCAGTCCATTTCTGCAAGACCAATTGGTACGGATCTTCCTACATCGACGATGAAGTCCAGGATGGCCAAACAGATCCAGTCCTAGAACAAACCTCAACACAGAGTCGCCACTGCTAGTGATTCTAGTGTCATCTCATTCTCACCTTTGTGGTGTTGAGATTTAGGTTAAGCCTTGTTTTCTCATTGTATTTTACTCAAACTGCACTTTTCTGTTCTTGGGCAAACCTGGACAATGAGTTTGCATGTGGCCCTCTTACTGAGTGAGAACTCTAAATTAACACTGACATCAGTTGACTTAGCTGGTAATACCCCCTTGGTTCAGAGTCAGAAGATTGTGAATTCAAAGCCCAGTGAAAAACCTATTCACATGGTCTGGACAGACATTTCAGTGTAGTATTGAATGAATGCGACACTTTTGATATCTGGTCTATCAGATAAACTGAATTTGATTGTTCAGGGATGGCTGAAGACTTTGCATCATCATATGAAGAAATCCCTGCATTCAAGTTTCTCCTATCTGCTTTATTAGTAGTTTGGCAACCCTAAATTCATGCTCCCTAGTTATTGACTCACTGATAAATGGAAAGAGTGATTCGCTGTTTACTTTCTCAAAACATCTCATAGTTTTTCCCACAGTCTTCAGGACATGCAAACATATAGTAAGAGGGTGGCTGCAGATTTCCATTTAATCTTAGCTGGTCTGGTGAAAAGATTTGTGGTTTTGTTTACCTCTCCTAGTAACTGAAGTGTCCCATTCCCTGAATTTCAGATGACATATTAAACCCAGGCCCTCTAAACTCTCTCAACTGGATGCAAAAGATCCCATGGGACAACTTTGACATAGCACAGTGGTTAGCACTGCTGCGTCACAGCGCCTGGGACACAGGTTCAATTCTGGCCTCGGGTGACTGTCTATATGGAGTTTGCACATTCTCCCTGTGTCTGTGCGGGTTTCCTCCGGGTGCCCCGGTTTCCTCTCACAGACCAAAGATGTGCAGGTTAGGTGGATTGGCCATGCTAAATTGTCCATTAGTATCCAAAGATGTGCAGGTTAGGTGGGATTACCATTATAGGGCAGGGGAGTGGGCCTAGGTAGAGTGTTCTTTCAGAGGGTTAGTGCAGACTCCATGGGCCGAATGGCCTTCTTCTGCACTATGGGAATTCTATGGTTCTATGATTCTAAGAGTAACCCTGGTCCTGGTCAATATTAATTCCTTAATAAGCATCACTAAACAACAGAGGCCGGCATTCTCTTTTGCGCCGCTGCGATCGGGAATCCCAGTCGGGTGGAGAATGGAGCATCAGCCGAAAAATGGGATCAGTGGCGGGCGGCAAACTTTTCCCTAGTCTCCGCTCTCACCCTTCCGCCTGTAGCGGGCTAACCACCCCGCGCTGGCGGGAACATGCAGTGTTGATTTGCATGCATCAAAATGCAATTAATGGTCTGGAAGTCCGATTCTATTCCCTGTGTGCAGCTCCGACCCCCACAGCGGGAAATCCACTGAGCAGGCTTTGTTGTAAGTATGGCCAAGAGCAGCCCTGGCACGGTGGACTCCAAGGGGATCAAGGAGGTCATCCCATTGCAAATCCCATACAACAGGATATAGATAGGCTGCAAAATTGGGCAGGGAAATGGGCAGATGGAATTTCAACCGGACAAATGCGAGGTGATGCATTTTGGTCGATCTAATTCAGGTGGGAGCTATAAAATAAATGACAGAACCACCAGGAGCATAGAGACACAGAAAGAATTGGGTGTGCAGGTCCACAGATCCTTAAACGTGGCAGCACAGGTGGAAATGGTGGTAAAGAAAGCATATGGCATGCTTACACTCATAGGCTGGGGTATCGAGTATAAAAGCTCGAAAATTATGTTACAGTTATATAGAACGTTGGTTAGGCCACATTTGGAATACTGTGTCCAATTCTGGTCACTGCACTACCGGAAGGATGTGGAGGCTTTGGATAGAGTACAGAAAAGGTTTACCAGGATGTTGCCTGGTATGGAGGGTATTAGTTATGAGGAGAGATTGAGCAAACTGGGATTGTTCTCCCTAGAGAGACAAAGGCTGAGGGGTGACCTGATAGAAGTTTAGAAAATTATTAGGGGTATACTTAGGGTGAACAGTTGGAGGCTTTTTCCTAGGGTGGAAATGACAATTACAAGGGAGCACAAGCTCAAGTTGAGGGGGAAAAGGATCAGCAGAGATTTGCAGGGGAAGCTTTTTACATAGCGGATGGTGGTGGCCTGGATTGCACTGCTAAGTGAGGTGGTTGAGGCAGATACGTTATCGACCTTTAAGACTTATCTGAATATGCACATGAACAGACGGGGTACAGAAGGAAACAGGTGGTTAGTCTAGATAGGAGACGTGATCGACGCAGGCTTGGATGGCCGAAGGGCCTATTCCTGTGCTGTACTGTTCTTTGTTCTTTGTTTTAATGTGCCCCTCTACTGCTCCCAGGCAGCAGAGAGAAGTTCGCCAAGGGTCCTGGCGGTTGGGTGGGCTCAGGCTCTGGGTGAGTGATTGGCCCCAGGACTCTCCCTTGGGATGGGTGTCTTGTGTCTTGTCTGCCCCTTCCAGCCTTGGACAACCTAAATATCACCCTTGGAATGGTGATCCTCTGCAGGTGGCCCTCTGCGAACAGCATTGTCCTTGTCTGACTTTTCAAATTCAGATAAGGTCTTCTCAGCTTGAACCTTCTGCCTGACAGCTGATGAGCAGTCCAGGCAGCCCAGTGAAAAATCAAAGCAGAAACATCCCCCTGTTAAGTGCTTTCTATGTTACAAAATAGGAAATGAAACCACTTAGTTGCTGTGAAGTGGTCAGGTGCTATCAATCATAACAAGAGTGTTTATAAACATTGTAGTTAGGATGGAAGGGTACTTGAGATGCATTCAAGCATGAAGGGAAAGATAAGTAAGCAAACACCCTAGCAGCTGTGTCTGAACTATTAATCTATCAGTCACAGGCTAGTGAAAGGTACTGCTCTGAGAAATTGAATGGCTGCTTAGCATTTCAAAGGATCTCAGGGAAAATTAGGTGTTTTCGAGTGTTGAGGGCTTTCTAGGAAGGCTCTGACAATTCAAAAATCTGCAGTTTCAAGGAGAAAGCAGTTGTTAGGAAAGGGAAAGTGTTTCTGCATTGATTCATTACTGAACTGTCTGGGCTGCTCATCTACTGTCAGGCAGAGCAGTTCAAGTTCAGAGTTTAAAACGTGTGACCAGAATGATGCTGTTGAACTGAGGGCTGCCTGAAATCGCCATGCTAAGGGTGATCTTCAGGTTGCCTAGGGTTGGTTGAAAGGGACAGTCCAGTCACAGAGACCCCCATCCCAGGGGAGGTCCCCGGGATCAAGCTGTGTCTGAACTATTAATCTATCAGTCACAGGCTAGTGAAATGTACTGCTCTGAGAAATTGAATGGCTGCTTCGCATTTCAAAGGATCTCAGGGAAATTTAAATCAAGCTCTCACCTATATCCTGAGCCCACCCAATTCCTGGGACCACCTGGTAGCAGATGCGCACATTAGCATTGGCATGACCCCTTTGACCTCTCCCCCCTCGGTCCATCACGCCAAGCTTGGGAATCACTGCCAGGGTATCAGTGGCATGGTACTGGGGCAGTGCACCATTGGCAATGCCAGGGGGTAGGGACTGAAGGTAGTGGATAAAGTGGGGGTTGCACAAGGAGGAATGTTGAGAGAGGAGGCTGAAGGGCGGCTGGGGGCTCTGGGGAAACTGATGGGGGGGTGGAGTTGTTATTTTTGTGGTCTGCTGGAGGACCCAGGTCCTTGATGAGGAGTTGGGCATTTTCCCCTTGACAGCGGGGGGTGGGGTCGACATTTGCGCTATGAGGGCGAGCGGTGCCTGCTGCAGAACTTAAGGGTTGGAGCGCCCATTCTGAATGGTGGCCCGAGTCAGAAAGGGATGAGAATTTGATGCACTTTCCACTCTGCATATATTTGCATGCTAAAGAACTGTGACTCACACCTGGGCGCCGCTCCTAGCACCAATGGGGACCAGTACCAATTCTCCATTGGCTGGAGCACCGGAATGGAGAATCCCTCCCAGTTTCTCTGACCATTATCATGTTGCGAGTTGGGTGCGTTGCCTGTGAGTAGATGAATTGGCATGTTTCCTACGTTACACCAGTTATTTTGGGTGGTATTTCCCGCACAATGACCGCGGCGGAGGCGGTCCGCCATCAGCTGGTGGCGGGATCTTCTCGTCCCGCCTCTGTCAATGGGATATTCCATCGAACGACCCCCTTGCCGTCAGGAAACCCACGGCAGCAGAGTGCTGTCGGCGGGACCAGATCATCCCACCGGCATGAACAGCACTTCACTTTGAACTTCTGGCAATATACATTTCAAAAGTACTTTAATTGCCAATAAGATGCTTCAGTCCTGAGGACATGAAAGATGCTAGACAAATGCAAGGGGTGGAATTCTCCGTCCCGCCGCACCCATTTTCTGTTTTCTGGTGCATCGTCTCCCCCCCCCCCACCGGCAGCGGGATCCTCCATCCGGGCAGCCGGCCAATGGGGTTTTCCAATGTGGGCACCCCTACGCTGTCGGGAGGTCGGCGGGCGTGAGTGCGCTGCTGGCGAAGCGGAAGATCTCACCGACGCAGAATCCAGCCCAAGCTATTTTTTTCCATCATCTTAGTCAACCTGTTTTGTGCCCTAACTAATGTTACTGAAGTCAATGGAAAACGAAATTGGGCAGAGTGTAAATTGGGCAGCGCTCACACCCTTTCATCCTTTTAAATGACCTATGTTTGCTTCTACTCTATATTTTTTATTTTCATTTTATTAGTCCTTAAGTTCTCTTATGTCTCTTCAACCTTGCTTCAATTTTAATTTCTTGACTCATCAAATGAACTCTAGTGTTTGCTGCACTACTCACTGAACTTCTTACGGTAATGTTTTCCTTCTCTCCATGGATAGCCCATATAGAGAAGGTGGATTCCACAGGCAGGAAGGGAATGGGTGACCACCAGGCAGAGCAAGAGCGCTACGCAGACAGTGCAGGAATCTCCTGTGGCCATTCCCGAAAAACAGGTATACCGCTTTGGATACTGTTGGGGGATGGCCTCTCAGGTGAAAGCCAAATTTATTGCAACACAGTTGCCTCTGCTGCGCAGGGGAGGAGTAACAAATGTGGGAATGCAATTGTTACAGGGGATTCAATTGTAGAGAGAATAGAAAGGCATTTCTGTAACCACCGACAAGACTCCTAGATGGTATGTTGCCTCCCTTGTGCGAGAGTCAAGGATGCCTCAGGGTGGCTACAGGATATTCTGATTAGGGGAAGGTGACCAGCCAGGGATCGTGGTACACATCAGTACAAACAACATAGGTCAAAAAAGGGGCAGGGTCCTAAAAGCAGAATATAGGGAGTTGGGAAGTAAATTGAAAAGCAGGGGGCGGGATTCTCTGATCCTGAGGCTACGTGTTGACGCTGTCGGAAACGCCGACGCGTTTCCCGACGGCATCAACATGGCCTCAAGATCAGCAATTCATGGCACTGGAGCGACCCACGCCGTTCCACCTGCTGATCCCGGCATCAACTGGCGCCAACGTGTGCATGCGCAGTGGCTCCCTCCTCCGCGCTGGCCCCGATGCAATATGGCGTAGGGCTACAGGGGCCAGTGCGGAAGAAAGGAGGCTCCCAGCCCGAGGGGCCGACCCGCCGATTGATGGGCCCCGATTGCGGGCCAGGCCATAACGGAGGCCCCATCCGGGGTCGGACCCCACCCACAGGCCGTCCCCGGATCCTTCCACGTCGAGGTCCCGCCGGCCAGGAGCAGGTTAGAACGCCGCCGGCGGGACTCGGGATTTTTGTTATGGCCGTTCGGCCCATTCCCGGCTGAGAATTTGGCGGGGGGGGCCCGTAGAGCGGCCACCGACCGGTGCTGCACCGACCACGTCAGTGCTAATGGCGTCCCGGCGTCGGGGCGGCGTGGCGCGATTCGCACCTGTCGCGACAATTCTCCGGCCCGGCCCCGGGCTGAGAGAATCCCGCCCAGGATGTCAAAGGTGGCAATCTCAAGATTACTACCAGTGCTGGTCACAGCAGAAATAGCAGGACATATCAGATGAATAACTATGTGGCTGAAGAGATGGTGCGTGGACCATTCCTGGGACATTTGGCCTCAATTTCTCAAGAAGGAAAAAAAAAACCTCCAATGACCGATTATCAAGAACTAGATAGAGTCAAACCCACCACCCCCTTCAGCCCGCAACTTTTACAAAAGCTGCAAAGAAAGAGATTCCCCACATAACACCTCTCGTTTAATTGGACCTCAATCCTCCTCCTCTTCAGGAGTCTCAAAAAAACGTTCTTGGCTCTGTGCGTGACTCGCAGCTTCGCCAGGTAAACCACTCGGAAATGAATGCCCTTCTTGTAGAACACTGCATTTATCTTGTTAAAGGCCACCTGCTTCCTTGCTAGCTCTGTACCCACATCTTGATATGCTCCTATAGTTCTTCCTTCCCATTTCACGTTGCCGTGCTCCTTGGCCCACTGCAGGATATTTTCCTTATCTTGGAAGCTATGAAACTGAATGATCAACGTGCAAGATGGTTCATTTGGTCGTGGCCTCTTCCTAAGGGGGATGAGAGATTAATATCGGCCACCATCTTCCAGATCATCTATGATAAATACTCGGTGGGGTTCGAGCCCTCTATTCATAGAAACATACATAGAAAATAGAAACTATTTGGCCCTTCGAGCCTACTCCACTATTTATTCTGACCATGGCTGATCATTAAGTTCAATAACTTGATCCCACCTCTCCCCCATTTTCCTTGATCCCTTTAGCCCCAAGAACTATATCTAATTCCTTCTTGAAATGACACAACATTTTGGCTTCAATTACTTTCTGCGGTAGTGAATTCCACAGATTCACCACTCTCTGGGGGAAGAAATTTCTCCTCACCTCAGCCCTAAAAGGTTTATCCCTTATCCAAAACTTAGACCTCCAGTTCTGGGCTGCCCCGCCATTAGGAATATTCTTTCTGAATCTACCCTGCCAAATCCTGTTCGAATTTTGTAAGTTTCTATGAGATCCCCTCTCACTCTTCTAAATTCCAATGAATATAATCCTAACCGATTTAACCTCTCCTCATATGACAGTTCCGCCATCCCAGACCCTCAGCTGGCCTGTTGGATTTTCCAGCCTGTCCTGCCAAAGGCAGGCCCCATGGCGGGTTTCGTGGCGGCAGAATTGGCGAGTCACGCAAAACGACATAGACATTGGCGGGACTGGAAGATCCTGCCGGTGGCCAATTGGCAAGCAGCCTCCACCACCGGAAAACATGCAGCAGAGGGTGGGGATACCAAATCCACCCAGAATCTCCAGCAGCGCAGCACTCCCTTAATGGAACACTAAACTGTCAGCCTGGATTGTTGCTTCAGTTTTTGCAAGGGGACCTGAAGTCACCATTTTCTGACTCAGGGCTGATATATGACCAATTACAATGTGATGGCTCACAGTGAAGAGCAATGAGCTTACAAAGCACTGATAGTTTAGTGAGAGAAGGGATATCTTTGAAGACCTGGGACATACAAATAATATTACTCTCTGCAGCTGTGAAAGTGTGCTGAATGAGCCTGGCTCTCAGTTGTCTTTCACCCAATGCTGCTGAACCTACAGCATCAGGAGTATGATCACCAGGCTCTATCCTCTATGACATCTACCACTAACCCTATCCTGACTGCATAGTTAGGAAGCAAACAAGATAAGTGCAAGTACTGAAAGGTATCTTTAAAGTCCACAGAGCATCCCCAAAGGTTTGGCAACATATACTCCTTTCTTCACTGTTGCACCCCAGAGGCTTCATGAGAGGAATGAGTGTTCTTTTTCAGCCGGTTGCCACCCTAACTCTTGCCCCTGCTGTTGAAATAGGGCCAGGGCTCTAGCCTGATGGAGTATGAAAGGAAGCTGTGGCTAATGTTGCAATAAGAATCATAGAATCTTGACAGTATCATTTGACTCATCGAGTCTGTACCGACCTCCGAAAGAGCACTGTACCGAGGCCCACTGATCCGCCCTGTCCCCGTAATCCCACCTAATTTACACATCCTTGGACACTAAGGGGCAATTTATCATGGCCAATCAACCTAACCTGCACATCTTTGGACTGTGGGAGGAAACTGGAGCACCCGGAGGAAACCCACACAGACATGGGGAGAATGTGCTAACTTTACACAGTCACCCCAGGCCAGAATTGAACCCAGTTCCCTGACACTGTGAGGCAGCAGAGCTAACCACTTTGCCACCGTCTGTGTGGAGTTCGTATGTTCTCCCTGTGTTGCGTGAGTTTCTTCCGAGTGCTCCGGTTTTCTCCCACAGTCCAAAGATGTGCAGGTTAGATGGATTGGCCATGCTAAATTGCCCCTTAATGTCCAAGGAGGTGCAGATTAGGTTTTGGGTTCCAGGGCTAGGGCGGGGTAGACGGGGGAGTGTAAGGCGGTAGAGTGCTCATTCAAAATGTTGGTGCAGACTCGATGGGTCGAATGGCCTCCCTCTGCACTGTTGGGATTCTGGATGCAATCGGTAGTTCTGACTGATGTGTTGGGTAAGCTGGGTCTGCGAGGACTGCGCTTACTGTAGCAGAGAGAGAGACAGGCTTCCAACACTTGAGGAAATGCAACTCTATTTTATTAAACTATTAAACATGCTTGAACTGTGGGTTGACACTATGCTGAGTTGACTGGAGACCTGAGGCTAACCTGACCAGACTATCTTACTACCACATGGTGGATGTTCTAGTTGTTGCTCACAGGCTCTGACTGTCTCAGAAGCTGCATCCCAAGAGAGCGGGAAAACTAGTGCCCCCTGGTTATATAGTGTCCGTGTCGTGTCTGGTGATTGGCTGCTGTGTTCTGTATGTTCATTGGTCATCCTTTGTGTCACTCACTGTCTGTCTGTGCACCATCATATACTTGTGTGTATATTATGACATTGACAATCATTGAAAACTCAATAGTTTGATGGCTCTCTTAGTCTTTTGTGTGGGAGCACTGTCAAATTATATAACTTGCTCTAGAAAAAGCAGCATTAGTGACTGGCATTTCAGAGGAGTACTCAGCAAATTAACTGATCTGATGGAGGTTCGCATGAGTCCCTGGAATGAGCTGGTGGTATAAAGGATGAGGGCCAAAGTAATTTTATGTGCTCTGCACCGTAGCTCCTGTAGCAGTTAAAGAGATGCCTCATGAGTTAAGTGCAGATTCCTGCGACAGATTTCTGGACAAAGTCTTTAGAAATGTGCTTAGGTCTGTATATCCTGCTGTATGGCTATTTTCAGTGGGGTTAGGCTCTCCCCTGGTGCTGCCTGATTAATATAGCTTCCCTTACAGCCTCCAGCTGTTCCTCTTCCTTCAGTATGCCTCTGATCATGCAAAGTGGGATTTCCATTGTATGGCCCTCAAATCCTAGTTTAGTAATTCTTTAAATACACTGCTTTCTAACGGCAATGCAAAATGTGTGGGGAAGAGCAGAACAGTAATTTTTTGCAGTGATTTCCAAGACACAGCCAAAAGTCTCCACAAGTGATTTCAGCAACCTGCATCCCTTGTACAAAAGAATTTCTGGTCTGATGAAGTTGTATTTTCACTGTGCACCTTTTAAAAAGTGGTGTACATTCTCAAGGGCTAGAAGTCCCAGAATTTGGGATGAGGGCCTAAATCCATCATTAAGGCAGCACTAATATAATGGAGGGCATGTCTTTGTCACACCTTGAAATTTGGGCAGAATATCTACAACAGGGTGAAGATAAAGGAAGCTTGGAGGGAGGGGGCTGTGGAGTGGGAAGGGTGGAGGGATTGGTTTTGGATTGGTGGGCAAGGGAAAGGGGGCAGAGGGGCAGTGACTAGTGGAGTACCGCAGGGATCTATGCTAGGACCCAACTGTTCACATTATATACTCAGGATTTGGCCGAGAGAATTAAATGTATTTGTCCAAATTTGCAGATGATACAAAGTTGGGTGGGAGGGTGAGCTGTGAGGAGGATGCAGAGATGCTTCAGCTGGAATTGGACAGGCTGAATGAGTGGGCATATGCATGGCAGACACAGTATAATGTGGATAAATGTGAGGTTATCCACTTCGGTAGCAAAAATAGGAAGGTAGATTATTATTTGAATGGGTGTAAATTGAGAGGGGTGGATACTCAGCGAGACCTTGGTGTCCACGTGCATCAGTCATTGAAAGTAAGCGTGCAGCTACAGCAGGCAGTAAAGAAAACAAATGATATGTTGGCCTTCATAGCGAGGGGATTTGAGTATAGGAATAGAGATATTTTACTGCAATTGTATAGGGCATTGGGGAGGCCACACCTGGAGTATTGTGTGCAGTTTTGGTCTCCTTATCTGAGGAAAGATGTTCTTGCTATGGAGGGAGTGCAGCGAAGGTTTACCAAGCTGATTCCTGGGATGGCGGGACTGTCATTTGAGGGGAAACTAAGTCTGTTAGGATTATATTCATTGGAGTTTAGAAGAGTGAGAGAGGATCTCATAGAAACTTATAAAATTCGAACAGGATTAGCCAGGGTAGTTTCAGAAACAATGTTCCCGCTGGTGGGGAGTACAGTACTAGGGGTCATAGTTTGAGGATAAGGGGTAAACCTTTTAGGACTGAGGTGAGGAGAAATTTCTTCACCCAGAGAGTGGTGAATCTGTGGAACTCACTACCATAAAAAGTAGTTGAGGCCAAAATGTTGTGTAATTTCAAGAAGGAATTAGATATAACTCTTGGGGCTAAAGGAATTAAGGGATAGGGGGGAAGGCAGGATCAGGGTATTGAACTTGATGATCAGACATGATCATAATGAATGGCGGAGCAGGCTCGAAGGGCAGAATTCCTCCTCCTGCTCCTATTTTCTAGGCATGCTTCTACATGTAAGCCCCTTACCTGACGGCCTCGATTATAGTGACAAATAAAATCCTTGCATATGTACCTTACACTTATTTCTGGGGGGTGAGAGACGCAGGAAGATGGGTTGTGAGGGGCAGGGTGGTAGTTTAAAGAAGTAGCCAACTGTGGAGAAGAGGACTCCTGAAAACATTTTGCAATACTTTGTTATTTTGGTCTCAGGAATGTTGCTGGTGGAATCTAAACACTGCACGGCGCTCTACCTGATAATTCATTTTGCGTCTGTATGGATTTATGTTCTTATATCAAATATTTGTCTTTTCGCCTGAAAGATATTATCCATCAGTGTAACATTCTGACACCTGTAAAAGCGTTTGAGAGAATATAATGGGGGTCCAGTACTTACCTCAATTCACTATACAAAAGGAGAATTGTTAATTCTGTGACCCACTGACCCTCTCACACTACACCAGGTGTAGAAGTTTCAATTTGTACAACTTTTGGTCCTGCTTATTCAAATTTTGTTGCCGTTTGCACAATGAAAGTGCTGATGGAGTTAACTTCTCTCATCCTGCTGGAGTGGTCATCCCTTGGGGGGGCCTTTACAGCAGGATCCTCCCTCTCACCAACCATACAGCAGACTTCCTGATTCCCCTTCCTGTCTTTTGCGCCTGGCATCATTTTGCCTTCAGCATGCACACGTCTTATATTATTTTTCTTGCGGAAAGTTTTGCTGCGATGGGATTTGCAAAAGAAAAACTATTAAATGAGGAAGGAAGTTCCCATACTGAGTCAGTGGGTGATGCATTACCCGGCACAAGACTCAGCCAAAACGACCCGGAAGGTCCAATGTTTGATTGCTGGTCTGTACTGAGTTAGCTGCTCGCAGTGGGACCAGCAGTGGAGGTGTTACAGTTGGCATCGATATCCTGGGCTGGAGAAAGGGAAAATAAAATCAGCGCGATTTCTTGTTCTTGATCTGCATCCAGCGACCTCTTATTGAAAAGTGTGCTTGTGTGTTTCGGTGATGGCAGTTTGTCTGTATTGCCTCTTGCAGTTGAATAGCTGGCTAACATTCAATGAAGAAATGCCACCCCCTGGGTGGGACAGAGGGCTGGGGAGGTTGGATGGATGGTTGCTGTGGATGTCCCAGGAACTGTGCCTCGGGATGATTCACTGCCTTCAGGAGGGGAGGGAGAAAAGTGGAAAGAAAACGCGAGAGGCCAGTTTGGAGTAATATCGCTACCTGGTAACTCTCAACCCTAATGCTCACTTCAAGCTTGTTTCAGGAATTCATACACTGATATCACTCTCAGCGGGGAGAGTTCCAGGTGATGGCGCTGGCTGGATAATGCCATCCTTTCGCACTGTATTCGAAGGGAACGGCAAAAAGAACCCTAAATGTCTGTCGCCTTTTTGTTTAGGCTGGAGGTGAGAAAACATGACGCTCTGGTTGAACGTCCCATCGCCAGTTGCTTCATGAACCACGTTCTGTCAGCTATTTACTTCATTACTCTTCTCCCTCTCTTACCATTCCATCTTGCTTCATTCCTCACACAATTCCAGGAGATAAACAAAAAAGGACCAGCCTCTAAGACTGGAACCAGAAAAATAAAAATGACTCCTCTCGATGGCAAGCAGATACCAGTGGGATGATTGACTCTCCTGTTGCGTGAATCACTAACACTTGTGTTGAAAATGACAACAATGTGCATCATGAAGTATGTTCTGTCCTTCTTTAAGGGAAGTGGAATAGTAAAAGTTTGATTTTTTTGTCTTTTGAGGTGCTGCACATCAGGGTCTGGCATTTTTAGAATGTATAGTATAAGTGAGAGCAAGAGAAAAACTTAGAAGCAGGAAAGGGAAACAAACAGACCCCTCCTAAACTTGACAGCAGTCAAGTCGGAATGCAAAACAGCTTGGCGTGCAATGAAAAGCACATGGGAAGGAATTGGGCTGATTGGCACTGCAGACTGGAGAATATCATGCACTTTCCGTGCGAGCCCCTTTCCCCTGCAGCCTTCCAAAGCCCCCTTTGTTGACAGGATGGGGTGTAAGAACCCCTGTCGGCCCAACCTTCAAGGCACCGAGAGCTCGCACAGAACTCTGTGTCAATTCGCTTACTTGCAGCTGCTTGGAAGCTCTCACCGCCAGCAACTCCAGTTTTTTGACACAACACCAAACAGAAAATGACTTAAGCCAATTGAAACTGACATTGGATTACCACCTGCTTGGCCCATATGCTACTTGATTTGCCAGATGTTCCTGCTTGGCAGTAGGCCACGATAATGAGTCTTGCTTGCAGTTACATAGCAGGACGAAAATCCAGAGATGAAGGAACATATGGAACTGGGTGGCACAAGATGTTGAAACTTTGTCTTTTCACCTCCCAGCTCAGGGCTTGAATCCAGACCAAACAGTTGAAATGCAGGTCCCTCTTTCTCTCGCTCTCTCCTTCCCTCGCTCTCTCTCTCTCTCTCCTTTTCTGACAGCTGTCAAAAACCTGAACTCAAATACTGTAAGTCTGTACAGTCTCACTCCTGTTCCCAAAGGAGATGATTCCACAGCACATGGCTGCCCTAAATCTGACATTATTTGGCTTCAACTCAATAATATTACTCAGAGAGGTCAGAAGGATAGAGTGGGAATTCAAAACGTCAAACTAGTGCAGCATGGCAGGTTAGTCTGAGAGTTGGGGGGGACTGGGTGAATATTGTGGAGGGAAAAAGAGAGGTGCGAGCAGGGCAAATTGAGATGGAAATTTGTGTATTCCAAAATTCCAGTACCTCAAAAGAGCTGATCGCTAGCAAGTTTGAGCACCAGAGTTAGAGTTTGTCACTGGAGCATACCTGTCTTGCTTGGCTGAAATTCATCAATTTTCAACTGGGCCGTTATTTGGAACTGAAGCCAGGGATCTCACCTGCTTAGGGAAGTGGGCTGGGTGGGGTGTGGGGGGAGAGGGAGAGAATGAAGGGCTAGCAAATAAACTGACATAATCTGTCTAGCCCTGTTTGAATCACAACTCTCACTGACCAATTGTAAAGCAGCGGTGGCATTGGTGTACATAGCACTGACTGAAAGAATAGAAGGAAAGACTTGCAATTATCCAACATTTTTCATGACCGCTGCATGTCTTAAAGGTCTTTACAGTCAACAAAGTACTTTGGAAGTGTAATCATTGTTATAATGTAGGAAACATGGTGAATTAGCCCAGACCAGTCAAGCCAGATTGGACTAGAGTCGAGTGACTGGACGGAAATGTCTTGTATTCCTGTATTTGCTGCAAAAATCATTGAAATCATTTATTGTTACGTAGCACAAGACTGTCTATTCTCCCAGGCTGTCAGAAAGACTTGCATCTGTATGGTGCCTTTTGCAATGCTAGGATATTCCAAAGCAGTTTACAGAAGTACTTTGAAATCTGTTGTAATGTTGGAAATGTAGCAGCCAATTTGCATTCCCTGAACAGCAATGAGACAATGACCAGATGATCTGATTTATTGATTAGATTTGGGAATAGATTTTGACTAGGACAATGGGGAGACTTCACTGCTCTTCTTCACAACAGATATTTTTAATTCCTTCACAGGATGTGGGCTGTGCTGGGAATGTCAGCAATAATTGTTCATCCCCAGCACAGCCCCTGTGAAGATGGTGGTGAGCCACCTTCTTGAAGTACAGCAGTTTGTTTACTAAAAGTACTCCCACAGCATTGTTAGGCAGGCAATTCTAGGATTCTGGCCCTGTGAGATTGAAGGGACAGTGATATTATGGCAAGTCAGGATGATGTGAGACCTACAGGGGAATTTGCAAGTGTTGGTCTTGTCATGCACCTGCTATCTTGAAGGTGATAGATGTTGCAGGTTAGGGAGTTGGTGAATACTGTGGCCACAGTCTTGGGCGGTCCCTCAGGGACTTGCTTCCAGTCTGGAAAGGTGGGTTCTGCAGTGGTTGAATAGTCCAATCCTGGAGCCACAGACTCTGCCACAGGTTCGGCAGGTGGTGTTTGATGAGGTGAGTGGGTGGGACAGTCTGGATTCTGTGCTCTATTTGTTGTTTACGCTTGGCCTCCGCATGCTCCGCCCTGTGATGCTTGATGCCTTTGTGGATGCTTCTTCTCCAGTTTGTGCGTTCTTAGGCAAGTAATTCCCATGTGTTGATGGCGATGTCACATTTATTTAGAGAGGCTTTCAGAGTGTCCTTGTAACATTTCATCTGATCTCCGAGTGATCGCTTGCCATTTCGGAGCTCGGAGTAGAGCACTTATTTTGGGTGGCTTGTGTTAGGTATGCGGACAATGTGGCATGCCCATCGTAATTGATCGAGCATGGTCAGTGCCTCGATAATGGGGATATTGGTCTGGGAGAGGGTGTTCACACTGGTGCACCTATCCTGCCAGTGGATTTGCAGGATTTTGTGGAGGCAACATTGGTGATATTTCACCAGGGATTTGAGGCATCTGCTGTGCATTATCTATGTTTCTGATGCATCCAGAAGGGGGGGGGGGACCGCGGCTGCTTGTCCGGTAGGTTAGTTCTACTCCAGCAGGGAGCTTCAGGGTGAAGGGGTGGATTGTTGCTGTGAGGAAGATGGAGAAAAGCGTTGGTGCGATGACGCAGCCCTGATTGACCCCATTTTATACAGCATTGGATCTGTGGTGGTTCAATTGTTGAGGATTACGGCTTGCATGTCATCATGGAGCAGGAGGAGAATAGTGATGAATTTCTGCGGGCAGCCGAATTTGAGGAGGATGTTCCACAATCCCTCACGATTGACAGAGTTGAAGGCCTTTGCAAGATCGAAGAAGGCCATGTACAGAGGTTGATGCTGCTTTCTGCACTTTTCCTGGATTTGTCGCACGCTGAAGATCATGTCCATTGTGCCTCTTGATGGGCAGGAGCCGCAGTGAGACGCAGGGACTCTTCCGCCACTGGGGGGGGAGGCGGGTGAGGAAGATTCTCGCTATGACCTTTCCCATGGTGGAGAGTAGGGAAATCCCTCTGTAATTCCTGCAGTCCAACCAGTTTCCTTTCTGCGGCCATAGTGCACAGATGGTGGAGGCAATGAATGTTTAAGGTAGTGGGATGGGTGATCAAATAGGCTGATTTGTCCTGGATGATGTCAAACTTCTTGAATGCAGTTAGAACTGCATTCATCCAGGCAAGGGGAGAGTATTCCATCACTACTGACTTTGTGCCTTGTAGCTGGTGGACAAGCTTTGGGGAGTCAGGAGATTGGGCAGTCACTGCAAAATACCCAGCTTCCGACCGGCTCTTTTGGTCACAGTATTTATGTGGTTGGTCCAGCCCTGATCCCCTGACAGGGCAGACTAGAACTAGGTTTGATGCCTCACCTGAAAGAAAGCAACTCCAGCAGTTCAGCACTGCGAAAGTGCCAGCCCAAATTGTGTGCTCAAATCCGCTGGAGTGGGACTGGAGTGGGACTTCAATCTGCAACTTGCTGGAAAGAGGGGGGAGTGCGTTGCCAACTGAGCTATGGCTGATTTATTTAATAAATATGAGATTAGTTAATGTAGCTTTTTATTTCTCATACCGTCCAGGCTACCAATTTCTGATAGGATGCTGAATGCTCTCTCAATCTCACCCAGTGGGCTAATTGTCATAAGTTAGCCTAGCCAGTGAGGTCGAGCAAGCTATTCAACCTTGTGAAAGGAGTGGGGATGACAACCTAGTCCAGTTGTGTGGTCAATCTACTGCTTTGACTGAAATGAGAGCATGCTTGATAAAGTAGTTCAATTTTACATTTAGTGTATGGGACTGTGACTCCATTAAATAAATATGGCCTTAATTAATTCTGAGCCAGCCATCGTCTGTATGCTCTTTTGGTTGCAACCAGTGCATTGGGATACAAAAAGGTAAAAAAAAAGAACATTTTTATTTATACATATGGATTTGGCACTTATTGGTAAGACATGAACAGTACACCCTAAATGGTTGAGTAGCTAATATCAAAATAGTCTCATTCAACTGCCAGCTCCTCATACAATCAACCCTTATTGGGCCCTTAGTTTGACAGTGATCCACATTTCTTACTCTAACAGTTGAATGCTGTTAACATTTCTTACTCTAACCGTTAATTCACTATTAATAGAATCATAGATCATAGAAGTTTACAGCATGGAAACAGGCCCTTCGGCCCAACCAGTCCATGCCGGCCAGTTTTTACTGAAGTGGATATTTTTGCAAGGTGTTTTGTTGACAGTGCTAATTGATCTCCTTTGGTGTTACTCAATAATAATTGGTAGAAGAACCAAGGAAAGATGAAATGAAAATTGCTTTTTATCACAAGTAGGCTTCAAATGAAGTTACTCTGAAAAGCCCCTAGTCGCCACATTCCGGCGCCTGTGCGGGGAGGCTGGTACGGAAATTGAACTGTGCTGCTGGCCTGCCTTGGTCTGCTTTAAAAGCCAGCTCTTTAGCCCTG
Source organism: Scyliorhinus torazame (assembly GCF_047496885.1). Taxonomy (NCBI): domain Eukaryota; kingdom Metazoa; phylum Chordata; class Chondrichthyes; order Carcharhiniformes; family Scyliorhinidae; genus Scyliorhinus; species Scyliorhinus torazame. Next base: position 188,889,524 of record NC_092717.1, read on the forward strand.
TGCTAAACCAGCCCCATGAGGATAAATCTTTTGATGCTGGTTGCTACGATCTGGATGCATAATCTGAAAGGACAGAGAAGTACAACAGTAACTTTCAAAAGGAATTGGATATATAAAACCATAAGAAACAGGAACAGGACTAGGCCATTTGGCCCCTCGAGCTTGTTCCGTCATTCAATAGGATCATGGCTGATCCGACATTCCTTACGTCCACTTTTCTGCCCTTTTCCCCGTTACCTTTGATTCCCTTACTGATCAAGAATCTATCTATCTCAGCCTTAAATATACACAAGGACTCTGCTCCCCCAGCTCTCTGTGGCAAGGAGTTCCGAATCTGAGCAATCCTCTGAGAGAAGACATTCCTCCTCATCTTAGTCTTAAATTGGCACCCTCTCTTCTGAAACTATGCCCTCTGCTCCTAGACTCATCAAAGAGTCTAGGAGCAGAGGGCATTTCCCCTGTCAAGTCCCTTAAGAATCCGATATGTTTCAATGGGCTCACCTCTGATTCTTCTAAATTCTAATGAGTAGAGTCCCAACCTATTTAACCTTTACTCATAAGACAACCCCTTGTCATGTGAGAGTACCTTTAAGACATGGATGTTTAAGCAATGTACCTTTAAGAAAACAGTGATGTCAGAGAGTGGGTGGGGCTGAGCTCAGATCAGCCATTTTGCAGTTTAGTTTTGCAGTTTGAAAAGAGCTTGTGAGTGTCTGTGTTTTGCAGTGAGCTGGATTTGCTGTGATGTCTACCATAAAAGACCATCTTTGGATCATTTGGGTGATTTAAACTTATAATAGTGAAGCCTTTAACCTGATGTGATTTTGTTTAAAGGTGTTAAGTCTCTTGGAAGTTTGAAGGAACATTTTAAGGAATTATTTACTGTTGCAATATTTTCTGAGTTATCTTTGAAGTAAGAGGTGTTAAGAGATCCAATGTTTATTTAAGATGTTAAGTTGAGTTCATGGAATAAACAGTGTTTTGTGTTTAAAAACCCACGTGTCCATAATTGTAATCCCACACCTAAGGAAAAAGCCGTGTGCTAGGAAAAGCAACAAATCCATTAAAGGGAGAGGTTGGCTGAACTCCATGATACATTTTGGGGTTCTGAAAACGCCTCGCCCATAACACCCTCCACACCAGAGATCATCCTAGTTAACCTTCTCTAAAACACAGCCAACAAAATAATATCTTTCCTTGAATAAGGGGACCAAAACAGCTCAAAGTACTCCAGATGTGGTCTCGCCAGTACCTTGTACAGTTGCAACAAGATTTCCCTACTCATACTCCAACCCCTTTGAAATAAGGGCCAACATTCCATTAACCTTCCTGATTACCTGCTGCACCTGTGTGCTGGCTTTTTGTGTTTTATGCACAAGAACCCTGAAATCTCTTTTGTGTTGCAGCTTACTTCACTTTTTCTCCATTTAAATAATACTCTGTTCTTTTGTTCTCCCTTCAAAAATGAACAACTTCACATTTTCCCACATTATACTCCATTTGCCAGCTTTTTGCCCACATAGTTGCTTTATCAAAATCTCAGGGTCTACGAACCCCTACTACCCCGCCTCCTCCCCATCTGTGTCATCTCTTCCAGCCCCAAAACGCTCTACAATATATGCACTCATCTAATTCTGGCCTTTTGAGCATCCCCGATTCTAATTGCTGGACCATTGATGGCCATGCCTTCAGTTAACGAGGTCCAAAGCTCTGAAATTCCCTCTGAACTCCCTACCTGCTTTCCTTCATTAAGGCACTCCTTATATCTGTTTGACAAGCTTTTGGTCATCTGACTTAATATCTCCTATATGACTCGCTGTCATATTACAATCCATGATGTTCCTGTGAAGTGCTTTGGTGCATTTTATTACATTAAAGGTGCTGTATAAGATAAAGTTGTATTGTAACCTTGAATAGGAACAATTTGCTGGACTATTGGAAAAGAGCAGAGGAGTGGGACTGAGTCAATACCTCTTGTCCTCTCAGAAATCCAGGACAGGAACAATGGGCTAAATGACGTCCTACTGTGCTATGGCTGATTCCAATGATTTATACAGATTCTATCTTCTTGAGAACATAGGAATGGAAAAACTGAAAAAGTACCACGGGGAGACGTTATCATGAGGCAAAGAAAACCTCTGTGAAATAAAGCTTTGGGGACTACAGATCCAAACTCATCTTTTCCTCTCATGCCTGTCACAAATGTTACAAAATGCTATTTGCTGAATAAACTCCACCAAAACTTATGCTTGAAGTCATTCACCGAACTAATGAGCTGAATTTTGTGGCCTGGCCAAAGGTCCTGCCAAATATTTGCCCTCCTCACGTAACCTTTGCCGAGTCCATACGTCCTCTTCACATCTTACTCTCCTACCCACCTTTGAGATACATGGGCCAGCCAGTGAGAATGTGGAAGTGGAAAGCGAAGGTGCAAAAGCATTGTCACATAATATGATGGCAGGTGCTGCCGCCATATTTACAGGGTGGCCAGCCCTGCATTTACTGGGACTGCCGCCTTTCCAGAAAGCTGGAAATTTCAAGATAATCTGCACCCACAATGGCAGAAGGAAGATTCCGGGTGGTCTCATAATTCCACAATGCCTCTCCCCTGGCCTCTCCAGGCTGTAAGGACAAGGTGGGAGGTTCTCTTCTCCAGGGATGTGCGGAAGAGACTGGCCTACCTGAGCAAACAAGCCTGGCTGGAGATTGCAGAAGAGATCCACAGCCATTGGGGTTACCCAGAGAAAAAGGCTGAAAGCCCTCATGGAGAGAGAGATAGATAGAACAGATAACTCAATGGATGACGGAGATATATACCATCAACTTGTCCATGCTGTGCATGTAGAAGAGGTAAGATGAGAGATGGTTGAGGCATCTAGAGTTTCTGCTAGGCCCTCATCCTTCTCAGGTCAGCATGGTGGCATAAGTGAACTTGCAGGAGAGAAGAAGTGGCTGCCTTCTTCATGTAGAGGCTTCTCTGAGGGCACTCACATCCAGCTATTCAGCTTCTCTGCAAGTGTCACCAGTGCCTCAAGTAAGACGCTAGAAGTAGGTCCTTCACATGTGAAAGAAGCCCCCCCTCCCTGTGCCAAGGGCAGTACCATAACTTTTTTTGGAGGGGTCGATGGGGGACGCAAGGTCACCCTCATGTATGCATGCTGCGGGGGCAGCGACCCAGAATTCCTGTGGTGGAGGGAGGATGCCCCTACTTTCCAGTCATGGAGGGGGGCAGGATTTGCATTGTGGGGTGGGGTGCCCACCGCCGGACCTCAGTTTTGGCCGCCCAATCAAAATGGTGGCCCAATTCTGGGATTGCGATGAAATCTGGTGAGCTCTTCCCCATACATAAATTAGCATGGTAAAGGGGTGGGACGCGCATACCAGGCCCTGCTTCATGCAAACTGAGAATCCCGGCCAGCATTTCAGAAAAAAGTAAAAGCTTCTATGAAAAAACTGCAGTTAGAAACAACACCTGCTCAAAAGAGAAAGCCCTTCAGAGTTACTGCCCTGTGAAGAGATATAACAGGAAACAAAGTGAAACCTTCATTTGAAATAGCCTGGACCTGTCAACTAGAGGCTGTAAAAGGTAATGGACTGTGAAATTGAATCTAAACAATTCAGTTCAAAGCTTTTAGTCTTCTCATCAAGCCTAGAGGCTTGGAAACATTATAAGGGGATGAAATTGAATATGAAAAAAAGCACTTCAAATGTTTCCAACACATCAGAGGGAAGACTTTAACGTTCATCTGACACATAATTGAAATTGACGTGCTAAAAGAGAATTTAAATGTTTTCAAGACTACAGATGGAAGACTTGTCACATGACCCCTATCCCAGAAAATAACCCCGACCTGAGCCCCTACAGCCCAGCCCAAGACCCTTAAATCCTCACCTCCCCTGAAGGACCCCCTTCGGCACGCTGGAGGTAAGTGTATAGAGGGTACTCACCCCCTTGCTCCAATAGTTCTCACTTGATCCTGTAATTGCTCCCAAGAATGGTACTTCCTTATCTTTTCATCATCCACTTTTTAGATGGTACATGATCTTCGTTGTTTCTCCTTTAATTTTGGTGTTAGCATCTTTTTGCTGAGGCAGAATGATTGAACATAGCCTCTTTTCTTGCAAAAATGGGACTCCTTGGGCAGGATTCTCCGACCCCCGCCGGGTCGGAGAATCGCCGGGGGCTGGCGTGAATCCCGCCCCTGCCGGTTGCTGAATTCTCCAGCACCGGCTATTCGGCGGGGGTGGGAATCGCGCTGCGCCGGTTGGCGGGCCCCCCCTCGCGATGGGCCGAAGTCCCGCTGCTGGAATGCCTGTCCCGCCGGCGAGAATCAAACCACCTCTCTTACCGGCGGAACAAGGCGGCCCCGGGCAGGCTCCGGGGTCCTGGGGGAGGCGGGGGGCAATCTGACCCCGGGGGGTGCCCCCACGGTGGCCTGGCCCGCGATCGGGGACCACCAATCCGCGGGCGGGCCTGTGTCGTGGGGGCACTCTTTTCCTTCCGCCTTCGCCATGGTCTCCACTATGGCGGAGACGGAAGAGATCCCCTCCACTGCGCATGCGCGGGATGCCGTGAGCGGCCGCTGACGCTCCCGCGCATGCGCCGCACGGCAAAGTCATTTCTGTGCCAGCTGGCGGGGCACTAAAGGCCTTTCCCGCCAGCTGGCGGGGTGGAAATCAGTCCGGCGAGGGCCTAGCCCCTCAAGGTGAGGGCTCGGCCCCTCAAGATGCGGAGACTTCCGCACCTTTGGGGCGGTGCGATGCCGGACTGTTTTGCATCGTTTTTGCCGTTGGTCGGCGGACATTGCACCGATATCGGAGAATCCTGCCCCATATTTTTACGTGTCATTTTCCGCACTGATGCAGCCTTTTCCTGCGATAACAAGAACACTGAATAATGGTGGCTACTGTGCCCTCTTCACTTTTTATATGCTTTTATGTGCTTGGAATTAGTAGTGCTATTACTTCAGCCGTTTATTCCCACAAGAATTCTTTTTCATCTTAAATAAAAATCTGTTTGGCTTTATCACTTCTGCCTGCTTTGTTAACCACACTTGTTAACTTCGATAGGGTCAAATCTTTCCTTGACTGTTGAAAATCTCAGGAGAACAGGAGGAGCAGTTCTTCCAAGCCATACAAGAAATATCAGCAGGAGGATCATTTCAAAGATTCTCGGAGAAACAAGGGGTGAAAAGTATGAATTTGATTCACCCACATTCCAAGAATTAATAATTTGGACTTGGGGACAGAAAGAATACTGCTTATTCTTGCATATGACACCAAATTGGGAGGGAAGGAGTGCAAGGAAAGGAATCATGAAGCAGATCATATCCAAATCCAGCAAGACTCAGACAATATTCAGGCTTGGCCTGACAAGTGGCAAATAACATTCTCACCACACAAGTCCCAAGCAATGACCATCTCCAACAAGAGAGAATCTAACCGTCAACCTTTGACATCCAATGACGTTATCATTACTGAGTCACTCACTATTGACTGGCACCCCTTCCACAAATATTCACTCTCTCTCCCACCAGCAAACAGTGGTAGCAGTGTGTACCATTGACAAGATGCACTGAAGGAGTTCACCACCATTTACCTGAGGCAGCACCTTCCAAACCCATGACCGCTACCAACTATTTTTCTTAATAATCTTCATTGCCACAAGTAGGCTTACATGAACACTGCAATGAGGTTACTGTGAAAAGCCCCTAGTCGCCACATTCCAGCACCTGTTCGGGTACACAGAGGGAGAATTCAGAATGTCCGAATTACCTAACAGCACGTCTTTCGGTACTTGTGGGAGCAAACCGGAGCACCCGGAGAAGACCCACGCAGACACGGGGAGAACGTGCAGACTCCACAAGAAGGACGAGAGAAGACTTATGCGAACACCCCTACCTGGAAGTTCCCCTTCAAGCCACCCACCATCTTGATTTGGAACTAAATCACCTTTCCTTCACTGTCGCTGGGTCAAGATCGTGGAGCTCCCTCCCTAACAGCAGTGTGGGTAGACTGCAGTGGTTCAAGAGGGCAGCTCGCCACCACCTTCTCAAAGGCAACTCGGGATGGGCAATAAATGCTGGCCTAACCAGCGATGTCCACATCCCGTAAATTAATTTTATAAATATAGAGGAATAGGCTAATTGTGACAGAATTCTGGCATAATAGATCCTTTAATACTGATCATAGCATGCTCATCGTAAAACGTGATTGCAGCCAGCTACTTCTGCAAAATGCGTAGAGTAGAATATATGGTGAAGGCATCATTGTGCGTGTCTACAGCTTGTTCCTGCTGCAGGAAAGGCAGTTTGATTTGCTGATGTTCTGAAGAGGCCAAAGCTCTTCATGTCATTGTGTCCAGCAATTGCCTGATATTTGACCAGATAAATGTTAACCTGAGTTTGATCAAAGTAGCTTAAAGCAGTTATCATTCCATTCAATTATTAAAACCTAACTGTCCGGTCATCAAAACATAGTTATTAGAAATGCCATTTTTCATGTCCTTTGTTCTGGTCCATCTTCAAAGGAATTGGAGCTATAACTTGTCTGATTTGCAGACAGTCTGAAGTCAGCAGAGTCACAGGGTTAGTCAGAAAATTCCATGCAACAGATCGCTATGACTGAACCAAAGAATCTGTGTTTTATGTTGAGGTTTAGTCCTGGAGCTGTATCTCTGTTGCTTCCAACATTTCAAGATTAATAATTGTTGTAAGAAGCACATTGGGTTCTTTAATGCCCAATCGAAAATGAAATCAGTCGTCCTTATCTGGTCAATGCCGCACAAAAGTCATTGATTCCTACCTGTCCTCCGAAGTGGCATTGGGAAGCACTCAAGCTGCCAAGACAATGTGGATGAACTTGCAAACAATCCCCTTGTAGTAATAATGAGTAATACTTAAAAGAAGCTGAAAGTTGTTATAACTGAGAATAAACGTGTGTTTTTTTAACTGAGTGACAATCAATGGCCTGCCCCTTTGAAGCTTGAGGCATTTGTTACGTTAAAGATACTATATAAATACAAATTGCTTTGGCATGGAAGCACCTGGCTGCCTCTATGGAAAGGGTGGCAATTACCTTGGCGACCCAGGTCCAGCTGAACACACAGAGGTACTCAAAGAGTGTCCTGCCACACACTTCCCTATGCAGAAGTTCTCATCACCTTCACTAAATCAGGATGAGGAAGTGCACCTGTACCTGTGCAGAAGACACTCAACACACCATCACCCACCAACAGTACACCCACCAAGGTCATCACAGCCAACAGGTCATAGCATTTAGCAGGCTGCCTCCATCTCAGCTGTGGATGTTGAAATGAAATGAAATGAAATGAAAATCGCTTATTGTCACAAGTAGGCTTCAAATGAAGTTACTGTGAAAAGCCCCTAGTCGCCACATTCCGGCGCCTGTTTGGGGAGGCTGTTACAGGGTGTTGGGGCTGCACCTATGTGTGGCATTACAAAAATAAAGATTAAGGAATTATAATGGCACAAATCTCATGGGCAAAGAGGGATGAGCAATAAGAGCTTAGCCTGCCGAGCCCCACATCCTGTGAATTTTTTTTTTTTAAATGTGACAGGTGTCCAATCAAACAGATTTATTTAATTTCACTTCATTCGCGAATGTTGTATTTTCATTATGTTGCTGGCTGGTTCAATGCTTGCATACATCTAAGGGTGTTGCACTTGTTTCCCGATCAATCTCAGATTATGTGGGCGTAGGGATACAACAGCTACGATTCAACCACAAAATTTCAAAGGGCACGATCTTCCCAAAAAGGGAACAAAGTCCCCGAGTGAGCACGTTTAGTCGTGTGTTTCCTGGCACTCACAGGCCCACACCCTGAGGAACCAGCCGGCCAACAGGCCAGGGAGGTTCCCGAGGGGGAGGCCCACGACGGACCAAGGTATACATGAGTCGCTAGCCTTTTGAATAAATGATCGATAGCATATGTCGCAGGAGGATCCATCTCAACAAGGGGACGGTGAGACATCTGTGCCATCCCCCCATGGATTTGGCACCACATGGAGGAGTAGGATACCCACTCCAGTGGCCATCAAGGTCACCGTAGCCCTGAACTTTTAATAATCTCAGGATTATTCCAGCGCTCAAGCAGGGACTTGTGCAGCAGCTCACAAGCTATTTCCCACAATTGCATTGTGAAGTCATGGATGCCCTGTTTTCCCAGGCAGGGACTAAATAAATTTGACATGGACCAAGCGCAACAAGATGCCCAGGCAGCTGGTTTCTCCGCCATCGACGGGATGCCCCACAGCTAATAGGTGGCCCTATGTCGCTTTGCACTCATCGGGCCATCAGGGAGTGCCCTACATCAACAGAAAGGGGTTCCACTCCCTGAACATCCAGCCCGTGTACGACCACCACATGAAGATCATGCACATGTGTGCACACGTCCCAGGGAGTATGCACGATAGCTACATTCTGGGGCAGTCTGACATCTCCGCTTCTTCGAGAACCACTGCATGATGGCAGATTGGATCTTGGGGCTAAGGGGTACCTGCTGAGGACCTGGCTAATGGTGGCCAATGACCGGTGCGAGACCCGATACAACGAGGTCCATGCAGCCACCGGCACTGTCATGGAGCGGTGCATCGGACTGCTGAAAATGTGGTTTTGAAGCCTCGACCACTTTGGTGGTGCCCTGCAGTATACCCCCCAGAGGGACGCTCACTTTGTGGTCGTCTGCTGTGTCCTCCAAAACCTGGCTCAGCAACAGGGTGACGTGCTGGATGTGGGGGATGAGGAGGGGGACGTGGAGGCGCCGGACAAGGAGGAGCTGGAGGACCAGCCGGGGAGGACCCACAGGACCAGCCAGAGGATGGAGGCGGTAGAATTGAGTGTCCGGCAATCGCAGAGCGCCAGCGGTCCTCATCCCTGCCCGCTTCACATAGGACATGGCCTCTTCCGTCATTCCCTTCTCCCCAGAGGCATCATATTGGTCGAGCTCAACGATTTTTATTATTTAACAAATGTGTCCCCAACTGCCCAATCCCCCAATGGTGCCGCCCCCCCATTTAACACCTCTCCAAGACCCTCCCCCATCCCTCCTCCACTCACGCACCTAGCCTCCCCTTACCTCCCCCAAATGTCCCCTCAGTGATGCTTGACCTGCTTTGCCTTCCATGCTCTACAGCTGCATCTAGGTGTCCCCAGGATGTACATCAGAAGTGGAAACAGCCTGCTACCTACTGCATCCTGTGGCCTCAGTTGCCCCTGATGGGTGTCTTCTGGGGGCTCTAGTGCAAGAGGGCCCCAGCAGACTTGTTGGCAGTACATGCCCCATCGTTTGGCCCTGTTCCGGGTGCTGACTCAAAGACGTGCTGCTGTTAGTGGGGTGGGTCTCGGGGGGAGCAGGTGGCCGCCGTTGCCACTCCGTAAGGTGGCTCTGGGTTGGCACCCAGCACCGCCTCCTCCCGGTCGGAGCCTATAGTGGCTTGGGGTTCACCTCGGGTCAGAGGAGCAGCTGGATCGACCCTGGCTGCCCCTGCTCCGACAGGCCTGGCTGCTCCCCAATTTCTGCAGCACAGTGTCGATGTCCTCGGCGATGTTCCTCAGTGTCTCGGACATGCTCTGGAGTACCCTGGCAATGCCCAGCTGTGACAGGGACATGTCCCCCAGCAACTGGGACTAGCTCGGCAGCACCTCGGCTATGCCCACATGGGACTAGGAGACCTCCCCTAGAGACCATGACGTGCTCTGGAGGGCTTTGGCAATACCCACCCGAGACTGGGACATGCTCCGCAGCGCCTCATCAAGGTCCGCCTGGTACTGGGTCACGTACACCAGCGACTGGGACATGCTGTCGAGGCGTTCAGCCATGGTCGTCACTGATTGAACCATTCATGCTGCCGGTGTCATGCACCAGGCTCTCCACTCCAGACGCCACCCTAACAGTATTGGCCTTGGTGCGCTCATAGCCTCAGGGCCTCCTCCAAATGGGTATGGACCTGCTGGAGGGTCACTGACATCCCCCTCCGAGTTTCATGTCCGTACCATGGCATCTGCATCAGCTCCGGGTAAACCTGGTCCAAAGGCTCAGCATCAGGCTGGGACCCAGCTGGATCCTGGGATCCAGCAGACCTCCGACTGCTGTCTCACCTGGGCATTCCTGCCTCCACCCGATGTGCATCAGCAACAATGTGGTGTCACCAGAATGTGCCCCAGAAGCCTGTCCACTACCGTTACCCACTGAGGTGTGTGTCTCTGCACTGGTGGATGGTGGGGGTGACAGCTGTGGCGCTTCAACAGTGGCCTCCTCAGAGCTCTCTTCCGAGGTGTTCTAATAGGAGGTGGGAGGGAGAGAGAGAGCCACCTCGGATGGGGTGGCACCGTCGGGTGGAGATCATATGGGAGAATGGACATGTGGTCAGTGGGAGGGATGGATCATTTTGCATGGCATTAACAACTCACATGTGACAGGTCATCTTTGTGGGGGCAAGTGGACCCTCACCTGTGCACCATACGTCAACCTCTACGTTGGTTACAAATCTGTCCTTGGATACCCCCGCGATCCTCATAGTTTATAAGTTCATAAGTTCATAAGATATAAGAGCAGAATTAGGCTATTCTGAGTCTGCTCTGCCATTCTATCATGGCTGATATGTTCCTAATCTGGGGCGAGATTCTCCGACACCCTGCCGGGTCGGAGAATCGCCGGGGGCTGGCGTGAATCCAGCCCCCGCCGGTTGCCGAATTCTCCGGCACCGGAGATTCGGCGGGGGCGGGAATCGCGCCACGCCGGTTGGCAGCCCCCCCGCGATTCTCCGGCCCGGATGGGCCGAAGTCCCGCTGCTAGAATGCCTGTCTCGCCGGCGTGGATTAAACCACCTCTCTTACCGGCGGGACAATGCGCACGGGCGGGCTCCGGGGTCCTGTGGGGAGCGCGGGGCGATCTGGCCCCGTGCCCCCCACAGGACGGAAAAGAATGCCCCCACGGCACAGGCCCGCGCGGCACAGGCCCGCGCGCGGATCGGTGGCCTGGCCGCAATGTCATTTCCGCGCCAGCTGGCGGGGCACTTCCGCCAGCTAGCGGGGCAGAAATCAGTCCGGCACGGGCCTAGCCCCTCAAGGTTAGGACTCGGCCAGTCAAGGGGCGGAGGATTCCGCACCTTTGGGGCGGCGCAATGCCGGACTGATTTGCGCCGTTTTTGGCGCCGGTCGGCAGACATCGCGCCGATACCAGAGAATTTCACCCCAGGTACCCACAATGTTACAAACCAAGAGCTGGATTACGAAATCAGCCAGAGCATCTCCTCCCTAGAACACATGACCTAGGAGCGGGAGTAGGCAATTTGGCCTCCTGAGCCTAACACCCTCAATGTGATCATGGCAGATCCCACCCTGGCCTCAACTCCACTGTCCTACCCATTCTCCATAACCCTTCAACCCATTAACAATTAAATATCTGTCCAACTCCTCCTTAAATTTACTCACTGTCCCTGCATCCACCGCACTCTGGGGTAGCGAATTCCACAGATTTTATAATAATAATAATCTTTATTGTCATGAGTAGGCTCACATTTACACTGCTATGAAGTTACTGTGAAAAGCCCCTCGTCGACACATTCTGGCGCCTGTTCGGATACACAGAAGGAGAATTCAGAATGTCCAAATTACCTGACAGCATATCTCTCGGGACTTGTGGGCGGAAACCGGAGCACCCGGAGGTAACCCACGGAGACACGGGGAGAACGTGCAGACTCCACACAGACAGTGGCACAAGCTGGGAATCGAACTTGGGACCCTGGGAGAAGTAGTTTTGCCTCAAATCTGTTTTAAATTTGCTACCTCTTATTCTAAGATTATGACCTCTTGCTTTAGAATGCCCCACAAGAGGAAGCATCAGCTCCATGTCTACTTTATCCATACCTCGTAGTGGGTAAGGACGCTGATGTCTGGCATCCTGTCGCCCATCTGTTGTGGGCCAACCGCTCCTGCGGGGACACAGAGAGGACGTCGTTAGCTGCCCCTCATCATTCATCGAGGTGAGGAGTGTCGGGGCTCAGAGGGGGAATGGGGAGTATGGGAATGGTGGCATTGCTAGATATGGGTGGGCCGGGGCATAGAAGGACGGTGGGTGGGAGTGGGGCGCTGCTAAATGCTTACTCATGCTGGCGGGGGGGGGGGGGGGGGGGGGGGGGTCTGGTGCCAACTCACCCATGTGGACCAGTGAAGCTCAGTGATCTTCTTACGGCACTGGGTGCTGGTCCTCGTGGTCACACTCCCCGAGCTGAAGGCCTCTGCCACTTCCTCCCAAGGCAGTCTGGAAGCCCTGTGGCTGACCCTCCAAGACACTCGGGGGAACAGGGCATCCTGTCTGGCATCAGCCGTGTCCAGTAATTTGCCCAGGTCACCATCCCCGAATCGTGGGGCAGTTCTTCATGTTGACATGGCTGCAAGCTGAGTGGGGTTGACTGTGCAGGATTAGTTTAAGTGCTACTCTCCCTTCTTAGCGGGGGGATGGCGAAGGTGGTCCTGGCGAATCAGCTGGTGGGACCATCATGTGTGGCATGAAGCTCATTGGTCCTCGTTAAGTGGTCCAATTAACATTTTGTAGCGGTGGCAACCTCGCTGGGCCATGTGTCAGGAAGCTCATGTGTCCCCGCTCACTACCACACTCAGAAACATTTTGGTTAAATCGCGCCCCAAGTCATTTCTTTTGGGCTGTCATTTTGAAAGGGTGCCCCAATCTCTAAGTGAACTTGAGGATCCCCAACACCCCCCACCCATGGGCAATGCTGCCCCCCACACACTTGGACTTCACCCCACACTCCACCAAGTGAGGACAACCCACTATGGAGTCGCTGACGATCTCTTTCTTTTCAGACCTCCCCACCCCCCCTTTCGGGTCCCCCCTTTCAGGACCCCCTCTCTTTACCCCTCCCCCCACCCTTCATACCCTCCTCATCTCCCCTTTCATCGCCATGGCACACCTCAGGCCTAGACTCTTGACAGTGCCACCCTGTCACCAGGCACCCTTACACTGCCACCCAGGCACCCTAGCAGTGCCCCTGCAATGCCAGGGTGGCAGTGTCAAGGTACCAGTCTGGCACTATCAGGTGACTGGGTGCCAGAGGGGGAAAAGGATGCCACCGCGCCTTGTCCCTGACCACCCAAGGGTCTCCAATGGCCTGGGAGACCCCCCCATGTTCCATTATGCCTTATCCACGTTTGTGTGGACCAGTACTAAACGATACCTGGCCCAGGCCTCACCTGAGAGACCATTAGTTCCCGGGTGTCGGGAAAATCTGCCGCAGACATATTTAAATAAACCAAATGGCTCGTTAAAATTTGTATATTTGTATCTCGCACAGCAAGGGCGAAATCCTGGTCATGACGTTGCGCGAGTTTTTGATGAATCTCGCGAGAAATCTCAAGCACCACGAGGCTTGTGAAAGGCCTCTCATGAGATTCAACAATCTCGTCGCATCGCCAAATCTGGCATGACGAAGCTGGTAAATAGCCTCCAACATTTATTGTTTCACATCATCAATAGTGGCATCTCTGAGTATCTTGACATGCGTTGAATTAAACATTTGTAAGGTTGCAGCCTTGAAGCGCATCCGGCAACACATCAGGTAGTGTTCAAATGACAATCAGAGACCTGAGGCTGCTGTCTGAGCAGCGCCTGCAGCCGAGGCAGTGACTGGTGCCTGTATGGCAGAGTTTCTTTACAAGGCATTGCCTCATTTGGAGATGTGTCGGCGGGACATGTGTGACTCCCTGCCAAATTACAGGTTCATGTGGCTTCCAATATATCATGTACTTGGGCCTGCATGTGCCAAGGGCCTGCAGCATTTTCCCTTCCAGTTGCCAGAGGTGTTGGGAATATAGTGTGACACAAGCAGTGTCCTGATACTTCTGGCATTGGTGCCATGCTTTTGTCTCGCATCAGTAGTTGGTGTTTTATTTCAGAATGGCACAAACAGAGGATCGCAACATCAACAGAGTTAAGGTGAGAACATCAACTTTAATGCAGCCACTAAAACAATGCAATGAAACAAAGATGTCCAGTCCAACAAGGCAACTCTGGGCTCCCAGCCACCAGAGGTTAATAACCTAATAATGGCACTCGGCCTGATATCTGGCAGTGATAAGATTGTCATGGGCCTGCCTGCATCATCGTACCATCGCCCTTGCATCTCCTGCTGCTTCCAAATCATCCAATCACTCATCAGCAGCAGCAGCAACTTCCCCTTCCTCCTCAGAAGAGGAGATATCTGGTTCCTCCAATCGCCCCCTCCGAAAATGCCTACTCCCTTTGCTGAGTGCTGCAAATTCCTCCCCACTTTGCAAAGCGCATAAGGCCATAATAATCCTGGGCTCTTATTCTGGCAAACACTGCAGCATTCCACCTGAGCAGTCCAAACATCGGAAGTCCAATAGTTTGCTGTATTCTTACCCTAATTGAACTGTGGTGCCATTTTTGATTAATAAGAGGATCAGGGGTTATGGGGATAAGGCAGGAGAATGGGGATGAGAAAAATATCAGCCATGATTGAATGGCGGAGCAGACTCGATGGGCCAGGTGGCCTAATTCTGCTCCTGTGTCTTATGGTCTTATGGTCTACCTCTCCTCTGTTTCTTTTTGCAGATTCTGCATAGGATATCTGTGGCACCTGTGAGATAGTGAGGGACTGGTTTGTATTGGATTTGTTTATTGTCACGTGTACCGAGATACAGTATTTTTCTGCAAGCAGCTCAACAGATCATTCAGTAAATGAAAATGAAATAAAATTAAAATTAAATAAATAACGGCAACACAAGGTACACAATGTAAATACATAGACACCGGCATCGGGTGAAGCATACAGGAGTGTAGTGTTAATGAGGTCAGTCCATAAGAGGGTCATTTAGGAGTCTGGTCACAGCGGGGAAGAAGCTGTTTTTGAATATATTCATGCGTGTTCTCAGACTTCTGTATCTCCTGCCCGATGGAAGAAGTTGGAAGAGTGAGTAAGCCAGGTGGGAGGGATCTTTGATTATACTGCCCGCTTTCCCCAGGCAGCGGGAGGTGTAGATGGATGGGAGGCAAGTTCGTGTGATGGACTGGGCTGTGTTCACGACTCTCTGAAGTTTCTTGCGGTCTTGGGCCGAGCAGTTGCCATACCAAGCTGTGATGCAGCCAGATAGGATGCTTTCTGTGGTGCATCTGTAAAAGTTGGTAAGAGTCAGTGTGGACATGCCGAATTTCCTTAGTTTCCTGAGGAAGTATAGGTGCTGTTGTGCTTTCTTGGTGGTATCTTCGACGTGGGTGGACCAGGACAGATTTTTGGTGATGTGCACCCTAGGAATTTAAGCTGTCAACCATCTCCACCTCGGCCCAGTTGATGCAGACAGGGATGTGTACAGACAGGAAGGTGGAGAGGAGGCCAAGATAAGATCAGCCATGATTGTTTTGAATGACGGAGCAGGCCCGAGGGGCTGAAGTGACTACTCCTGCTCTGAGATCTTATGTTATGTGTTATGTAAATAAAAGGTGGTTAATAATAAATCCAATAGGGGAATAAGGAAACATTTATTCACTCATGGAGTGGTTAGAATGTGGAAACTTGCTTTCAAATGCAAACTATATGAGTCCATGAAAGTAAAGGGTATAGAATGAATACAGTAAGGTTGAGATGAGCGGCTGGATTCTCCGATTTTGCAGCTAAGTGCTGACGCTGACGTGGGAACTGTGGCGTTCTACGACGCCAAAGACGCTCTGAACCCTCATTGATTCCGGGACCGGTGAGGGGCTAGCAGTGGTGCCGGGTAAAACTCCCGGCTCCCGCGCCATAAATGGCCAGAGAATGGCCGGGTCCGTGGCGGCGCATGCGCACAGCGATGACCTGCAGCGGTCGCACCGTACAACATGGCGCCTGCCGCGCACGAACCCGATCTGCCAGATAGTGCCCCCCCAGACCCCCCTCGCCACCCACGGATCACCACCACCAGTCCCCCCACCCCTCGTTGAAGCTCCCCCCCCCGCCCCCCCCACCGATGGTGGCGGCACAGTCCGCAGTCACCATGCGAGGTTGACGAAAACTGAGAGCACAAGTGATCCACGCCATCGTGATCTCGGCTCATCGGGGGTCGGAGCATCGGGGAGGGCCATCACGTGACGTCCTGAGGCCGCCCCAATGCGGCGTACTCCCTGATGGCGCCATTTTGAAGGGGTCGGAGCATCCGAAAACAAAAGGGATTCTCCGCCCAATCGACAATTCCGATATCGCCGTCCGGCATCGGAGAATCTTGCCCGAGGTAGATGAAATAGGAGGAGACTCATGTCCAGTGTAAACACCGAATGGGCTGTTTTTGGGCCGTTTATTATAAATTAGCTTCACTTGTACGATGCTTAGAGAACTGGATATTTTGTGATGCATTTGATTCTGTGACAAATAGACTCCAATCTTTTCTGATTCTAGGCTTGGTATCCTTGCAAGGAGTTTTGACTTGGCCTCGATAATGGATCGTAATATGTATATGCATCTGTCGAGTCAATTTCTCACTAAGTATTGTTAATATCAACTATCAGGTGAATGGAACTTTTGATTTTTAACTTGGGCATACGGTACGTCTAATCCTTTTGTTCATTACATGTAATGCTTTCCTCGATGTTTTACATATCCCTATGCTTGCATCTGAAAATGCACCATTGCGCACCTCATGAGGACGGTAATCAGGTCTAAATTATGCTGTAAGTTCCAAGATAATGATCTCCATCTCCAGAGGTTTTGTAATGTTACACAAGCTCTGGGTTTGGCTGCGAGTCAGCTCTGGAATTCATTACTTTCTGTTTCAGCTTGCTCTGTGGGCAGCCTGGCAGCACACCCCAGCGGTATTTAACACATTGCAATCAGAGAGCGTGGGACTCATCATCCCCTGCATACTCAACTCCAAATTCCGCCTGAACCACCTGAGAAGTCGATGAGCAGAAGGTAGGACTTACCCTCGAGGAAGGGGTGAACACCAGAGGGCAGGCTTTTCTCCGCGGAGGAACGTCAAATCCCATATGCATCATGAAAAGGAAACGGAGGCAGAGATCATTTTGTGTCAGCTCTACCCAGCCTTTCCATCCCTTTGCCCTAAGATTCCAGGGACTTCCACACTTTAAGAGTCATGTGTAGTCCTTCATCCCTGCAGTTTGTCCATAGCTCTGGCAATTCTCCATTCTCAAGTAACCTGTCAAACTCACTTTTAAAATTATTTTCGGAACTTAGCTTCCAGGGCTTGTTCAAATAAGGCGTTCCAAAGTTTAACAGCTTCCTGAGTGAAAAATATTGCTACTCATCTCCCCATAAGATCTTTTGACATTATTTTGAAACAATGACCTTGATGACTCACCAGAGGGAAATCGTTTTCCTTACCTACTCTATCAAAATCTTCCAAGAACAGTCCTAACTTTTCCAACCTCTGCTCATGACTGAAATTCCTATCAGGGATACCATCCTTGTAAACATCCTCTGTACTGTTTCTAATAACTTTACATCTTTCCTTTGCCATGGTCATTCTAACATCCGATTTACGGATGGGGAGCTGGTGGTAAGCGGATTTCAGGTCCACCGTTGAGAAGACCCGGTACTGTGCAATCTGGTTAACCATGTCAGATATGCGTGGGAGGGGGTACACGTCGAGCTGCGTGTACTTGTTGATGGTCTGGCTGTAGTCCACGACCATTCGATTTTTCTCCCCAGACTTAGCCACTACCACTTGAGCTCTCCAGGGGCTGTTGCTGGCCTCGATGACTCCCTCCTGAAGCAACCGCTGGACCTCGGACCTGATGAAGGCCTTATCCTTGGTGCTGTACCATCTGCTCCTGGTGGCGACGGGTTTGCAGTCTGGAGTTAGATTGGCAAAGAGGGAAGGAGGATCAACATTTAGGGTCGCGAGGCCGCACACAGTGAGGGGTGGTAAGGGTCCGCCAAATTTAAGGGTCAGGCTCTGGAGGTTGCACTGGAAGTCCAGGCCGAGGGTAAGTGCAGCGCAGAGGTTAGGGAGGACGTAGAGGCAAAAACCGTGGAACTCTACGCCTTGGACTGTGAGCGTGACCGTGCAGTACCCCCGGATCACTACGCAATGGGATCCGGAGGCCAGGGAGATACTTTGATTAGTAGGGTGTACTTTAAGGGAGCAGCGCCTTACCGTATTTGGATGTACAAAGCTCTCGGTGCTCCCGGAGTCCAGTAGGCAGGAGGTCACATGGCTGTTGACTTTCACGCTGGTGGATGCGTTGGTCAGAGTGTGTGGTCTGGACTGGTCGATTACCATGGATGCGAGTCGTGGTTGATTGTCGAGTCGTGGTTGATCGTCGGGTAGTGAGGCGGCCGCTACGTCGGGGTCCTGAAATGCCGTTGGTCTCCGTGTGCTGCGGGGTGGACAAGATGGCGGTGCCCGGAGGTCCTGGGGGGGTCACAAAATGGCGGCGCCCATGGAACGCACGTTGCAGGGGTGGAGCAAGATGGCGGTGCCCATGAAACACACGTGTTGTGCGGGGGAGAAGATGGCAGCACCCATTGCTCGCACATGGCCTGGGGATGAGGGGAGGATAGCGGCGCCCATTTTTTGTGACGGGGAGGGTGGGGGGGGGGGGGGGGGGGGGCTGGGGGCGACCGCTGCCGCTGAGCAGGCCTGGCACACCGCTGCGTAGTGGCCCTTCTTCTCGCAGGCCTTACAAAGGGCAGCGTGAGCCGTGCAGCATTAGTGGGGGTGCCTTTGTTGGCTGCAAAAATAGCATCGGGGCCCCCCGGAGATCACTGGCTGGCGCGTAGCGCAGGCGTACTGGGTGGGTAGCGCCCCCGCTGGGGCGGCTGCCTGTAGGGCCCATGAAGCATAGGGGGAGTGGGCCGCGCGGTTGGGGGCGTAGGCCTGTACATTGCGCAGGGCGACCGTCATGGAAAGCGCTAGTGTTTTAGTCTCTGCGAGGTCGCGCGTGGCCCCTTCTAGGAGCCGCTGCCTGATAACATCGGACCCAATCCCAGTTACAAAAGCGTCCCTCATAAGGAGATCTGAGTGCTCCTTAGCTGTAACGTCCTGGCAGTCACAGTCCCGAACTAGTGGGATCAGGGCCCTGCAGAAGTCCTCGATTGACTCACCAGGTAGTTGAGTATGCGTTGCGAGCGCGTGTCTGGCGAAGAGCGTGTTCGTCTTCTGCTCATAACTCTCTTTGAGTCGAGTCATAGCGTCAGCGTAATTGGGCGCATCCTGGATCAGTGGGAAGATTTTAGAGTTGAGTCTGGAGTACAAGATTTGAATCTTCTGAGCCTCTGGAACAGGGGTCGGCACCGCGTTGATATCCGCTTCAAAACAAGCTAGCCAGTGCTGGAAGTCCTTTCTGGCGTCGCTTGCGTGTGGATCCAGCTGCAGTCGATCTGGTTTAATCCGGAGGTCCGTGAATCCCGCCCCGCCACTGGCTGCCGAATTCTCTGGCGCCGGTTTTTCGGCTGGGGCGGGAATCACGTTGCGCTGGTCGGGGGCCATTGGCAGTGGCCCCCCCTGGTGATTCTCCGGCCCACAATGGGCTGAGCGGCTGCCCGTTTTCGGCTGGTCCCGCCGGCGTAAATCAAACCAGGTCTATACCAGCCGGACCTGGCTCTACGGGCGGCCTGCAGAGTCCTCGGGAGACTGTGGGGGGATCTGGCCCTGGGGGGTACCTCCACGGTGGCCTGGCCCGCGATTGGGGCCCACCGATCCGCGGGCGGGCCTGTGCCGTGGTGGCACTCTTTCCCTCCACGCCGGCTGCTGTCAACCTCCGCCATGGCCGGTGAGGAGAAGAACACCCTGTGCATGCGCTGGGATGATGCCAGCACACGCTGGCGCTCCCGTGCATGCAGCAACTCGTGCTGGATGGCACAGGCCCTTCAGCGCTCGTTGGCGCGGCGCCAACCCCGCCGGCGCCGTCCTTGCCCCTGAATGTGCGGACGATTCCACACCTTCCGGGCAGCCCGACGCTGGAGTGGTTCACGCCACTCCTCGGCGCTGGTACGACCTGCCCCGCTGGGTAGGGGAGAATCCCGCCCCTTGTTTGGGAAACTGGACCGTTATGATGCAGACATGGAGGACTGGCTCCAGTATGACGTACGTATGCGCTGCTTATTCCACGACAACTGCATAGAAGGGGATGACAGACAAAAAGTAATTCCTTTGACAGCATTTGGGGCCCCGACGTTCAGCATTACGAAGAGTTTAACTTATCCTGCAGCCCCTGGCATTAAAACATTCAGAGCTTATGGATCTAGAAAAGAACTATTACCACCCAAATTCATCTGGATTCCTCCAGAATTACTGATTCAACATGGCTGGGAGATCTCCTGGGGAATACATGACAGAATTCCAGGCTAAATTAAGGAAGCTGGCCGAATACTGTGAGCTTGGCCCACCCCTGATGAAATGCTACGCGACTGGCTAGTATTTGGGATCAGTAATGTTGTGACACAGAAAAGTTGTTGGCAGAACCCACCCTAGACTTCGAAAGGGCGATAGAATTAACACTGTCCTTGGAGAACACCGAGAAAGGGCCCAAGAACGCCACGGGATGGTGGACAGTAGCGTTCTCAGGCTGGGAGCGGGGAGGACTCTCGTGCAGAAAAGTCAGCATTCCCAGTGAAAGTTCCCATATGCTTCACCGACAACTAACTCAACATTCAGCCAGGAAATTCTGGCACATCAAATTACAGCCGAATAATCCTAGAAGTACCAGCGAAGCCGCCCCAGGGGATTACAAGTGTCAGCCACAAGGCTGCTGTGTGGCCAAATGACACAACCCAGGCAGGGCTGCCAGAATCAGCAGTACTTGTGTCACCCGGGCTGCAAGCCAAAGTCATCTCAGGCCCAGGCCTTGCACGTTTATCAGCCCCTAGAGAACAAAATAGTACAATCAAACTGCATTACTGCAAACTTGCTGGATCAGCAAGATGGCGTCGGACGAGACGACTCTCTGTGAGCTCGCCCTAACAGATCCTCTTTTTATTTATCTTATACTCGTTCTAATCTTTTAAACTTTAATTCTAAGACTAATATGACTACTAACCTCTCTTTTGTTTCTTTTCTTGCAGGCTTGAACATCCTCTGAGGCCCGTGGAAACCTTTTGACCCGACCTGACCTGACCTCCACGACCTGGAAGCGGATCGGGCCCAAACCAGAAGTGAAGCCCCGACCTCGATTTGGACCAGACCCGGACCTCGAAGCTCCCAACTTGGCCTAACAACCGATACCAGCCCCTGGATCGCCCGGCCCAGTCCCCGGAGCTACCGACCCGACGATGAGACCTGGCCCAACTCGACCCCGAGAGACCCGCCAAGCGACCCGACCCGGAGAGGCCCACTCAGCAACCCGACCTACCTGGAGATGGAAGAAAGAAAAACCCACGTGGAGGCCCAACCAGGCCTACTTCAAGACCCAACCCCAGGAGCGCCCAGGGAGGGAACAGACCACGGGCCTCTGCCCAACCTGCCTCAGGAAGCCCCTGCCAACGACCCAGGACCCCCAAAATGGCAGAGACCTCACGCGAGGACCCAAACGCACCGCAAGGTCACGTGCCCGCAGAATGCCGGGACCCGTCCGGATCGCAAACATGTCCCCCCAGCAACCCCCATACCTCAACCTGCGACCCTGCCAGACCCGACCCTGGAAAAGTAACCAGCGCCCTTGTCCTCGCCAGCACCCTGGACCCCGCCAGACGCAACCACCTACCTTCCACAAGGACTGACATCTCCCATTGGATCCCGGCACCAACCAGCCTCAGCCGCCGACCGAGGAAGCGAGGGAAACGCAGCAGTCTGCAGGTGAAACTGAAGCAACGTGGTTTCAAGACCCTTGTCCCCAGCATACTCCTGGCAAACGTCCAAGTGATCGAAAACAAGCTGGATGAACTTAACGCTAGAGGGAAGTAAGAGACTGGTGTGTGCTCTGTTTCACAGAGACATGGCTCACCCCCACCTCACCGGACTGTGCCATACAACCTGTAGGTTTCTCAATTCACCGGGTGGGCCGCACCGCATCACCAGGCAAAGCAAAGGGTGGAGGGGTTTGCCTCCTCATCAATCCTCCTGGTGCTTCGATGTGGCGACCCTGGCGACCTACTGCTCCCCGGACCTGGAATACCTGACCGTGAAGTGCCACCCATACTATCTTCCACGTGAGTTCACTTCAGCCATTATCACAGTGGTCTACATCCCACCCCAGGCAGAAGTGAAGAAGGCGCTGGACGAACTGTCCACAGTTATAAGCAACTACGAAACAGAACACCCGGAGGCCTTGTTCATCGTGGCCGGGGACTTCAACAAGGCCAACCTCAAGTGTACTGCCAAAATTCCACCAGCACATCTCCTGTCCCACCCATGGCGACAACACTCTTGACCACTGCTACTCAAAAATCAAGGGCGCCAACCGTTCCATCCCCCGACCGCACTTTGGGAAATCAGACCATAAGACGGTGCTCCTTCTCCTGGCAAGCAGAAACTCAAGCGGGAGAATCCAGCTAAGAAGGTCGTGCAGTGCTGTTCCGAGGAAACAGAAGAGCTCCTACGTGACTGCTTAGAGACACTGGACTGGTCCATATTTAAGAACTCAGCGACCAACTTAAATGAGTATGCCACCACTGTCACAGACTTTATCAGCAAATGTGTGGACGACTGCGTGCCAAAGAAAGTAGTACGTACGTTCCCCAACTGGAAACCATGGCTTAATCACGAGATTGACTCCCTACTGAAGGACAGGTCTAAAGCGTTCAAGTCAGACGACCCTGACCTATACAAAAAATCCAGTTACGACCTCCGCAAAACCATCCAAGATGCCAAGAGGGAATATCAAACCAAGCTAGAGTCACAGACAGACTCTCGGCAGTTGTGGCAAGGACTAAACAACATAACGGGCTACAAAGCGAAGCCGAGCAGTATCTCCGGCAGCAGCGTACCCCTCCCAGATTAACTCAATGCATTCTATGCTCGGTTCAAGCAGGTAACCAACAATCCGCTGGTGAGTGCCCCAGCAGCCCAGAACTCACCCATACCCACCATCACAGCTTCCGAAGTCAGATCGGCCTTCCTGAAAGTGAACCCTCGGAAGGCGGCGGGCCCGGACGGGATCCCTGGTCGTGCACTCAGAGCCCGCGCAGACCAGCTGGCAGAGGTATTCGCGGACATCTTTAACCTGTCCCTACTCCACTCCGAGGTCCCCACCTGCTTCAAGAAGACCATCATACCGGTGCCAAAGAAGAACCAGGCAACGTGCCTTCAGTCGTAATGAAGTGCTTCGAGAGGTTGGTCATGAAGCGCATCACCTCCATAATCCCAGGACGCCACTGCTACAACTGGTCCACAGCAGATGCCATTTCCCTGGCCCTACACTCATCCCTAGAGCATCTCGACAACAAGGACTCCTACATCAGATTCCTAGTTATTGACTACAGCTCCGCCTTCAACACCATAATCACCGCCAAGCTCATATCAAAGCTCCAAAACCTAGGACTTGGCTCCTCACTCTGCAACTGGATCCTCAACTTTCTGACCCACAGACCACAATCAGTAAGAATGAATAACAACACCTCCTCCACAATAGTCCTCAATACCGGGGCCCCGCAAGGCTCTACTCCCTGTACACACATGACTGCGTTGCAAAATTTGGTTCCAACTCCATCTACAAATTTGCTGACGATACGACCATAGTGGGCCGGATCTTGAATAATGACGAGTCAGAGTACAGGAGGGAGATAGAAAACCTAGTGGAGTGGTGCAGCGATAACAATCTCTCCCTCAATGCCAGCAAAACTAAAGAGCTGGTCATTGACTTCAGGAAGCAAAGTACTGTACACACCCCCGTCAGCATCAACAGGGCCGAGGTGGAGATGCTTAGCAATTTCAAATTCCTAGGGGTACACCTCACCAAAAATCTGTCCTGGTCCACCCACGTCGACGCTCCCACCAAGAAAGCACAACAGCACCTATACTTCCTCAGGAAACTAAGGAAATTCGGCATGTCCACATTAACTCTTACCAACTTTTACAGATGCACCATAGAAAGCATCCTATCGGGCTGCATCACAGCCTGGTATGGCAACTGCTCGGCCCAGGACCGCAAGAAACTTCAGAGAGTCGTGAACACAGCCCATTACATCACACAAACCTGCCTCCCATCCATTTACTCCATCTACACCTCCTGCTGCCTGGGGAAAGCGGGCAGCATAATCAAAGACTCCTCCCATCCGGCTTACTCAGTCTTCCAACTTCTTCCATCAGGCAAGAGATACCAAAGGGCTGAGAACACGCACGAGCAGACTCAAAAACAGCTTCTTCCCCACTGTTTCCAGACTCCTAAATGACCTTCTTATGGACTGACCTCATTAACACTACACCCCTGTATGCTTCATCCGTGCTTACGTAGTTACATTGTGTACCTTGTGTTGCCCTATTATGTATTTTCTTTTATTTCCTTTTCTTTTCATGTACTTAATGATCTGTTGAGCTGCTTGCAGAAAAATACTTTTCATTATACCTCGGTACACGTGACAATAAACAAATCCAATCCAATCCATTATCACACCTAAGGTTGCCCCGAAAAATAATCCATAGAATCCCTGCAGTGCAGAGGGAGGCCATTCCCAATTGAGTCTGCACCGACCCTCTGAAAGAGCACCCGAATTAGGCCAATTCCCCACTCTATCGCCGTAATCCCATAACCCCTCCTAGTCTTCACGTCTTTGGACACTAAAGGGCAATTTTAGCATGGCCAATCCACTTTACCTGCACATTTGTGGTTGAGACCCTTGGTCAACAGCCAGTCCCAAGAAATGGATATAGGATCTGCCGTCTCCATTGTTAGTGAACAGACCTTCTGGCATCACAGGATGAGCGACCTGCCCCGAGGACTGCGAGACACCAGGATCAGGTTGGCCACATATATAGGGGAACCTTTGAAGATTATTGGGACCATTATGACCCCGGTTATCTGTGGGCAGCAGACAACCCGACTCCCACTCATAGTTTTATGAGAACCAGGACCCAGCCTTTTGGGCAGAGACTGGTTCCAGAGGATCCATCTGGACTGGCTATATATTTTTAAACTAGGAACTGGTGGACTCTATGAGGTCATTGGAAAGTACTTCAAAGTATTCCAAGAAGGACATGGTAAAATAAAGGGAACAAGCACAAAGATTTATGTGGACCCTGACACCCTACTCAAATATTTCAGGGCCTGGCCAGTCCCTTATGCTTTACTTACCAAAGTAGAGACCAAACCTAAGTGGATAGAGAGCCTCAGGATTATACAACCAGTGCAGGTTGCAGAGTGGGCTGCGCCAGTAGTCCCTGTTCTCAAGCCCGACAAGTTGGTCTGCCTTTGTCGGGACTATAAACTAACAGTTAATAAAACCTCAGGTTTAGATGCCCCAAACTGGTAGGTGATCAAGCCTTCACCAAACTAGATATAAGCCATGCCTATCTCCAGCTAGAATTACACAAGTCATCCAGGAAGTACGTGACGATTAACACCCATAAGGGTTTATGCAAATAAACACGCCTGCCCTTCAGAATCTCGTGGCATTTTTCAACCCGTGATGGAGAAAATTCTCCAAGGGCTACCGAAGGTGGCAGTATACTTAGACAAAGTACTAATTACAGAAGTCATGGAAAAAGAACACGTAACAAACCTGGAAGAGATTTTGAGACAATTTTCTGAAGCATGTATCCATCTCATAATGAGAAAAGTGTGTATCCTGGCAGGCAAGTGATATACCTAGGGTACAGAGTCAAGAAAAAAGGCCTACACCCTGTGGAGAATAAAGTTAAGGCCATCAAAGAGACAGTCTCCCTGTGAAATACGGCAGAATTAAAATCTTTCTGAGGCCTCGTAAACTACCATGGGAAATGTATCCCAAACATGGTCACTTTATTGTCACCCCTGCACAGACTGTGAAAAAAGTCACTAGAAATGGTCGCCGCAGGATGAAGCCTTCATGAAGGTGAAGCTACCATTACTATCATCAAACAACCTGGCTCATTATGACCCCAAGAGCCAACTGGTATTAATATGTGATGCCTCTCTATATGGAATAGGGGCAGTACTTTCCCATCGATGGGTCGATGGCACAGAAATATCTATAGCATATGCTTCCAGAACCTTGGCAGACGTGGAACAGTTCAAAAAGGAAGGATTGGCTGTTATTTTGGGGGTGAAGAAATTCTACCCATACGTCTACGGCCAACATTTCATAATCGTAACAAACCAAAAAATCCTGCTGAGCCTTTTCAAAGAGGATAAAATGGTTCCCCCCATTGCCTCGGCTCAGAGCCAACATTGGGTATTAAAGTTAGTTGCCTACGAATATACTCTCAAATATCACCCAGGAACACATATTGCCAACGCAGATGCTCCGAGTCGCCTCCTGCTGCTCACAAGCTTGGCCACTCCACCGGCATTGGAAGAGGCCATGTACCTCAAACTTCCTGGATATCTTGCCAGCATCCACAAAGCAGATTCAAGGATGGACCCAGACTGACCCCACACTGGCAAAATTGCACCATATGATCCTCAGTGGCGGAATCCGAAGACACCCCTTGGATGACATGACCTCGCTAAATTACAAGAGCTGAGTGTGGAAGATGGTATCATCCTGTGGGGGGCCGAGCAGTCGTCCCCAAACCAAGTTGGTGCCCAGTCCTGGCAGACTACCTCCAGCAAGGGGACTCAGTCTATTGGGGACCCGAGAATCATTTGCACCAGCAATGAAGATTCAGAGTCCGAAATGGAGACTGAAGATATTGATCCTCCTTCGCAGGCAGTCAGCACCAAAGACAAGCCTCCCTCTGTGCCCCTTTGGCACTCAACAAAGAATCGACGATTCCCAGTCCGCTTCATGTCCACAAATCTGACTCCATTTGCCACTGACTCGAGGCCTTGTGCCAAATGACCAAAGAGGCCTCATCACTGTGGGAAAGAGGAGGACGATTTGGAATTGATGGGAGGAGGGGTGTGATAACCCTTGCGAAGACCATGAGGATCGTTGATTGATATTCCCCTGGGTTTTGTAGAATATGAGTTCCCGTGATGAGCGGGTGGAGACCTGCCCAACTAGGGCTCGTTAGCGGGACCTTTAAATCTAGCTTCCAGACCCAGACCGGGAGTTCCCGATAGTCCTGGGCTGGGACGTAATCCCTGTCATTTATATAGAAACTGCCACAACTTTACAACTTCCTAAACTATTCAAAGCAGTGAAGTAGAAGTGTCGACACTGTCATAATGTTGCGAAACACAACATCCAATTTTGGACTCAACAGAATACCATAAAGAGCAATAAGATAATTGACCAGAAAAAACTTAATTTAGTGTTATTGGATCAGGGGTAGATGTTGAATGGGACATTAGAGAGAACTCTGCTTTGAATAGTGTTATAGGTGCTGGTGCAAACAAACGTGGACCAGGCGGAATGGCACCGGGGGGTCTCTCATGCCATTGGAGACCCCTGGATGGTCAGAGTAAGTGTAGGGTGGTTCCCTGGCCCTATCCCTGGAATGCGGGCACCTTGGCACTGCCCAGCTGACACCTCGGCACTGCCACCCTGGCACTGCCAAGATGTTGAGGTGGCACTGCCAAGCTGTCAGGAGCACTGCCCAAGTGCCAGGGTGGCAGTGCAAGGGTGCCCAAGTGTCAGGGTGGCACTGCCAAGGGCCAGGGGCTGAGGGGGCCATGCCCATGAAGTGAGGGTGGAGGAAGGTTTGAAGGGTGGGAGAGTGCAGGGCAGGTAAGTAGGAGCATCCAGGAGGTAGGAAGGGTGATGGGTAGGAGTCCTGTAGAGGAGGGGATGCTGTAAGGGGGCTTGAGGGGGCCTCAGGGACCCCTTAGCGGGGTGTCCTCACTTGGGAGGTGTGAGTTAGTGTCCATGTGTGAGGGGGGTCACATTGCCCATGGGTGGGAGTTGTGGGGGACCCACAAGAACACTTAGAGATCGGGGCACCCTTTCAAAATGGCGGCCTGATCTCCGAGTTCAGCTCCCCAGTGCTAAAAAAAATTCTAAGTGTGGGCTAAACCGGTTAGAAACTCCCCAGGGCCGGAAAAGTGACAAAGTGTCATTGAATAGCGATGGGGAACTCACCGGCAGAGCCAACAGATGACTCCCTGACAAACCGCCATAAATTAACTTAGAAATTTTGGGGGAGAATCACCTATGCAAACACTTGGGACCCTAAGAGTTTCTCTGAGTATTATTCTTTTATGTTCCATCAGCTGATAACCTCTTCCTCTGCCCAAATCCATAAACCCTCAATCTGCAGACGCTTGTACAGGACTGAAAATGATCGGCAATAACTATTTTCATTCATGACAATTTTTCAGGTGCCAGTCATAGCGTCGTAAGTGATCCATTTATTTCAGACATAAACAGTTGAGTTTACTAAGTAGATCACAGCTCATTAAGGTGCACCGTATTGAACAACAAACATAAGTAAATAAATAAGTAAATAATACCTCATTAATGTTCAATTATGTTGTGTGTACTTAAGTCCTTTGACAGTTTGTACTAGTCACTGACTGCGGGTTATATAAAGCTGCAGGTCAAAATGGAGCGGAAACAACTGGGCAAAAGACCTATACAAAGAGACGTCATCTGTTACATCGTTATTATTTTTTTTAATTTAGAGTACCCAATTAATTTTTTTTCAACACGGGGAGAATGTGCAAACTACACACGACAGTGACCCAGGGCCGGGATTCGAACCCGGGTCCTCAGCGCCATAGGCAGCGGTGCTAACCACTGTGCCATGCGCCGTCATATGTATTATATTACTGACCACTGTTAGGGTGCTAATATATCCACAATTTGAAATTTATGAAAATTAAGGGGGCTGTGACAAAAATAATGCATTGCTGGTCTGGAATAAAAGCAGAATGCGGCAGAGCTGTTTTTATCTCATTATTGATCCATATTTAGGCACAAGCAGGTTGCTATTTGGTGGCAAAATGGTATATGATTTGGTCCCTTCCAATTTTCCCTGGACACTATTTTCTATGGGAGGGAATTGGGGAGACAGGGAATTCCTAAAAACTAAGAGTTCCCTCTCAAAAAGATGGAATACCCTAATACTCACTTGGCCAGCCTTCCAACCTCCACTCTTCATAAGGCTGACCTGCAAAATTCTGCAGCAGTATCCTATCTTACACCCCGACATGACTATGTATCACCCCTCTGCTCATTGACTTGATTTGGCTTCCCATCCCCAATGTGTCGAATTTAAAATTGTCAATGGGCAAGATTCTCCAGCCCTTCACACCAGTGGGATTTTCCAGTCCCGCCAAAGATGACTCCCCGTAGCAGGTTCCCCGGCAACAGGATGGGCGGTACGCTGGCACAGTGGTTAGTACTGCTGCCTCACAGCATCAGGGGTCTGTGTTCAATTCCGGCCTTGGATGACTGTCTGTGTGGTGTTAGCACTTTCTCTCCACGTCTTCCTGGGTCTCCTCCAGAACTCCGGGTTCCTCCCACAGTCCAAAGACGTGGAGATTGGGTGCAGTTAAGGTGGGGGTGTGGGCCTTGGTAGGAGGCTCTTTAAGAGGGTCAGTACAAACCCAATGGGCCGAATAGCCTGCAAAACACCATAGAAATCGGCGAGACGGAATATCCCACGAGCAGCTAATGGTGAGCCGCTCCCGCTGCCAGAAAACACACCTGGGGAGCTGGAAAATCCCACCCCGTGTGTTTCAGTTCGTCCATAATCTCAACTCTGCCTGTATCTGTAACCTCCTCAAGCCCTGAAACACATCGGAATCCTTTGCATCTCCATTTCTAGTTTCTGCCATAAACCGGCAGCTGGATTCTCCACCGGCGGGATCGTCCGTTTCGCAGGCAGCGCATTCACGCCTGCGGATTTCCCGACGGTGTGGGGGGAGGCCCACAATGGGAAACCCCATTGACCGGCTGCCGGGATGAATAATTCCGCTGCCAGCGGGGGAGCGCCGCACCAGGAAACGGGAACGGAGAGAAATTTAGAGAGAGAATCCTAGAGTGTAAGACCATGATGACTGAAGGAACAGAAAATCCCGCCTCCTTTCTTTCATCCCACCATTGGTGAATGGCAACCCAGGTTCCATGCAATGGAATTCACGTTTAAATCCTACAAGTTGCAAGTCTAAGGACAGCAGTCGTCATTAGTGCGTGTTTTTGTGAGATGCTTTATTCAACTGATCTCAAGATGTGAGCCTCCAGTGGCAGAGTCTTATGGCATGGCGACATGGCTACGGAAAGCCAGTTAGTCTTACAGTACAGGATTGCATTTCCAAAACCCAAATACCACCCTCCCCAGCTCTTCACCTTACTCTTCCCTCCTTTAAGATCCTCCTTAAAACCTATCTCTTTAATTTAGTTTTGGTCGCCACTCGTGTTATTTCCTTGTTTAGGTTGGTGTCCTTTGTTTGACGACACCATTGTGAACGTTTTTGTGGCATTCTTATTTATTGATGGCGCTTAGGTTTCCTAAGATGCTGACCTGATCTCCTGGCCTTACTTATCTCAGTAACCTCCTGTAGATTCAATCCTCTGAGAACTCTGACATTTCATTGCTGTTTTGTGTTTGTGTTTCTCCTGCCTTTTGTGCATCCCCATTTCCTTTACCCTACCATTGGTGGTTGGTCCTTCAGTCATCATGGTTTGAAACTCCAGGATTCTCTCTCTAAACTTCTCTGCTTCTCAACCTCTCTCTCCTCCTGTAAGATGATTCTTGACATCTACCTCCTTGTTGACGATTTTGGGCTCAAGTCTTAATAGTTTCTTCTTTGGCGTTTTGTCAATTTTTGTCTGATCCTTGGAATGACACAAATGCCACAAATTCAGAGGATCAGTGGGAAGAACATGCCTACAATGCTGCCGCCCACTAAATGGTCAATTGTATGTGATCTGGGGGTTGGTTTGCTCAGTTGACTGGACAGCTGGTTTGTGATGCGACGTGACACCAACAGCGCGGGTTCAATTCCCATATCGGCTGAGGTTATTCATGAAACCCCTGCCTTTTCAACCTGACCCCTTGTCTGAGGAGTGGTGACCTTCAGGTTAAATCACCATTAGTCAGTTCTCTCTCAATGGGGAAAGCAGCCCATGGTACTCTGGGACTGTGGAGACATTTACATCTGATGTCCAGCTGACTATTCAACATGGAGGCTAAAAAGCTTTTCATTGCATTCGGAACAATTCTTCTCTGTCTGACCCCACCCAGCAAGTCAAAGGCCAAGGACATGGGAAATTTGTTGCAGAACCAACTTATGACACCTTGTAGAAATCCCCATGCTGTAACAGAAATCCGCTAGAATTGAGGTTCAGCAGAACTTTTTTCAAGCAGGCTTGTGAAGTTCTGAGGCAATGGTTCAGATTTCTGGATTAGTCAGATGGCCAGCAAGCCAGTAGTAGTCATAGTCAAGAATTTTACAAAGCCTCCCAGTCACTCCCCAGGTAACCCCCACCGTCAGCCCCAACCTTACCCTCCCCACCCCCCACCCCCCTACCCCTGGCCCAGTGACAAATATTGTTGGCAGCTGTGAGAGGAAAATTTAAAATCAAGCACCATGGCAGGGGAATACGATGACCTATCATCAACTTGCCTCCACTGGAATTTTACCAGAAGGGTAGGTATCCAATGACTCACATGCCCTTGGGCCAACTACAGCCCTTAATTGGCCAATTCCTTCTCCCGCTTCTAGATCAAAGAACAAAGAACAAAGAAAAGTACAGGAACAGGCCCTTCGTCCCTCCAATCCTGTGACGATCATGATGCCCGAACTAAAAAAAAACCTTCTGCCCTTACTCGGTGGGTATCCCTCTGTTTTCCCCCCAATTCATGTACCCATCCAGATGCCTCTTTAAATGTTGCTGATGTGCCACATCACTTGGCAGCATGTTCCAGGCACCCACACTCTGTGAGTGAAAAACTTACCCTGCACATCTCCCTTAAACTTTCCCCTTTTCACCTGGAACCTGTGCCCCCTTGTAATTGACACTTCCACCCTTGGAAAAAACTTCTGACTATCCACCTTGTCTATGCCTCTCACAATTTTGTATCAGGTCTCCCCTCAGCCTCCGTCTTTCCAGTGAAAACAATCCTAGTTTATTCAACCTCTCCTCATAGCCAACACCCTTGAGATCAAGCAACATCCTGGTGAATCCTCTTTGCACTCTCTCCAAAGCTTCCACGTCCTTCTGATAATGTGGTGACCAGAACTGCACGTAATACTCCAAATATGGCCTAACCAAGGTTTTATATAGCTGCAACTTGATTTCCCAACTCCTGTACTCAATGCCCCAGCTGATGAAGGCAAGTATGCCTTCTTAATCACCTTGGCCACCTGCACACCCAGATCCCTCTGTATGTTAATGTTCTTAAGGGATCTGCCATTTACAGTATAATTCATATCAAGATTTGATCGTCCAAAATGCATCACCTCGCATTTGTCCAGACTAAACTCCATCTGCCACTTCTGTGCCTAAGTCTCCAAATTATCTATATCCTGTTGCATCCTCTCACAATCCTCGGCACTATCAGCAAATCTGCCAACCCCCTTCATGTCATCCGCAAACTTACTAATCAGACCACCCACATTTTCCTCCAGATCATTTATATACTACAAACAACAGAGATCCCAGCACTGATCCCTGCAGCACACCACTAGCTACAGATCTCCATTTAGAAAAACACCCTTCCACCGCTACTCTCTGTTTTCGATAACCAAGCCAGTTCTGTATCCATCTAGTCAGCCCACCCTGAATCCCACGTGATTTTGTTTTTTGTCCCAGTCTGCCACGTGGGACCTAGTCAAACGCCTTACTAAAGTCCATATAAACTACATCCACAGCCCTTCCCTCATCAACTTTCTTTGTCACCTCTTCAAAAAACTCAATCAAGTTGGTGAGACATGAGCTTCCCCGGACAAAACCATGCCTCCTGTCACTAACTAGTCCATTTTCTCAAAATGTGCGAATATCTTTTCCAAAAGCTTCCCCACCACTGATGTCAGGATCACTGGCCTATAATTTGCTGGATTATCCCTGCTTCCTTTCTTACACAAGGGAACAACATTGGCTATTCTTCAGTCCTCTGGAACCTTGCCTGTAGTCAAAGAGGATGTGAAGATACCTTATATGGCCCCAGCTATTTCTCCCCTTGCATCCCGCAGTAATCTGGGATAGATCCCATCCAGCCCTGGGGACCTGTCTACCTTAATGCAATTTAGAATACTCAACACTTCCTCCTTTGATATATTGACGTTCTCAAGAGCATTTGCACACCTAACACCTCAACAGCGTCATGTTCTTCTCCCTGGTGAATACCGATACAAAGTACTCATTAAGGATTTCATCAACTTCCTGTGGTTCCACACATAACTTCCCTCCATTGTCCTTGAGTGGGTCTACTCTTTCTCTTGCGGTTAATATATGCATAAAACGCCTAGGGATTCTCCTTGACCATGTTTGCTAAAGACATTTCATGACCACTTTTAGCCCTCCTAATTCCACGTTTAAGTTCCTTCCTACTTTCACTGTACTCCTCAAGGGCTTTGTCAGTTTTTAGATGTCTAGACCTATTCTATGCTTGCTTTTTCCTTTTTACTAAGTTTACAATTTCCCTTGCCATCAATGGTTCCCGAATTCTTCATTTTTGCAGGGACAAGCCTGTCCTGCACTTCAATCAACTGGCCTTTAAAAGCCTCCCACATGTCAGAAGAGGATTTGCCCTCAAATAACTGCTCCCAATCCACATTCCGTCAAATTTGGGGGTAATTGACCCTTACCCAATTAAACACCCTCACTCACAGGCCGCTCCTGCCTTATCCATGACTACCCGAAATCTTTTGGAATTATGGTCACTAAGTCCAAAATGCTCCACCATTGAAACATCAATAACCTGGCCTGGCTCATTCCCCAGTACCAAGTTTGTATAGGCCCCCTCCCTGGTTGGATTGTCAACATACTGTATCAAGAAGCCCTCCTGGACACATCTAATAAATTGCTCTCCATCCAAGCCCCTGGCTGTAAGGGATTCCCAATCAATATGCGGGAAGTTAAAGTCACCCATCTCAACTACCCTGCTTTTTCACACCTTTTCAGTGTCTGACTACACAACTGCTCCTCTGTCTCCTGCGGGTTGTCGGGAGGTCAATAGTACACTTCCAACATTGTGATTTCCCCCTACCTATTTCTGAGCTTCACCCATTACCCCTCACTACAAGATCCCTCCAATGTGTCCTCTCAACACAGCTATGATCTGCTCACTAATCAGCAATGCAACTCCCCCACCTCATTTGTTTCCCCTTCTGTCCCGTCTGAAACAACAATATCCTGGAATGTTAAGCTGCCAGTCCTGTCCCTCCTTTAACCATGTCTCCATAATTGCGATTACATCATAGTTCCATGCAGTAATCCACACTCTCAGTTCATCTTTCTTACCTGTTACACTTCTCGCATTGAAGCAAACGCACTCCAGACCTACAGTCCCGCTGAGTCATGCAGCTTTTGTTTGAATGTTTTTACTCTGCGCGATGTTTATATCAGTCTCACTTTTTCCCCAGTCTCTACACTTCTGGCCTGCTGTTCCGGTTCCCATCCCCCTGCCACACTTGTTTAAACCCTCCTGAACAACACTAGCAAACCTCCCACCCAGGAAATTGGTGCCCCTCCAGTTCTGTTGTTATTTTACCAATGACAAGGGTGTGCAGGCCACATGGTGAGACAACCAGGTAAAACCTGACCGTCTAGCTGTGGGCAGGGCAGGTGTCTCCTTTTCTAGCAGTCTGTGCTCAACAGAAGCAACCCCAATCCCAGCAGTGATATCCACCACCAATCGCCCATTGCAGCCCCCATATCCTTCACCCCCCACCGTTCCACCTGATTGCGGGGGTGGGGGCGGGACTCATGCCACGCCAGTTGGGGCCATTGGCAGCGCCCCCCCCCGGCGATTCTCCGGGCCCCGATGGGCTGAGCGGCCATCCATTTTTCGCCAGTCCCGCCGGCATGGGCTATGCATGGCCCCACATGGCGGGGCCTGGCAGGTACGTTGGCATGGGCGGTCCTCAGGTGGGCTTGGGGGGAATCCGACCCTAGGGGGGGGCCCCATGGTGGCCTGGCCCGTGTTCGGGGCCCACTGATCTGCGGGCGGGCCTGTTCTGTGGGGGCACGGAGAAGAGAGCCCCCTGCGCATGTACCAAAATACGACGGCCGGTCTGCGCATGCGCGGAATCACTGCGGCGGTTCCGCGCATGTGCGAGATCATGACTGCCATTCCATGCATGCGCAAACTCGCGCAGTCACTTTGGCACCGGCTGGAGCGGCGCAAATGACTTCGCTGTCCACCCAGACCCCGAGACAGGTGAGAATTCCTCACCTTGGGGGCCCATTGACGCCAGAGTCGTTGGGCTGGTTTTCCCGCCGGCGTGGGGACTTAGTCCCCGGAAGGGAGAATCCCAGCCTAAATTCCTGAACCATCCCGATAAATTTCCTTTTAAGGACCCTCACGTTTCTTAAAGTGTGGTGATGAGAACTAGATGCAAGGCTCTAAGTATTGCCTAGCCAGAGCTTTATAAATGTTCAGCCTAACTTCATAAAGCCCAAGAATCCATTTGTTTTACTAACTACTCTCTCAATATATCCCACTACCTTCAAAGATTTATGCACATGAAGCCCATGAACTTGCACTCTTTAGAACTGTGCCATGAAGTCCATATTTCCTCTTTATATCCCTTCTGCCAAAATGTATCAATTCACACTTCTCTATATTAAATTCCAGCTGTCATTTGTCTCCCTATTTTGCTAGCCTATATATATTCTGCTGCTGTCAATGGATATCTTACTTTCTATTTGCCCAAGTTTGGTATCAATATAAAACTTTGAAATGTTACTTTGAATTCTAATATCTAATGTCATTTATATCTGTCAATAAAATGATGGCCTTTGCAAAGACCCTTAGGGAACACCACTGTCTACCATCCTCCAGTCTGAAAAACCAACCATTTACAAAGATTCGCTGTTTTCTGTCCTGAAGCCAATTATTTTATCCAACCTGACACTGACCCTCCTATTCCATGAACCTAGTTTTGTTAACTGACTATTTTATGTCGTACTTTGTCAAACACTTCCTTAAATTCCATAATGTGGAGATGCCGGCGTTGGACTGGGGTGAGCACAGTAAGAAGTCTTACAACGCCAGGTTAAAGTCCAACAGGTTTGTGTCGAATCACTAGCTTTCAGAGCACAGCTCCTTCATCATGTGATCCTGAGGAAGGAGCTGCACTCTGAAAGCGAGTGATTCGAAACAAACCTGTTGGACTTTAACCTGGTGTTGTAAGACATCTTACTATATTAAATTCCATCCACAACATCCACAGCATTTCCTTTGTCATCCTTCTCTGTTCCTTCATCAAAAAATCAATTCGATTAGATCTTAAACAGGCATAATATATCCCTCATACGATTTGACCAACAGGGGTTTTCTCCCCAATATTGTAGGAAATAATTATCCCCAGATCCACACAATTGAAACAAATTATCTGGTCACTACCTCATGGCATTTGTGGGACTTTGCTGTGGATAAATTATCTGCCATGTTTCACTGTATCATTACAGTGGCTTCACACCTTCATTGGCTGTAAAGCCATTTTGTACATTCTGAGTCATTGAAAGGCAAGTTTTGTATTCTTCCACTTGGGGATGGGTGGGGAGGTAAACACACTCAGCAGTGCTGCCACGCCACTCCCGCCATGGTCCAATAGCCTATCAGCTCTCACCTGCCTTTGTGCATACACAAAGAGCAGCCATTCCACTGCTGTGCCACAATGAGTGAGACGCTGGAGATTAATTATTTCTGCTGCTCAGCAGGAGAGCCACTGCTTTCAGGAGAGGTGCTGGGAGGGTTACAGGAGAGAGACCGTGAGGTGCTATGCAAGAGGGAGGCAAAGAGCATGTGGAGTAAAGAAAAAGGCCCGAGATAAAACATATTGTGGTTGGAGAAATTGAGGTGTATGCCAGCTGGCAGAGTTCAGGTTTCCTACATCCTAAAGTGAATTGCAGCAACCCTGTTTTAATTAGAAAGGGTTTACGCTGAATCCCGACTTCCCAGCACACGGGAATTCCAGGCAACAAATAGGTCCCGGGTTTCTTCCAGCAACGCCTTCAATGAAGTTCTTCATTCAACTTCCACTTATGCTACTTTGAATGAAAGAGTTAACAAAACTCCAAAACAATCTTCTCTTGGAGTGAACGTTTCAGCTGACTTTTCTTTAAACAGTACCTAGTTTCAATGTAGTGCTTGAAGCCCAACCTCTCAGGATGCTGTAGGCAATGTTCCGTGTATAATTACTCAGCAGGGGTGGGGTGGGGGGGTTGGGCAGCTGTTCAGCTTACGCAGATGTGGAAGAATCACCAGTTGACCACGTTCGTGCAGGACCAAGCTTGGCAGAGCAAAGTCTGTTTGTCCTTTAATAAGGTGTTTCCTCTCAGTGCAACGAATAAGAGAGACTGGGAATTAAACTCCCAGAGAAATCAGGCCAACATTTCAAAATATATTAGAGAACTTAAAATGTCAATTGAAACCAGCCTGGAACCAGATTCCTTCCAGTCAATGGCAGCTTCAGATGCAGATTGCAGCTTCTAAATATTTTTTGATAAGCGTTATTTCAACTTTTGTGGTGATTTTTTTTAAATGTACATTGGGAGTGAGAGATCTGAGAATTGGGGAGTAAAACTCTTCAGCATTTATAATGCCCAATGTTTACCTTATCGTGCATCTGTGATCATGACACTCTTGTTCCCCTGTGGTCCAAATAAGCCTTCCCCTATGGTCTTCCTCATCTTTGCATCATCATCATCTTCATCAGGTTGGCAAGGAAGACTCAACGAAAAGATTTCCTGCTCACTGCCAAATCTTGTCCCCTAAAGCAGGCTACAAAGATTTTCCTTTACTCACTCTGCTTACAATGCCCACCCATATCTGGCTGTGCTATGGGTAAATGTTGGCCTGTGGTGATGCTTGTGTATTTGCCAGATGTTCCTCCAGCCATGCCTTTGGTGTCATCCTAAATGGACAGGCAGTAGGGCAACTGGGATGGTTGAGGCAGGGGAATGGACAATAATAGAACCACTTTAAACAATCTGCCCCATCTCCTTCCAACATTCCCAATGTGCTGATTATGTGTATTTGAGCTCATTTATATTCAAAGATAAATGTGGACCTGGCACAGTTCAAGAACTGTACCCCCTTTAAAATTGGTCAGAACATTTTCACTGGATGACACAACGGACCTACTAGGCAGAATCTTGTGCCCTCCTCCATGGTGAGTGGTGAGGGGGCGGTAGGAGGCAATTAATTGGGTGAGAGGGTGGGACACTGCCACCTTCGTGCCTCCAACCCAATTAAGTCTGTGGCAGGAGGGCCAATTGAGGGCCTTAAGTGGGCAATTAATGCTTCATCTGGCTTCAGATCCATGGACAATACTAGGCCTTGGGTGGATGTCATACCAGCAGCAGCCACTACCTAGAGCTCCTTATTCCTGGGCGAAAGCCCGCGGCTGACCTGCCAAGTATGCAAGTGGAACAAGACGCGGCAGGCCTTCCAAAAAATAGGAGAAAGGGGTTCTCAGTGACTCTTCGACCAACGGTGACGACCCTGTCATCTGTACAAGGTTCCACCCACTGCAGCACCACAAGTCATTCTGCCTGCCTTATCTGGTGGATAGTGAAAAGTTCCAATTGACCTTCTTGGTCTAAACCTGCCTAATTCTCATTTTGTTCCCCACTGAAGTCAATCAACATTATGTGACATCACTGTAAACACAGAATCACAGAATTGGTACGGCGCAGAAGGAGGCCATTTGGCCCATAGTGCCTGCACCAGCTCTCCAAACAAGCATCATAACTTAGTGCCATTTCCCTGCCTTTTCCCCATAACCTTGAACATTGTTTATATTGAAATAATCATCTCATGCCTCAATTGAACCTGTCTACACAGCCAGGCAACGCCTTCCAGATCCAAACCACTCGTGTGAAAAGTCTTTTACAAATTTGTGTCTTTTACAAATCAATTTAAATGTGTACTCTCTCATTTTTGATTCTTTTACACGTGGGAACAGTTTCTCCTTATCTACTCAGCCCAGCTCCCTCATGATTTTTACTGTCTCCATCAAATCTGCTCTTCGCCTCCTTCTTTGCAAGGTGAACAGTCCCAACCTCTCCAATCTATCTTCATAATTGATGTTTCTCATCCCTGGAACCATCCTTTATAAACTTCTCCAGTGTGGAGCCCAGAACTGTACACAGTATTCCAGCTGTGGTATTACTAGTGTCGTGTTCATCATAACCTCCTTGCAAGTTCATCATAACCTCCTTGCTCTTCTACTCTATGCTTCTATTAATAAAGCCCAGAATACTATATGCTTTATTAACTGTTCTCTCCAACTGTCCTACCACTTTCAATGATCTATGCCATATACGGCCAGGTCCTTCTGCTCCCCTGCACCCATTTAAGATTTTTACTCCTTATTTTATATTGTCATTTCATGTTCTTGCTATCAAAATGCATCACGTCACACTTCTCCACACTGAGCTTCATCCATGATTTATCTGTCACTAAACCAATTTGTCTATGCCCTTTTAATAATAATATTTATTATTGTCAAATGTAGGCTTACATTAACTCTGCAATGAAGTTTCATTGAAAATCCCCTAATCGCCAAACTACGGAGCCAGTTCGGGTACACTGAGGGAGAATGCAGAATGTCCAATTTACCAAACAAGCACACCTTTCGGGACTTGTGGGAGGAAACCGGAGCACCCGGAGGAAACCCACGCAGACACGGGGAGAACGTGCAGATTTCACACAGACAGTGACCCAAGCCGGGAATTGCCCCTGGGACCCAGACGATGTGAATCAACAGTGCTAACCACTGAAGTTTTATACTGTCCTCTTCACAGTTTACAAGATTTCCAAGTTTTGTGTCATCCACAAACTTTAAAATTGTCCCCTACACACCAAAGTCCAGATCATTAATATGTATCAGGAAAGTAAGGGTCCCTATATCGATTCTTGGGGAACACCACTGTCATGTTGGGTGTTCTGATACACAAACAAACCAACACGGTTGTAGATGGTACAACTCTATTTTATTATTCTGTACAATAATAACTATTAACTTCTGGCTGTGGTTCGTACTTCACCAGCTTTCCTGTGGACCCAGCCTTAGCACTATCTTAATGAGAGTTGGCAGGTTGAGTTGCTCGACAGCAGGAAGCATAGTGGCCCATCCTGCCACAGCGAAGGCATTGTCGCGTTGTGGCTGGACATTGCCGCTTTAAGTGTGCGGATCCACAGTTGCCGCACGTCGTTACGTCATGGCGTTCGTTGCGCCATCATGCAGGCATGGTGCGGTCCTGCGTAGAGCGGCCTGCGCATCACGTCCCTCTGCGTCAACGTCCCCTCTT
The DNA here is from genome assembly GCF_047496885.1 of Scyliorhinus torazame. Classification (NCBI taxonomy): domain Eukaryota; kingdom Metazoa; phylum Chordata; class Chondrichthyes; order Carcharhiniformes; family Scyliorhinidae; genus Scyliorhinus; species Scyliorhinus torazame. The sequence continues at coordinate 188,929,960 of NC_092717.1, forward strand.
TTGGCGCGTACAAGTGCGGGAGGCCTCGGAAAGCGCACGGAATGGCCGCCCTCATCTGGGCCGCGTGCCGGGAGGAACTCGATCGACTGGACCCGCTCGGCCTCGTAGGACCCCTGCCGTGCCGATTCGGCCACCTGGAATTGGGAGTACCAGCTGGTCGCGTTTTCGTGGAGGACGCAGGTTTCGATGGCTGTGGCTAGGGTGAGGCGCTTTATTTTGAGGAGCTGCTGGCGTAGGGTGTCCGAGGTGACCCCAAAAACTATCTGATCCCGAATCATGGAGTCGGAGGTGGCCTCATAGCCGCAGGACTGCGCGAGGATACGGAGGTGTGTTAAATAAGATTGAAAAGGCTCATCCTTACCCTGCAGGCGCTGCTGGAAGAGGTACCTCTCGAAGCTCTCATTAACTTCCACGCTGACGTGTTCCTCAAATTTTAGAAGGACCGTCTTGTACTTCATCTTGTCCTCGCCTTCCGCGAATGCCAGGGAGTTGTAGATGTGGATGGCGTGTTGCCCCACCGTGGAGAGGAGGAGGGCGATCTTCCTGGTGTCCAATGCATTCTCCCTGTCTGTGGCTTCTAGGAAATGAAATGAAAAAATGAAAAAAGAGCTGGAAGCCCTGTTTAAACAGCTTCCAGTTGATGCCGAGATTTCCAGAGATTTGGAGCAGCTGCGGCGGGCTGATGTGTCCATGGCGCAGGATGGCGGATCTCTGAAGAGGTGCAGGTAGGTCTCACAGTCGCTGGCGAGTTTCCAGTCCTGGTATCATGTCGTGTTGGGTGTTCCGATACACAAACGAACCAACACGGTTGTAGATGGTACAACTCTTTTATTATTCTGTACAATAATAACTATTAACTTCTGGCTGTGGTTCGTACTTCACCAACTTTCCTGTGGACCCAGCCGTAGCACTATCTTAGTGAGGCACTCAGCACATGGTGTATGTCTGAGTGGCACGCTGTGAGCTCTGTGCTCTGAGCTATCTCCTGGCAGAATGAGCGGGAACTGTGGTGTTCCCTGTTTTATAGTGCGTGTGCTCTCACTGGTGATTGGCTGTGATGTTGTGTGTGTGTTGGTTGGCCCAACTACCTGTCCATCAGTGTGTGTGTGTGTGATTGCACCATGATATGTTAATATGGATATCATGACAACCACCACAAACATTGCTCCCGTCTGAAAAATATCAATTGACCATTACTCTCGGTTTCCTATTATTCATCCAATTTTGTATCTATGTTACTATTGTCCTTTTTGTTACATGAGCCATAATGTTTCTCACAAGTCTCTTTTGTGGCACTGTATTGAATGCCTTCTGAAGGTCTATGTACACCACATCAAGAGCATTACCCTCATTGGCTCTTTCTGTCACCTCCCGCAAGTTAACATAATTTCCTCTTTAGATTTCGATGATAGAGCTTCTTAATCAACGTGCATTTCCCCCTGTGACTACGAATTCTATCCCAACTACCCTGTACATTTGTCAGGAGGCTGGGAAAACGAGCTGTGTTCCAGAAACCAGTGTCAAGAGTAGTGAGGTACTGAGGAGGGTATCGAGGTCGCAGGAGTATGCCGGCAGGCAGAAAGGTGGGTTGAAGTGTGTCTACTTCAATGGTAGGTGAACTTGGAGCGTGGATTGGTACTTGGGACTATGATGTTGTGGCCATTACGGAGACATGGTTAGAACAGGGACAGGAATGGTTGTTGGAGGATCCGGGGTATAGATGTTTCAGTAAGAGTAGGGAAGATGGTAAAAGAGGTGGAGGAGTAGCATTGTTAATCAAGGATAGTTTAACGGCTGCAGAAAGGCAGTTTGAAGGGGATCTGCCTACTGAGGTAATATGAGCCGAAGTTAGAAATTGCAATACAGATTATGGATAGGTGTGGAGATCTCAGCGTAGTTGTCATGGGTGGCTTTGACTTTCCAAATATTGACTGGAACCTCGATAGGTCGAACAATTCGGATGGGGCAGTTTTTATACAGTGTGTGCAGGAGGATTTCCTGACACAATATGTGGATAGGCCGACAAGAGGGGGGGGCCACATTGGATTTGGTACTGGGTAATGAACCGCGCCAAGTGTTAGATTTGTTTGTGGGAGAGTACTTTGGAGATAGTGACCACAATTCGATGTCTTTCACTATTGCAATGGAGAGGGATAGGGCTATACGGTAGGGCAAGGTTTATAATTGGGGGAGGGGTAATTATGATGCGATTAGGCAATAATTAGGGAGCATAAGATGAGAACAGAAGCTGTCAGGGAAAGGCACAAATGAAAAGTGGAGCTTGTTCAAGGAACAAATACTGCGTGTCCTTATAGGCATGTCCCTGTCAGGCAGGGAGGAAATGGCCGTGTGAGGGAAGCATGGTTCACAAAAGAGATTGAATGTCTTGTCAAGAGGAAAAAGGAAGAGTATGTAAGTATGAGAAAACAAGGTTCAGTAGGGTCGCTTGAGGGTTACAAGGTAGCAAGGAATGAGCTGAAAAAATGACTTAGGAGAGCTAGGAGGGGGCATCAGAAGTCCTTGGCGGGTCGGATTAAGGAAAACCCCGAGGCTTTTTGCTCTTCTGTGAGAAATTTAAAAATGACCAGGGTGAGGGTAGGGCCGGTCAAGGTCAGTAATGGGAACTTGTGCATGGAGTCAGAAGAAATAGGAGAGGCGTTGAATGAATACTTTTCTTCAGTGTTCACAAAGGAGAGGGGCCATGTTTTTGAGGATGAGAGTGTTATTCAGGCGGGTAGGCTGGAGGAAGTAGATGTTCTGAGGAAGGATGTATTAGCAATTTTGAAAAACCTGAGGGTCGACAAGTCCCCTGGGCCAGATGGGATATACCCAAGGATTCTTTGGGAGGCAAGGGATGATATTGCAGAGCCTTTGGCTTTGATCTTTGGGTCCTCGCTGTCCACAGGGATAGTGCCAGAGGACTGGAGAGTGGCAAATGTTGTTCCTCTGTTCAACAAAGGGAATAGGAATGACCCTGGTAATTATAGGCCAGTTAGTCTTACTTCGGTGGTCGGGAAGATAATGGAAAAGGTCCTGAAGGATAGGATTTATGACCATTTGGAAAGATGCAGCTTAATCCGGGATAGTCAACACGGATTCGTGAAGGGTAGGTCTTGCCTCACAAATTTGATTGAATTCTTTGAGGTGGTAACTAAGTGTGTAGATGAAGGTAGAACAGTTGATGTCGTATACATGGATTCTAGTAAGGCGTTTGATAAGGTTCCCCATGGTCGGCTCATGAAGAAAGTAAGGAGCTGTGGGATAGAGGGAAATTTGGCTAATTGGATAAGTAACTGGCTATCACATAGAAGACAGAGGGTGGTGGTGGGTGGAAAGTTTTCAAACTGGAGACCAGTTACCAGCGGTGTACCACAGGGATCAGTGCTGGGTCCTCTGCTATTTGTGATTTTTATCAATGACTTGGAGGATTTCAGTAAATTTGTTGATGACACCAAGATTGGTGGAGTAGTGGATGAGGTGGAGGGCTGTTGTAAGCTGCAAAGAGACATTGATAGGATGCAGAGCTGAGCCGAAAAATGGCAGATGGAGTTTAACCCTGATAAGTGCGAGGTGATTCATTTTGGCAGAAAAACTTTGAATGCGGATTACAGGGTCAATGGCAGGGTTCTGAGGAATGTGGAGGAACAGAGAGATCTTGGGGTTCATGTCCACAGATTTCTGAAGGTTGCCACTCAAGTGGATTGAGCCGTGAAGAAGGCTTATAGTGTGTTAGCGTTTATTAACAGGGGGCTTGAGTTTAAGAGCCGCGGGGTTATGCTGCAACTATACATGATCCTGGTGAGACCACATTTGGAGTAATGTGTGCACTTCTGGTCACCTCATTATAGGAAGGATGTGGAAGCACTGGAAAGGGTGCAAAGGAGATTTACCAGGATGCTGCCTGGTTTGCAGGATAGGTCTTATGAGGAAAGGTTGAGGGAGCTAGAGCTTTTCTCTTTGGAGAGGAGGAGGATGAGAGGCGACTTAACAGAGGTTTATAAGATAATGAGGGGGATAGATAGAGTGGATGTTCAGAGACAATTTCCTTGGGTGGATGTAGCTGTTACAAGGGGGCATAGCTATAAGATTCAGGGTGGGAGATATAGGAGGGATGTCCGAGGTAGGTTCTTTACTCAGAGAGTGGTTAGGGTGTGGAATGGACTGCCTGCTGTGATAGTGGAGTTGGACACTGTAGGAACTTTCAAGCGGTTATTGGATAGGCACACGGAGCACACCAGAATGACAGGGAGTGGGATAGCTTGATCTTGGTTTCGGACAATGCTCGGCACAACATCAAGGGCCGAGGGGCCTGTTCTGTGCTGTACTGTTCTATGTTCTATGTACGTTCTGAATGTTGCATATTAATGTTGGAGAATGGAGGTCAAGTTTTCCACCAGGCGACTGAGTATGTATAACAGGTTATATTTGTGTAGCACCCTTATCACACTTAAACATGCCGAAGCAGGTTAGAAGAATGTAATGAGACAAAAATAGACACAAAGACAAAAAGGAGGCATTAGGATGGGTGGAAGAGGCTTTAAGTAGGACCTTTAAGCAGGAGAGAATGGTGAAGCGACTAAGAGGGAGGAATTCCAAAGCTTAGTGCCCAGATGGCTGCAAGCATAACTGTCTATGGGGAAATGGGGCGGGCGATTGTGAACAAGAGGCCAGAACAGGAGGAACGCATAGCTTTTCTTCCCTGTAGCTGGGCTGGGAAAGCCTGGTAAAGATGGGCACAGAAGACATCCAACTCTGTTAAATCTTTGTTGCCTCTGACGTCAGCGGGTCAGCTCTGGCTGTGTTGATTTTGATATGCCTGGGAGGGGTAAGGAGAGGAAATGGGTGGGTCCCCCCTTGTAAATCACAGGCCCCGAGGAGTAATGTCTGAGAACAGAGCGAGAGAGAGACTTTTCCTGAAAGGCTCTGAGCTCATAGACTGCCTGGTGCTGGCAAGAGTGTTTTATGATCTGTGATAACTAAAGAGGATTGAAAGTCAAAGGGTGGGGGAAAGAAAATCGCAAAAGAAACATGTTCTATCAGGCTGGGTGTCAAGCTTTGGAAAAAAGGAAACTAATGTTAAAGCAATATTATTATCCATTCAATAAACTACTTCCCTTAAAGGCATAATGGCCGGAATTTTCTTCCCCACCCCCACCCCTCCCTGCCACCCCCCAATTGCCCCACAGCGGGTTTTCAGGCAGAGGCAGTGGGCCGCCATTGGCATGGCCAGCGAGTCATGGATAAACCTTTTCCTTTGGCGGGATTGGAAGATCGTGCCGCCCGGCCAATGGCAAGTTGTGTCTGCCGCCAAAAAAAAGCCACTACGGGAGAGGGGGCGGAACATCTTCACGAAAAGCAGGAAAAATATATTTTTCCAAACTGTGTGATGTTTCAACTTGTTCCATGGTATCATCGTGAGGAAAGCGGCACATAGCTCCCCTCAATCCCAAAATTCCATGGCCCTTCCATCCTAGGTGATGCCGGAGTTAGTTTAAGATTACACATCTCTCCATACTGCCCGGTAAACCCTGCTAGATCATGATTCTCCCAGAGAATTTCAAAGTCCCATTTTGGGAGAGTTTGGCAGGGTGTTTCCCGTTGGCTTTTTGGGTGAGATCCAGACCCAGATTCACCTACACTTAGAGATTACTTTGGACCTTGGGGAGTTTCTCCCTGCTCCAGTTCTCATTTAGAGTGTGATTTAGCAGCCTTGATGCGCCCCACTTGGTGTCGGGACGAGGCCGTTGAATCCTGCGAGGGGCCTCTCACGGGATTTGCGATGCTTTAAACGTCTGGAGAGATTTAATGGAGTCTCGCAAGACGCTGTGATCTGGATCTTGCCCTCACTAGATTTAATCCAGATCTGGCTGATTTAAATATGCATTTGTGGGATATTCCTAGCACCTGGGACATAAATGCCGTACTCGGAGACCTCGCCAGGTGCCACTTAGTACTGTTTTTCACAAACGTGGACCAGTCGTCATGCCACCTGTGAGGGTCTCCTAGACCATTAGAGACCCCAGAGTAGTCGGGCACAGGGCAGGGTGGCACCCTGGCACTCCCTCAGGCACCCACGCACCAGGCTGGCACTACAAATATGCCATGGTGGTATGGCATGGCTGCCAGGCTTGCAAGTGCCACAGCTCTCAGGTGCCAATCTGGCACTGTCAGGGATCAGGCCTGTGGGGGGGTGGGCCTTACCAGGTGGCGGTGCGGTTAAGGGGGTTTTCCAGGCTGGCTCCTCGATGTTGGAGGGAAAATGGGGGGGGGGGGGGAAGGGGGGCATCAGAAATGGGGTGGAGGAAGATTGAGGCAGCTAGACAATATGGCGCTCCGATCTGTGAGGAGTCTTTTGACTCGAAGTGTGACCTTGGTTGAGAGAAAGTCTTCGAGGCCAAAAAGCGGCATTGTGCCGTTGAATAGCAGGGTGTTTCTTGGCACCGCAGCTACCAAGAAACACCCTGCTAAACAGGCCCAAAACCAGACATTTCTTCCAGTTGAATTGCACCCTTAGAAATGTTTTCAGCAGTGGGAAAATGGGCAGCTGAAGTCGCCGGAGAAACCGGCTCCTCAGATATCAAGGCACCATTTTGAAGGGTGTTCTGATCGCTAAGTGAGCTTGACAGTCCCCCAAACACCCACTCGTGGACAATGCTACCCCACACACAAATGGGCATTAATCCCCCCCACCCCCCAGTCCAATGAGGACACCCGTGGAATTCTATGCTGGCAGGGTCATCTGGTTGCACCAAAATCAATGGGCTTTTAAACGTTTCACCACATTTTCCAGCCCCACCCAGGGCATGATGGGGGTCTGTAAAACTCTGGCCCCTGGAGTTCCTAAGATGTACATAAGGCTGTAAATACATGATCGTGATCTTTGCAAACTACAGTAATGAGTAGCTTAAGGAGAGTCGACAGACCCTGAAGAATCCCATCTAGACCCTGAACGCGACAAAAGATGATTGATTTCTCATTATTTCAATTTATGTGTGTGGGATTCTGCTATGCACAAATCTCAATGCCAGGTTGACCTCCATTTGGCTGAATTTGTTGAGGACTAATGGGGGTAGAAGCTGATTTAGAGTCAGCTGATGGCGAAACCGCAGGAGGCCTGACTGGAAATCTTTCTAGAAGAGGTCAGGTAGAGGACAGAAGCTCATCGAGCTGCTGCTAATGGAATCACGGAATACCAGTCACCAGTGTTAGAGAGACACTGCAGAATGGTCAGTTTGAGGAGCATTGACCCAGGATCTGGATCTTGTGCAGGAATCACTTCAAGACATTAAAGAAAATCCTGAATATCAATCCTTCATGATTTCCAGAGTTTAAGAAAATTATTTTCACTGCGGGTTCAATCAGCTTCAAGTGTACATAGAGCTCTTTATTTCTCCAAGATTACATGATAACAGCTCTTTCCTCCATCCCCAATCATTCAATGAATCCCTCTTTCACATCCTTCACCAACCTGCATAAAGTCGCCCTTGACAACATCTCACTCATTCTAAGCACGCACACACCCTTTCCTTACTTCTTTCTCACCCTTATGTGTTAACATTGGCGGAATCACCAACTTCCTTCATGGCTCTTTCCTCCAAACGTGTGCTTTCCATCCATACCTCCTCACCTTAATTGTCTTTTGCTTGCTCTTCCTCTCAGCATCTGCTCAGCAAGCAAAAACCCCGCACATCTGCATTTCCGTTTGTCGGGGACACTCACTAACTCTTCCTTGTCTTTCCCTGTCGGACGGGTTTGAAGGATAGAAGCAAGAACTTCATGTCAATGTAAATATGTGGGTTTACCCTTTTTGCTGTCCTGCCCTAGTTACTCTAGAGACTGTGGTGGTTCGTCTTCTTGAAAAGCTATAGCCCCTTCCATCAAGGTTTTCTCACAATGGAAAGGAGTTCCAGGATTTTGAACCCAACAATTGTGAAGGGTTAACAACATGGGCATGAATTTCTATTCCCACACAAGCCTAGTGCCCTTTCATTGGGGGTGGTGTGGCATCATTTGCTTATGATTTGGCAAGCCGTCTTAACAAAGGCCCTCATTTCAGGCACCCTTAAAGCAGAAATCACAGAAGGAGCTTTATCCTGAAGCCACATGGCGAGACCGATGAGGGATGACAGATAAGTTGGTGACCAGTCCAGGTAAAAGGCTGCCGCAGATAGGGGACATCAGAGGCAGCACCTATGGGTTTATAGCATGACAAGAAGGTAGAGCAAAGGCTGGATCTGCATGATGGCTTCTTCCAAAATGGAAGACCACCTCTGGCAGGCCAGCCAACACTTCCAGCATCTCAATAAACACACTCCTGCATGACGTACCATTGGGGTGCCAGCCCCATCATACTGAGAGCTGGTTCCTCCAGTTGGTTCTCCTCTGCTCTCTTATATGTGCCAATTTGTCCTGAAGAAAGCAGGGCCTGATGTCATCAATGTATGATACAGTACCATAGCTAGAGGTAAGTGGAGACAACAATACTGATGTGAGGCTTGCAGGATTGTTAAGTGACTGAGGGTGAAGTGAAGGCACTGAATGTGAGGCACAAGTCCTGAGTGCTGCAAATGTTCCTGGATGAGTAATGGAGGGGGGGGGGTGCTGTATGAACAGTGTGCTGAGCTGTAGAACAGGAGATGTCAGGTGGAAGTGCATTCCCTCATCTTCATCACCCATGTGAGGTCGGTGGACATCTTGTAGCACTGCTGTCAGGTCTTCGAGTCCAAGCAGTGGGAATTGGTCTCCCTGACCAGTTGCTCCGTGTCCTTTCTAAGGATGGTTCTTAAGAGCGATCCCACAGAACCATGACGTTTCATCTCCCGTCCACCTCCAGTGCTGCATTCATGTACTCTGACATCGTCTCTCTGCTCTGGAGTTCCATTTTCCCTGTTTAAAATTGCAGCAATATTAATCAGCTCAGCTTCCCAGTCAGAGGGACAGACTGTTTTTAAGAACAGCAGGCAGGCTACACTGTCTGCTCTCAACACAAAGCTGATCAGCCCTCTGCTAATTACAGAAGCAGCCAGCAATGCAAAGAGTCAGCCAGTAGTGAGCCAGTTACCCAGTCCAACACTACGATTGCGTAAATGTAATGGGAACACCAAATTTACACACTCTCCACCTCAAACAGAAGAAGCATGGGCAAGTCACAAATAAACAAAAAGAAGCAAAGCAATTTTTAGCCCTATGCCTCCACGGGCAGCACGGTAGCCTTGTGGATAGCACAATTGCTTCACAGCTCCAGGGTCCCAGGTTCGATTCTGGCTTGGGTCACTGTCTGTGCGGAGTCTGCACATCCTCCCCGTGTGTGCGTGGGTTTCCTCCGGGTGCTCCGGTTTCCTCCCACAGTCCAAAGATGTGCGGGTTAGGTGGATTGGCCTTGATAAATTGCCCTTAGTGTCCAAAATTGCCCTTAGTGTTGGGTGGGATTGCTGGGTTGTGGGGATGGGGTGGCGGTGTTGACCTTGGGTGGGGGGCTCTTTCCAGGAGCCGGTGCAGACTCGATGGGCTGAATGGCCTCCTTCTGCACTGTAAATTCTATGAAAAATCAGGATTTGTTTTTGACTTTGCACGGAATTTGGCAGTGATGGTTTTCCAATGCATCTATTTCCCTTCTCCTTTTAGGTAGCGAAGGTCATGGGTTTGGGAAGTGCTACCAAGCAAGACTTAGCAAATTTCTGCAGTGCATCCTGTAGCCGTGGTACACAAATCAAGCCAGAATCAGCTGGTGGTTGTAGGAATGACCGTCCACCCTGATCAGATGAACCAAATCCGTGGCAATGTTGGAGTTAGAACCATAGAATTCCTGCAGTGCAGAAGGAGGCCATTCAGCCCACTGACCCTCTGATAGAGCACCCCACTCAGGCCCACTCCCCCTCCCTCTTCCCACAACCCCATCTAACCTTTGGACATTAAGGGGCAATTTTGCATGGCCAACCCATCTAACCTGCACATCTTTGGACTGCAGCAAGTTTGAGCAGCAAGCAATGGAAACCAGTGGTTTCCCAAAAGTGGGTGGAATAGGACACTTCAAGGCCAGCGGCTTCTCTAAACAGGACCTTTGACTCTTATTTTGTGAGACCCCTTCATGAACCTCAGAATAATAAACAATGAAATAGCTTGACTATGTCATGCTGCACTATGATGCTTGGCATCTGCTACTGTCTTGTTCCAATATCAGCCTAACTCTGTCTTCTAGCGTCTTCTAACCTGCTGCAGTCTGCAGAATAAGGCATCTCAGAGGAGGAAAAGCCTCCTGAGGAGGTGCCATTAGATGTTGCATCGTGAATACGCACTGGCAGCCCAGCTGGAAAAACAGGGGCTGGTTTAGCACAGGGCTAAATCGCTGGCTTTGAAAGCAGACCAAGGCAGGCCAGCAGCATGGTTCAATTCTCATACCAGCCTCCCCGAACAGGTGCCGGAATGTGGTGATCAGGGGCTTTTCACAGTAACTTCATCTGAAGCCTATTTGTGACAATAAGTGATTTTTACTTCATTTTCAAATAGGGGATCCACTAATCACAAGGAAAAGGTTAATGGGTGAAACTTTGCAAAGTAACAGAAAAGCAGGATGCAGCTAAGTGTTAGAAAATATAATTTTAGTTCGAAATAAAGAACAATAAAATAACAAAAGAAAATTAAAATATCTCACGTGGGAAAATGCATTTGAAAAGTCAAAATTTGATCTAATCTTTAGTCACTCTTTATTACTTACTCATTTCAGTTCCTATTAAATAGTTACAAGCCTGACCTCCAGATCCATTTATCAATTTTTTCTTCTATTCAATCTGGACAAAGTGCCTTTCCATTCTTTACAATCAACCTTCTTTTCCCAAGCTTCTCACTTTCCTTATACTGACCCACATTACAATTGAGTCACTCTTTCCATCATGTCCCCTGACCTTCACGGCTTGCTACATGCTCTGTTACATGAAGGAAACCAGGTTTAAACAGGAGGATCTGGTAGCCACTTAAAATGGCCAACTCCCGATTCAAAATGGCGAACGGCAAAGGCTGATGGGAAAGTCAGCCAACAAGCCAAAAACCAGCAGCTGCAGGTTGGCTGTGTATTTACCTCTGGAAAGGCCAGACAATATCGATACCAACAAACATCAGCATAACAAAACAACAGCCATCTGCATACTAATGAGCAATCCCCGGGAACAATAAGCAACATTTAGACACACAAAGCAAAACCAGACTCTTCGGCGCCAGCAGGAGCCGACACAAAAGGAGGTGAACGAGCACCTCAAGACCGGCCATCGATCAGGTAACCGCTCCAGCATTGGAGAAAATCGAACCAAGCGATTGGGACAAAGTCCAATCACTTGGGACCAGGTACAGGGTCCGCCCCGAAAGGCGGGAAGCCCCTGGGGACTATAAGAATTGAGCCCGAAGTTCAAATCGCTCTCTTCTTCTCCACCTCTTCGCTCTCTTCACGCTCTCCTTCCTGCCCTGGTCACCCAGCAACAACGAACCAACATTGACCGTGACTGGAGCAGTGAAGATCGAAATCGTAAGTCTTAATTCAACGCTCGCTACGAGATAGGCGCTCCTAGCTACCAAGCCATACCAACCTCGAATCCCGCAGGCTCAGAACCCGAACGAAAGGCAATTTGTTTCCCTGACCTGGTGGGCCAGTCCAAAGTTAAGTATAGGCCTGTTAGTTGTAGAAGTAGCTTAGACGTAGAATTTATGCATGAGTAGCGATTACTGTGTATAATAAATGTGCTTTGATTTAAATCTTACTAAGCGGTGTATTGGATTATTGATCATTACTCGGACTTGAACCTCGTGGCGGTATCATAAAGATACCTGGCGATTCGAGAGCAAAGGTAATAAAACAGAGCAATTGAACTAAGGCAAAATCAGCAACAATCACCCCTCTGTTCTTTTGCCAATTATCTTAGATATGTGACACCTGAATATCGGCCATCCTGCTGGTGGAAATAACTTATTTTCATTTATTCCATCAAAACCCTTCATAATATCAAACACACGTGTTAAATCTTCACTTAAACTTTTGATACAAGTACTCAGCAATGACAGAGCACTGGTGGGAGAATGGGCAAACATCAGTTTAGGCATGTTATCGGGAGGCAAATATGCACCGAGGACAATATCCGCATCTGAAGACGGGAGCTTGAGGATCATGAGAACTTGTAATAATAGCAGCAAGCTGCAGGAGCCCAGCTGGTTAGACCACTGCCAAGCTGAAAGAATTAAGGAGCACACTCATGTTGCATGTGGATTTACCAACTATGTTACAACTATTGCGCGAAAGTTCTGTATCAGACGCAGATATTTAATTTGGCCAGCTTCAAGGAATGCAAGGAACAATCTGACGGTGACCACACCACCCGTGCAAAGCTAATGCAGGACCTCACACCCAGAAATTGATAGATGATGTACCTACAGTCCACAAAAATACCAGATGTGACTTCTTCCAATTCCCATCCCCCCGCCCCACCGCCACCATGTGCTGATTGGCACAAAATAAAATCACTGAAACCAATTTCCACACCAAATTAATATATTTCCTTATTTTCGGAGCTCAACACAATAAACACTGGTTACGGACTGAGATCCTAGGGATCGCCTGTTAAATTTCAGTTTAGCTGCACGGCTTAGATAGAATCTTGTTTGCCAACTTGTTGAAAACGAGGCCAAGAAAATAGGATTGTGCACAGACTTCACTTAAACGCAAGAGGCAGTAGCAGCTATAGAAGCAGTTCTGTGCTTAGGAGGGACACTGTGATTAGAGAAAAAGGAGGAGGTGCTAATGTAAGGAAGGTGACGGCTGTCTTTGGGCTGGGACACGGCAGTGGGTGGATTAGGGGAAGTGGCTCTACAGGAAAGGCACGTAAGTTGTTACTACCCTGAATGTCTTTACGGAACAAAACCAAGTGGGATTTGGGGAATTTTCTTTTGGTTCCCATGAAGCTGAGGGACTGGGAGATAGAATATTTCAGACGGTCGTTGCACACAGTTTCATTAGGCATGTGTTTACCGTTGCTGCAAAGGGCAATCTGTGAACTGATCCCTGCATCACTCATCTCATCATTGATATTTATTGTCCACCCATCTCCTAATGCATCAATTGCAAGCTGCCAGTGCTCACCTGTAACTCCTTCCATGGTTTGATCATCCCTCTCTACCTTCCATCCTAAACAATACCTTTCGTATCATTATATATAGAACCTTCAGCTCGCATTCACTCTGTAATTGCCTTCCTAAACAGTCTGCACTCCCTCACAAGCCTCTGCAAACCCAAAACCTTTGAACATGCATTCAACATTTACTCTAACTCTTCTCCTAGTGCTTACTCAGCTGTCAAAATTCTTTCTATCTTGGGATGTTTCGGTACAATGCAAAGTGTATTATTTGTTGCCCAGGAGCTCAGAAAAGGGCATCAGGGCCTTGAATTTAAGTGTTCCACTATGATAGGGGATTCAAATCCGGGACTCAAGTTGAAAATGATACAGTTAGGAGAAGGAAGACTAGCAGAACAGGGAAGGCCATGCATAAGTTGCACTTCTCTATTTCTAGAATAATGTACCTCACCCAGCTTCACTTGTGCCACCATTGCCTTGACTTTAGCTGTTGTTAAGAATTGGAGAAAATTAAGATTACAAAATTAAATTGGGATAAAACAAAATAAAAAACGGAGTTGATACTGAAGGGATTTTGATATGGGAAATGTAATTTCAGTGGGAAAAGCAAGTGTTTCCCTGTGTGACAATAGGGTATAGTATAGAAGGGGTAACTTCAAAGTGGAGTGATAAGGAAATTGACAGGTATATGCTAAAAGCCGGATCACAGGGTGGGTAACAGCATAGGGAAATAATGATATATCCATAACACAATGACTGAAGGAAAGGACTCAGTAGCAGCTACTATCATAGTCACACCCAGCTGCAAAAACAAATCGTTGATAAACGGGCAACCGGTTAAGGTCCAAAACTCGAAGCGAGGAGACTCAGCCGTCGCTGAAACTGAAGACGGTTTTCCCAAACTTGGCCAAATAACTTGTTAATTGCTTGATTTAGCTCATAGAGTTATATTATATTGGTGTTATTTATGAAAAAAGGTGTGTCTCAGAGTTTAGAAAAAGTAGGTAGTTGGGAACCAAGGGGTAACTTCATGTAATACCATGTGTGAAAGCCATCAGTGTTGTTAAGCATCATAGTGTATTATTGTCCTTTTTGTCCTGTGTTCTTTTTCTTTAAGGTTAATAAATATTATCATAGATTATCATAGAATTTACAGTGCAGAAGGAGGGCATTCGGCACATCGAGTCTGCACCGGCTACTGGAAAGAGCACCCTACCCAAGGTCAACACCTCCATCCTGTCCACATAACCCAATAGCACCTCCGCCCCCCCCCCCCCCCCCCCAACACTAAGGGCAATTTTGGACACTAAGGGCAATTTATCATGGCCAATCCACCTAACCTGCACATCTTTGGACTGTGGGAGGAAACCGGAGCACCCGGAGGAAATCCACGCACACACGGGGAGGATGTGCAGACTCCGCACAGACAGTGACCCAAGCCGGAATCGAACCTGGGACCCTGGAGCTGTGAAGCAATTGTGCTATCCACAATGCTACCGTGCTGCCCTTATTGACTAATTGATCACACAATGACTGGACTCTTCCTCCCTGGTTCGTATCTCTTTTCTCACAGTATAACAAAATTGTAAATATACACCACTAAGAACCGGGGTTCCAAGTTACCGTTCTGGGTTTTGGATACCCTTGTATTTAACATCAGCAGAGTTCTTGACAACACTAGGGGCTCTTTGGCAGGATTTTGAAAAGCATAATGGGTTTAGGGGAATTTGTGATCTCTAAACATGAGGAAACAAGTGAGGAGGTGTGCGATTGAAAATGAGGTGACTACAACATGACCCTTGTTTGGGAGTGGACAATATAACCTTGGAAAAATTAAAAATTGTACCTATGGCTAAATTGCTGGAATTGCCAAATACGTTACAATTAGGATTACCTACTGGGCCAGGAACGCTGTGATAATTGAAAGAACAGCGATGCATTGAAATGCAGAAGAGTTGGCAGATGGACCAAGTATTTTGGAAAGTGAGGAAATCGAATTAGCTAAAATTCAATTACAAATGAAACAATTAGAAGTGCAGGAAAAAGGTAAACAGAAAGAAATAGAAATGAAGAAATTAGAATGCAGGCAAAGGAAAACAAAATAGAAATTAAAACAGTTGAACTAGAGATGCAGAAAAAGCAAAAAGAAAGGGAAAGAAATGAAAAATGAAAATTGCTTATTGTCACAAGTAGGCTTCAAATGAAATTACTGTGAAAAGTCCCTAGTCACCACATTCCGGCACCTGTTCGGGGAGGCTGCTACGGGAATTGAACCATGCTGCTGGCCTGCCTTGGTCTGCTTTCAAAGCCAGCGATTTAGCCCTGTGCTAAGCAAGCCCCAGATAGGAAAAAGAAAGAGATAGAGCTTTTCTAAAGGAAATTGATGTGGAAATGGAAGGAATAGTGAGTGAAGACAAGGAAAAGGAGAGAGAGCATTCCAACTTAAAATGCTGGAAGTTAAAGCAGAGACACGAGAGCAGTGTTAGGAAGGAAATAGTTCTAGACATGAACCTATTGGGGAGATGTTTAAATTCATACTTAGAAAATTTAACAAAAAAGATACTGAGGCATTTTTTGATTCACTTGAGAAAATAGCGAGACAAATGATATTTGCATACTGCTCTTATAGAAGTCTATATGTGACTGGAGAGTATGACACAGTGAAGAAAGCTCTACTGAGTGCTTATGAGGTATTACCAGAGGCTTTATAGACAAAAGTTAAAAAATTTAAGAAAACAGTCTGGGCAGACATATTGAATTTAAAAGAGTTAAACAAAGTGATTTTGAAAAGTGGGTAAAAGTCTTAAAAATAGAAGAGACCAATTAGGCTTTTAGCAAAGTGATTCTGTTGGAAGAATTCAAAGATTCATTACTTGCAGTGATAAGAACTCATGTGGAGGAACAAAGAGTTAAAACTGTGTGGCACAGTGGTTAGCACTGCTGCCTCACGACGCCGAGGACTCTGGTTCAACCCTGGCCCCGGGTCACTGTCCGTGTGGAGTTTGCACATTCTCCCCGTGTCTGCATGGGTCTTAGCCCCGCAACCCAAAGATGTGCAGAGTAGGTGGATTGGTCATGCTGAACTGCTGCTTTGGAAAAAAAATTTTAGAACCTCTGAGGCAAGCCATGGAGCTTGTTGATGACTCTGAACTGGTTCATATGTCAAAGCATTTTCTTGACACACTTTTAAAGTTGAGAAAGAAAAAAATAGGTAAGTGTGGGAAAAGATAGTCAAGCAAGAGAGGGAGTGGTTGAAAATTCCAAGGAAACTTCGCTTCAAAGTAAAAAATGATAGCTATGGGGAATGAAAGATATGGAGAAAGTTAGATGCTTTCATTGTTGTAATAAACTGGGACATACCAAATCATTATACTGGAAGTTGAATGGCAAGCTGGTTGGAGTTAGAAGTCTTAAAAAGGGAATTTTTAAATCATAGACCGGAGAACAAATAAAGCCGGTATGGTTTGTATACAGAGAAGAACAAACAATAAGAGTGAATGAAAGGGTGAAAATGTGTTCACAACTTGTACAGAGGCAGCGTGAACAGCAGGTGGCTGGTATGTTTATGGATTTTGTATGTGAAGGGAAGGATTTTTCACATTTACAATATGGAATGGGGAAAGATATTAAAATCTCAAGAGATACAAGAGCAAATAAATCACTAATGCCGTGGGATAAAAATATTTGTTGTACTGAAAGGATATTGAAGGAAGAAGTTTTGGTTAGCAGTATTCATGGAGAGACAGCAAAAATTCATCTGGTGAAGGTAAACTTCAGGAGTAGATTGAATATGGGAGATGTGGTTGTAGGAGTGGGTGAACCATTGCCCATCGCAGTGATTAAATTCAATTGAAGGAATGATGTAACTGGATCACATATAGTAATATTGCCTACTGTGGCTGAACAGCTGGTAGAAAATCATGCTGCAGAAAAATTGCTGGCAGACCATCCTGGGATGTTTACTGATTGTTTTAATGAGATCACAGGCACATAAGATGAGACAAGGGAAGGAGGAGTTTAGGTTGAAAAAAGTTTGATAAGATTATCTGATACTGTCTTTAGTAAGTTGAATGAAGATGGAAAAGATGAAGGGAAAGAAACTGATGTGTTTATCTCAAAGGTATTGAATGAAATACAGCAGGGTGATTCCAAATTAAAACAAATCTATCAAATGACTTACTCTGAATTGGAGGCTCAGTGTACTCCTGAGTGTTATTATGTAAATATGAAGTAAAACTTTGTATCCCACGCATATTAGTGCAGATGTCAAATGGGCAAAAATACATCAAATTGTATTACCTCCTGAATATAGGAAATAAATTCTAAGGATTGTTCACCAAATTCCATTCGGAGGACATCTAGAAATAAGAAAACACAAACGAAACTCAGAAACAATTTTACTGGCCGGTACTACATAAAGATGTGGTTAGATTTTGTTGAATATATAACACAAGCTAAGTGTTAGGGAAGTGACAAGCTGCCATAAAGCAAGCACCTTTGCTCCCAATTTGAACTTTCAAAGAACCTTTTACAAGAGTTGTAGTCATCTGTGTTGAACCACTTTCAAGTATGTGAAATGGAAATCAATACTTGTTAACTACTATGGATATTTCCACTGGGCTTCCTGAAGCCATACCGTTAAGAACCAATGCAGCAAAGAAAGTGGTAGAGGAATTCACCAAGTTCTTTACGAGATATGGCTAACTGAAAGAGATACAATCAGATTAAGAGTCAAGTTTCATGTTAAGGTTATTTAAAGAGTTCATGAATAGCCTGGAAATAAAACAGGATAAATCATCGGCGTATTATCCAGAGTCCATCATTAGAGCAGTGACATCAAATTTTGAAAACAATGATGAGAGCATATAGTCAAGATTACCCTCATGATTGGGTCAAAGGGATTCCATTTTTATTATTTGCCATTAGAGATGCACCAAATAATTCTACAAGATTTATTCTTTTTGAATTGATTTATAGACGTGAAGCTAGAGGACTGTATTGTGTTATTCACCCTGGGGTAACACGGACTGCCATGCGATGCAGTTAAATGATCAAGCATACACCAAACATGGACGATGGTTCAATAAGATTTATTGAACTTCAGTAACGAAGCACACAGCTGCCTGTGAGTTGACTCTCTACTACTCTAAGTAAACTAACATTAACTATCTAGACCAGGGTAGCTCTGATCCATGTGTAGAAGGTGTTGAATGATTTGTACACCCTGACTGTCACTACAGTTGTCACCAGTGGAAAGAGGCAGAGTGCTGATGCCTCTTGTGTTTTATAGTTGGAAGCCCCCCTCTGGTGTTCTGTCTGGTGATTGGTCGTGTTCTGTTCTGTATGTTGATTGGCTCACCTGGGTGTCTGTCACTGCCTGGTTTTATCTCATGATGTGCATGGGTGCATATTATGACAAACTGCTGAAATTAATCCAAGAAAAGTTGTAAAGTAAGAAATCAGAGACTTAGTTTTGGAGTACATATTGAATTTCAGAGAAAGAGTCTGCACGTTCTCCTCCTGTCTGCATGGGTTTCCTTCGGGTGCTCCAGTTTTCTCCCACAAGTCCCGAAAGATATGTTTGTTAGGTGAATTGGACATTCTGAATTCTCCCTCTGTGTACCCAAACACGCACTAGAGTGTGGTGACTAGGGGATTTTCACTGTACCTTCATTGCAGTGTTAATGTAAGCCTACTTGTGACACTCATAATGATTATTATTAAAGACTGAATGGGGCTTGTGAGGTGATAAGGAAGTATTTAAAGATAGCACTGGAGGGAATGAAAGCAATGGCTGATAGGAGAGAACAGTTGCATAGTTTTGTAGCAGGAGAGAAAGTGCTAATGTTATTAGCTGTGTTGGGCCAACCATTGAAAGCTATATTTTTGGTGGACCATACCAGTTTGAAAGAAAACTGAGTGAAGTAAATTATCTGGTGCGCACACCTGATAGATGTAAATCTCACAGAGTATGCCATATTAACATGCTTAAAAGGTATTGGGATAGAGGAGATGAGGACAAGTATGAGGTCTTGGTAGTAATGAGGAAGTACCAAGTCATTTGGTTAATGAGGATGCACTGAGAAATTTTGAACAACTGGTTAAGTTATCTTCCAGATAGGAGCCATGACAAATTGGAAGAGTTACTGCAGTCCAATAAATGTATTTATGGGAATAAATTAAGTAGAACAGAGATAGTGATGCATAATGTAGATGTGAGGGAAACAGTTTCCATAAGGCAACATCCATATAGATTAAATCCAGCAAAGTTATCACAAGTATAGAAGGAAATTGAATATATGCTCCAAAATGACGTTATTGAATTGAGTTCGAGTGATTGGAGTTCACCAATCGTAATGGTGCCAAAGCCAAATGGAACAAAAACTTTGTGTGGACTACATACAGGAAAGTGAATGTTGTCACCAAGAGTTGTTTTCTATACCATGGTTAGAGGATTGCATTGAAAGAGTTTGGCAATCTAAATCCAGCACAAGAATTGACTTGTGAAAGGGATATCGACAAGCACCTTTGTCCAGGGGCAAAAGGAAATTTCAGCATTCGCGGCGTCAAATGGACTTCATCAATCTAAAGTTATGCCGTCCGTGTTGAAGAACGCACCCGCAACATTTCAGAGACTAACGAATAAAGTTATTCAAGGACTGAGTCAATGTGCAATGTACCTTGATGATTTTGTGGTGTTAAGTTGAAGTTGGGAAGAACATCTGCAAACTGAAAAGAACTGTTTGAATGCTTAAAATAAGCTAATCTAGTCATGAATTTTGCAAAAAGCGCATTTGCTAAAGCTCACATTTCATATTTCGGCCATATCGTGGGACATGGTCAGATGGCCATTTGGGATTTTCCAGAATGTAAAACAAGAAAAGTGATTTTAGGATTTCTGGGAATGGATGGATTTTATCGTAGGTTTGTTCCAAAGTTTAGCAGTGTGGTAGCACCACTAATAGAACTCTTGAAGAAGAACAAAAAATGTAACAGGATGAAGGACTTCCAAACTGCATTACAACATTTAAAGACTGTATTGACAACAGTGCTAGTGTTAGCTGCATGAAATTATGAAAAGCAGTTCAAACTGGCTGTGATTCCTCGTGTCATTGGTGTGGGGACTATGTTGCGTTAAGATCCCAGTCGATATTGTAACTGGACTGGAAGATCCCAGAATGAAAGCTTGGCTCAAAAGGCCGTAACTGTTACTTTAAAAAAAAATCAAATATAGAGGAACAGAGTTACAGGGGGCTGGATTCTCCATTCCTGAGGCTAAATGCCGGCACCAACAGAGGATCCGTGGTGTTTCACGATGGGAAAATCGGCGCGAAACCCGCACCGATTCTGGTACTGGTGAGAGGTTAGCACCGGCGCTGCGTGAAATACCCGTGGAATGCGCGGAAAATGGCTGGAGAATCGCCAGGTCCCGGGCCGCACATGCACAAGGCTGACAAGCTGCAGCCGCGCATGCCTACACCCCCACCAGTCGCACTGGAAAACATGGCGCCGGAGGTGCTGGACCGCATACCCGCCCACCTCGACCCCACAGCACACCTACTGACCACCCCCCACCACTCCACCCAGCCTCAGCAGAATCACCCGGCCAGGGGCATGGATCTCGGACGAATGTGGCGGAAGTGGATACTGTCTGCAGACGGCATGCCAGGCTCCCCACCCCTGGGACCACACGTAATCCGCGCCATGGGGAACTCGGCCCATCGGAGGCGGAGCATCGCAGGTGGGTCGGCTGATGGCTCTCTGACGGTGGTTGCGACTGCTGGCGGCACGCGTCCCGTTGACACCGATTTGGAGGGGGCAGAGAAGAACGAACCGGCGTCAAACCACTGCCTGATCATCATTCTCGATTTCGGCGTCAGGCTATGGAGAATCCTGCCCAGGACCTCTAATTAGTTGCAAAAACAAGAAGAAGAAATTAGACATGAGAGAATGGATTAGAATACAATACTCCTACCTTAAGTTAGCTTTTACACACAGGTTTTAAGATTAACATGGAAATCACAGTACATTGAAGCTACAATAGTCTCAACAACACACAAAGTCCTTTTCTTAAACACACAGTTTGGCTGTGGCCAAATACACATTGTACTCTGAACCCAAGTTAGTGTTTGAGGACTTCTTGCTCAGAATACCCCCAGATGATTGTCATATGCGAATTTCTAAATTGCACTTGTAAAACATGCATAAAACCTTCTCTCATAATAATCCTTTCCATTAATGGTCTGCATTCCAAAATCCACTCCTTGCTTTCCAATGGACTCTTTTGAACAGAGCTGCCACTCCACTTCTGCCAGGAAATCCATTTCATGTTTTACACCAACCACTTTTAGCATTTATTGACTTGACTGCTTTTATACAAACAAGTTCTTATATTCAGCTGCCAATTGCGCCATAACTATTTGCACAATCTCCCTGTGTCTGCGTGGGTTTCCTCTGGGTGCTCTAGTTTCCTCCCATAGTCAAAAGTTGTGCAGGTTAGGTGGATTGGCCATGCTAAATTGCCCCTTAGTGTCAAAAGATGGGCTGGGTTACGGAGTTGTGGGGATAGGGCGGGGGAGTGGGCCTAGGTAGAGTGCTCGTTTGGAGGGCCAGTGCAGATCTAATGGACCAAATGGCCTCCTTCTGCACTGTAGGGATTCCATTTCAACTAATGTCTCACAAAATGTAGTAACATATCATAAACCTTAGAATCACTTGAGATGTGTTTCTGACTTCTCAGTAGCCAGTGCCTTTATAGCTCTGTGACTTGAAATGAACAGTTTTGCCCCCAGTTCATCTTTGTTCCTTTAACTTCAGGCTCCTTGGAAACTCATCTTAATTTTTCTAGTTTCCTTCAGTAATTATCCTTTAGATTTCTGGCACTGGCTTTCTTAACCATTAGTCCATTGTATGTCTTTTCTTCTAACAAATCCCTCTCATACTGCCTGTCACCAACTGCTGTAGCTTCCAGCTAAAAATAAAGAAAATAAGGAAACTCTTTTCCTGACAATGGCCCCTAGCTCTTCAGCAATTGCATTTGTTCTTCACAGTATAGCTCTCTATATCACAATTGGACCTTAACCAATCACCCCCCCCCCCACCCCCCCACCCCCATCCTCCACACACATGCAAACATATTTTATCCAGTATGAATCTAACTATAGGACCGTTCCTGACACAGAAAAATTAAATTAAACTCACCTTAAACTATACCTATTTATAATGTCTACCAAAACAAATATAAATCCCTCTGGTTTTATAACAGTTGTGACAGGAAGATGAACTTGGAATTGAGAAGCCTGCAGGGTATTTCTCAAGGAAATTAAATTCTCATCAACAGAAGTATTCTACAATTGAAAAATAAACTTTACGTTTGGTATTGGCAACACAAAGTTTAGAGATTTATGTTGCCAGTAAGTCAACGGAAACAATAATATATACAGACCATAATCTCCTACAATTTTTGGAGAGGTTTTGAAATTGTAAAATCAACTTATTTAGATGGAATTTGTTTCTATAACTGTTTAATTTGAAATTTGTTCATTTGGCTGGGAGAGAAAATATCATTGCTGATACATTGTGTTATGGGTCAGGATTTAGAGAATCCCAAAGTGTATCATGGAATTCACCTGACCAACAACTTTTAATAGATTGTGCTTTGGGGAGCACATGGCTCACTCTACAGGTATGGTATAGCAGAAAATGGACCAGTGGTTTTTAAAACAAAACAATGTTTATTCTATGAACTCAAGTCAACCTTTCTAAAACAAACAGTGAACATCTTAGCAACCAGTAAATCAAATACACCCCCAAAGAATACAACACTAAGTAAGCTGTATGCTGTTCTGTTAACATCCAAAAGTTTAACAAACCTCCAAACAGGAGAACATCAGGGTTTATATTCAAGACTGAAAACATTTAGACTTCTTCTGAATTCACCAAATGATTAAGAGATAGTCCTTCATAGCAGAGATCAACAGCAGTGCAGCTCACAGACACATCCAAGCTTTCTCAAACTGAAACTAAAAAAGCAGAAGGAGAGCTCAGCTCCACCCACACTCTGACATCACTTCAGTAACATGAGCAGCTCTATTTCCTAAAGGTACATTTCTTAAACACCCATTTCTTAAAGGGTACTCTCACATGGCACCTCCCCCCCCCAAGAAAAAAATAAACCATCAACTTCAAGATGGTTTCATTTTTCAGCTTTGCACTATCCTTTAAGAAATGCACACAGTAAATATACTTGTTCGGTTAAAAAAACAACACACGCAAACAGGTATAATAATATAGTCCATTTTTTCCTCCTTCTTCCTCCAACTGAAACTGCTTCCGTTCATCACATTTGTGACAAAGCATCAGCTACCACGTTTTCTCGTCCTGCCACATGTACTATTTTTAAATGAAATGGCTGTAACAGTAAATTCCAGCGAAACAGCCTTGCATTGTTATTCCGGAATCGCTCCAAAAATGTCAACGGATTATGATCAGTATATGTAACGGTGTGAGACGAATTGCTGGTTACATAAATGTGAAAATGTTTCAAAGCCAGCACCTAACTCAAAGTCTCCTTCTCAATCGTGGAATACTTTTTCTGGTGAGAATTCAATTTCTTTGAAAAATAACCAATAGGCCGCTCCAGCCCTTCATCGTCGTCCTGCAGAAGCACTGCACCTACACCCACATCACTCGCATCAACCGCCACTTTGAATGCTTGGTGTAATTTGGGATGGCTAACACAGGAGCAGTGGTTAACACCGCCTTCAGGTCATCAAATGCCAATGGAATTTGTTACGCTTCTTGAGCAAGTCCTCAATGGAACAACCACGCTACAAAACGTTTCCACAAATGTTCGATCAAATCCACTCGTGCCAGGAAATTGCATTATTTCCATTTGTCTCGAGGGTATCGAAAACACCTCAAGGAAAGTGATTCAGACTTTTCCAAATTTACTTTTAGCTAGGTTTATCATCAAATCTGCCTCCAGATGTCGATCAAATAACTCCATTAGATGTTTCAGATGTTCTGTCCACGTCTGGCTGAAAATTACCAGATCGTCGATGTATACCGCACAATTGGGTAATCCTGAAGCGACTTTGTTAGTTAACCATTGAAATATGGCTGGTGCATATTTCATGCCAAAAGGCCTAACTTTGAATTGGTATATACCATCTGGAGTCACAAAAGCTGAAATCTCCTTCGCCCTTTCGGATAAAGGTACCTACCAGTAACCTTTAAGTAAATTCAATTTGGAAATAAAAGCTGATTGTCCCACTTTCTCAATGCAATCCACCAAACGTGGGATAGGATAAGAGTCCGTTCTTGTAACTGCATTAACCTTTCTATAGACCACACACAACCGTTGGGTACTGTCTGGTTTAGGCACCATCACTATGAGTGAGCTCCATTGGCTGCAACCCACTTCAATTATGCCATTTTTAAGCATACTCTCAATCTCTTTGTTAACCTGTGCCAATTTTAAAGGGTTAAGTCTATATGGATGTTGTTTGATTGGAACAGCATTTCCCACATCTACATCATGTATAGCCATTTTAGTGCTTCCCAATTTATCTCCACAAACTTGCCCATGTGATATCAATAACTCTTTGAGGTCAGTTTGTTTTTCCTCTGGAAGGTATCAACAATTTATACCCAATTTTTAAGAACATCCTCATTTTCCAATTTAATTTGAGGTATGTCAAATTCACAGTCATCTGGATTTGGTTCATCACTTTGAGTTAGAATCATAAAAACCTCCTCCTTTTTCTTCCAGTTCAAAGTACCTTTTAAGCATATTCACATGACTTACTCGGTGATTCTTCCTTCTATCTGGTGTTTTTACCACATAATTCACCTCACTCAATTTCCTTTCAATTTGATAAGGTCCACAAAACCTAGCTTTCAAAGGTTCACCTACCACTGATAACAACACTTATGGTAGTCGGTATTAGGGGTATTTTGGTACCCAGGTTGATGCTGTAAGACCATTGGTGTGGGAGGTACCTGAGACAGCAGAATCGTTGGTGAAGCCTGCGTGCTGGTTCCGCCAGTAAGGCGGAGTATAAGAGCCTGTGTCTCCCTAGCAGCTGCATTCTGTACCTGCGCTGCTGGGGGAAACATCTAGTCTAATAAGGCCTTCAAGTGTCATCCAATCTCGCTTCTGGAGTTATTGATCGAGCATCAATTTATTGGACTAGATTTTAAAGAATGGAGCTCCGAATCAAGCCGGAGTGTCTGCAACTCAGCCCCCACGCAGCAAACTCAGCGGCAACCTTCAAACACCGGCTGGCGTGCTTCAAAGGGTACCTCAGGACACCTGCGGGGGACCAGAAACTGCAAGTTCTCAATTCGAGGGTGAGCCCAGAGATCTACACCCTCATCCAGGATGCAGACGATTTCGAGGCCGCAATGACCCTGCTGGAAGGACACTATATTCGCCCAGTAAACCAGGTCTATGCCTGACATCTGCTAGAGGCTACAAATCCCCAGGGAATCGCTGCAGGAATTGTACCGTGCGCTCCTGGTGTTAGGTAGCAACTGTGACTGCCCGCAAGTTTCAGCCAGCGACCACACAGAACTTTTGATCTGGGACGCATTCGTTGCAGGTATGCTGTCCTCCCAAATCCGCCAGCGGCTGCTAGAAAAAGAGACACTAGGCCTCAAGGAGGCACGGGCCCTTGCTAGCTCCCTGGATGTGGCCTCCTGAAATGCTCGCGCGGACGTCCCTGACCGCACTTCAGCCCCTTGGGCAGCGTGGAACGCCCCCCGCGGCCGACTCCGACGCATCCCCCAACCCCCCACAAGCTTGTGCTGCGAGACTGCCAGGCAACCCCGGGGGGCCCCGCTGCTACTTTTGTGGGCAAGCCAAGCACCCCCGGCATCGCTGCCCGGCCTGCTCCTCCGCCTGCAAAGGGTGCGGCAAAAAGGGTGCACCATTTCATTGTGGTATGCCAGGCCCGGGCGGTCGCCGCGGGCTCCGGGCGCGAACCGGGACCGCCACCCCAACTCTCTCCACGAGCCACTTGCGGCCAGCAGGTGCCGCCATCTTCCTTTCCCAGAGCCATGTGCGGGCCCCGGGTGCCGCCATCTTGTTCCCCAGGGACCGCGTGCGACAGATGGGCGCCGCCATCTTGCACCCCCCAACCATGTGCTACCAGTGGGCGTCGCCATCTTGGCTGAAGTCTCAGGACCCCGATTCGGATGATCACACACCACCCGAGAAAAACCTCCAACTTTTGCCGCGACTTGCCTCGGTGACCCTGGACCAGTCTCAGCCCCGAACACTCTCGACTGCGACGACGACGGTGCTCATCAATGGGCACAAAACAGCCTGCCTGATCGACTCCGGGAGCACAGAGAACTTCATACACCCCAACATGGTAAGGCGCTGTTCTCTTCCCATCCACCCAGTTAACCAAAAAATCTCCCTGGCCTCCGGGTCTCACTCTGTAGAGATCAAAGGGTTCTGCGTAGTGAACCTCACCGTCCAGGGAAGGGAATAAAAAAATTTCCGCCTCTACATCCTCCCTCATCTCTGTGCTGCCACGCTCCGAGGGTTAGACTTCCAATGTAACCTCCGCAGTTTAACGTTTAAATTCGGCGGCCCTATACCCCCACTCACTGTCTGCAGCCTCGCTACGCTCAAGGTCGATCCGCCTTCCCTTTTGGCGAACCTCACCCCGGATTGCAAACCCATCGCCACCAGGAACAGACAGTAAAGTGCCCAGGACCGGACCTTCATTAGGTCAGAATTCCAGCTGTTAGCAACAGTCCCTGGAGAGCTCAAGTAGTGGTTGTAAAGACCGGGGAGAAGCATAGGATGGTCAGCGATTATAGTCAAACCATTAACAGGTATACGCAGCTCAACACGTACCCCCTGCCCCGCATATCTGATTTGGTCAATCAGATTGCACAATACAAGGTCTTTTCCACGGTGGATCTAAAGTCCGCTTACCACCAGCTCCCCATCCGCCCTAGCGACCGCAAATACACTGCATTCGAAGCAGATGGGCGGCTCTACCATTTCCTAAGGGTTCCCTTCGGTGTCACAAATGGAGTCTCGGTCTTCCAATGGGAGTTGGACCGAATGGTTGACCGGTACGGTTTGCGGGCCACGTTTCCATACCTCGACAATGTCACCATCTGTGGCCACGACCAGCAGGACCATGACACCAACCTCCCAAATTCCTCCATACCGCAAAAATCCTTAATCTAACCTACAACAAGGCCTTCTTCTCATGCACCCACCACGCTTCAGAAATCCACCATTCCTCCATTGAAAAGGAGGCCCAGGCCATAGTAGACGCTGTGCGGCATTGGAGGCATTACCTGGTCGGCAGGCGAATCACTCTCCTCACTGACCAACGGTCGGTTACTTTCATGTTCGATAATGCACAGCGGGGCAAGATAAAAATGATAAGATCTTATGGTGGAGGATCGAGCTCTCCACCTGCAGCTATGAGATCTTGTATTGTCCCGGGAAGCTAAACGAGCCTCCTGATGAGCTTTCCCGCGGCACATGTGCCAACGCACAAGTGGACCGACTCCGGGCCCACCACGAGGCCCTCTGCCACCCGGGGGTTACTCAATTCTGCCAATTCATCAAGAGCCGCAACCTGCCCTACTCCATCGAGGAGGTCAGGACCGCCACCAGGAACTGCCAAATCTGCGCGGAGTGCAAGCCGCACTACTACAGGCCAGAGAAAGCGCACCTGATAAAGGCTTCCCGTCCCTTTGAACACCTCAGTATGGACTTCAAAGGGCCCCTCCCCTCCACCGACCGCAACATGTACTTCCTGAACGTGATTGACGAGTACTCCCGGTTCCCACTCACCATCCCCTGTCCCGGCATGACCGCTGCCACCATCATAAAAGCCCTCCACAGTATCTTTACACTGTTCGGTTTCCCTGCCTACATACACAGCGATAGGGGGTCCTCCTTTATGAGCGACAAACTGCGTCAATTCCTGCTTAGCAAGGGCATTGCCTCGAGCAGGACGACCAGTTACAACCCCCAGGGAAACGGACAGGTAGACAGGGAGTATGGAACGGTCTGGAAGACTGTCCTACGGTCCAGGAATCTCCCAGTCTCCCGCTGGCAAGAGGTCCTTCCGGATGCTCTCCACTCCATTCGATCACTGCTGTGTACCACGACCAACCAAACACCTCACGAACGTCTCCTTGTCTTCCCTGGGAGGTTCTCCTCCGGGACCTCGCTCCCAACCTGGCTGGCAGCTCCTGGACCCATCCTGCTCCACAAACACGTGCGGGCGCACAAGTCGCACCCATTGGTCGAGAGGGTCCACCTCCTTCACTCGAACCCTCAATACGCCTACGTGGCGTACCGCGACAGCTGACAGAATATGGTCTTCCTACGGGACCTGGCGCCCGCTGGATCCCCACCCACACCCCCTCCACCAACCCCACACTCCCTCCCACCGGCGCGCCCCACAGCCGCCCCCTTCCCAGGTGGATCGGTCCTCCCACCAGTCCTATCTAGGGGTGATGAAGCTGCTAAAGAAGTCGAAGCCACGCCCCCGGAGCCACGGATGCCCGAGCCGGCGCCTGCATCACCGCCGAAACTGCGACGATCGCAGAGGATGACCAGGATACCTGACCGACTAGTTGCTTCCTTTTGAATGTAAATAAATACTGTAAATAGTTGCGACATGAGACGAAACAAAACACTGTACTAATGTACACCTCAACCTCTACCACTGTATAACGCGAGGCCACCACCCCCGCCGGACTCTTTTTTTTAACAGAGGGTGAATGTGGTAGTCGGTTTGGGGTATTACGGTACCCAGATTGATGCTGTAAGACCATTGGTGTGGGAGGTACCTGAGGCAGCAATATCATTGGTGAAGCCTGCCCGCTGGTTCCGCCCAGTAAGACGGAAAATAAGAGACTGTGTCTCCCTAGCAGCTGCATTCTGTACCTGCGCTGCTGGGGGAAACATCTAGTCCCATAAAGCCTTCAATTGTCATTCGATCTCGCTTCTGGAGTTATTGATCGAACATCGACACTAAAACTTTATCTCCACTGGCAAAACTACGAACTTTGGATTTCTTGTCCGCGACCCGTTTCATCACATTTTGTGCAACTTTTAAATGTTGTCTAGCCAATTCACCTGCTCTATTTAATCGTTCCGTAAAATTTGATACCTAATCTAGTAATGTAATTTCCGATTTCTCACACCAATTTTTCTTCAATCAATTTTAGCGGTCCTCTTACCTCATGACCAAAAATTAGTTCAAGAGGACTAAATTTGGTTGATTCATTAGGTGCATCCCTAATTGCAAACAGTACGAATAGAATTCCTTTAATCCCAATCCTCTGGATAATCTTGACAATACGCCCTCAACATTGGCTTTAATGTCTGATGCCACCTTTCTAACGCTCCCTGCGATTCTGGATGGTACGCAGTTGATTTAAATTGTTTTATTCCTAAGCTATCCATTACTTCTTTGAATAACCTTGAGGTAAAATTTGATCCTTGATCCGATTGTATTGCTGTGGGTAGTCCATATCTCGTAAAGAATTTAAGTAACTCCACCACAATCTTTTTAGCTGTAATATTACGTACTGGAATGACCTCTGGAAACCTAGTAGACACATCCGTTATAGTCAAAAGATATTGATTCCCACTTTTTGTTTTGGGAAGCTGTCCTATGCAATCAACTAGGACCCTTAGAAAAGGTTCCTCAAATGCTGGAATGGGTATTAAGGGCGCTGGTTTTATCACTGCTTGAGGTTTCCCTGTCACTTGACATGTGTGACATAATTGACAAAATTTAACTACATCTTTATGTAGTCCAGGCCAATAAAATGGTTTTGGGTTTTAGCTTGAGTTTTCCTTCTTCCCAAATGACCTCCCACTGGTACCTCATGTGCAACTCACAACACCTCCTTTCTATACCCTACCGGCAATATTACTTGATGAACTTCTGCCCACTTTTCATCCGCTTGCATATGTAAAGGTCTCCATTTTCTCATCAAGACATCACTTTTACGGTAATAACACTCTGGTATACACACAGATTCCTCTTCCGTGTACACTTTCTGATACATCCGTTTTATTTCTATATCTTTTTGTTGTAACTCCGCCAATTTTCCTGAACTAAAAATATCCGCCTCATCCTCCACCTGTTCTTATTCTTTTTCAACCATCTAATCAAAAATTGTTTCTGATAATTGCACGTCAACTTCATCTTCACTCTTTGATTTCTCCTCTTGTCTTAACCTGTGACTTTGCAGCCTTGTTACCACACAATCCGGACAAATCCCAGGATATTCGTCCTTCAACACTTCAGTTGTCTGATTTTGTTCTGGCATATCAACCATAGTAGGCATCACTCCCACCTGCGATCCAATTATATCATTACCCAAGATAAACTGTATTCCTGGACAAGATAGTTTGTCTATTACTCCTACTACCACTTCACCACTCTTCACTGGACTTTCCAACCTTACCTTATATAATGGAACACTTCTCCTCTCACCCGAATTCCACATATTACCACCTTTTCTGGCAACATTTTTCCCAACCGACATAACTCCTCATCTCTTACCATTAAATATTGACTAGCTCCCATATCTCTTAAAATTATGACTTTGTTACCTACTCCTCCTGATACACATGAGTAAACTTTACCCACACAAGTAAATTCTTTAAAGAGATCTGGCACTTTCTTATCAATCACCTCTTGATCAGGCTGTACAATCTTTCGCACTTTCTTCCCTTCACTTGGACTTTCCTTTATCACTTTAACAAACCCCACTGTCTTATCCTGTTTTACCACATCAGCCTTCCCAGTGCTTTTCTTCAACCACCAACACTGTGACTTTACATGGCCTAGTTTATTACAGTGAAAACATCTGAAACTTTTAATTTATTTTCCACCCTCCTGGATTTCTTTTTAAATCTGAGGTACACTTTCCTTATTATCTCCCATCAGATCACCTTTACCACTTGAGTATTTCTCAAGTCCCCAGTTTCTATCCCTCACAGGCTGAAACTGATGACAGAAACCAAGCTTTGCCTTATGAACTAATTCATAATCATCTGCCATTTCCACCACTAACCTTGCAGTTTTAACCCTCTTGCTCTGCCACATGACTTCTCACTACATCAGGATTTGAATTTTTAAACTCCTCCAAAAGTATAATTTCTCTGAGAGCTTCATACGTTTGATCTATTTTCAAAGCACTTATCCACCTATCAAAATTACTCCGTTTGATCCTTTGAAACTCCATGTATGTTTGACCAAATTCTTTCCTTAAATTTCTAAACCTTTGTAGGCTTTAGGCACTAGTTCATATGCACCTAAGATGGATTTTTTTCACCTCCTCATACATCTCAGATACCTCCTCCGGTCGTGATGCAAACACTTCACTAGCTCTACCTATCAGCTTTGTTTGAATCAGTAATACGCACATGTCCTGTGGCCATTTTGTTTGTTTAGCTACCTTCTCAAATGAAATGAAAAAGGCTTCTACCTCCTTCTCGTCAAACCTTGGCAATGCTTGGCCATATTTAAATAGATTCCCACCAAGCCTTCGACTTTGACGCTCTTTCTCACTATCCTCATCACTATCATCCAACTGTACGTTTCCCTTTACGTCTGCTAATTTTAACTGACTGCCATATTTCATGGCCATTTTCTGAAGTTCAAACTCTCTCTCTTTATCTTTTTCCCTGATCTGTATCTCCCTTTCTCTTTCTTTTTGTTCTGCTAGGGCTATTCTTTCTTTTCTCCTTTCTTCTCTCTCCTTTTCTTTTTCATCTCTCTCTCCTTCTCTTTCCGCTCTCTCTCTTTCGCATTCAAGCTGCTTTAATTATTTTTCATGTTCAAGCTGCTTAATCTGCAACTGGATCTTTGCCATTTCTAATAAGTCAGACTGTATTTCAGGCAATTTTAAATGCTTAACCACCGCCATAATTACCTCATCTTTTCGCATTTTGTCAGGTAATGTTAACTGCAATGTTTTTTCCAAATCTAACAGTCTGCTTTTAGTCTCTGTCTGTAAGGTACTGCATGTGACCGTCTCCACCCCCAAAAACCTTCTGAGCCTCTGAAAGAGCCATTGTCCACAACACACTCCCCACTTGAACTAAAATACCACACCTGAAAAGCAACCACAATATGCTCACCCCTCATTGTCGTTAAGTTCACTAAACCAATCCAATAGATAGGCTTTTATCCCCCTCGAGCCCCGAATTGTTATGGATCAGGATTTAGAGAATCCCAAAGTGTATCATGGAGTTCACCTGACCCACAACTTTTAATAGATTGTGGTATGGGGAGCACACGGCTCACTCTACCGGTATGGTACAGCAGAAAATGGACCAGTGGTTTTAAAAACAAAACAACGTTTATTCTATGAACTCAAGTTTACCTTTCTAAAACAAACAGTGAACATCTTAGCAACCAGTAAATCAAATACACCCCCCCAAAGAATACAACACTAAGTAATCTGTATGCTGTTCTGTTAACATCCAAAAGACTTAACAAACCTCCAAACAGGAGCACATCAGGGTTTACATTCAAGACTGAAAACATTTATACTTCTTCTGAATTCACCAGATGATTAAGAGATAGTCCTTCGTGGCAGAGATCAATAGCAGTGCAGCTCACAGACACATCCAAGCTTTCTCAAACTGAAACTAAAAAAGCAGAAGTAGAGCTCAGCTCCACCCACACTCTGACATCACTCCAGTAACATGAGTAGCTCCATTTCTTAAAGGTACATTTCTTAAACACCCATTTCTTAAAGGGTACTCTCACATGACAATTGTTACAAGTGTAAAATAGACTATTGGAAACTTTGTGTGTAAATACTTCAGGGTAAATTTTATATTAATGCATATTCATAAATCTTTGTAATGTTCAGTAAGGTAGAACTGATAAGAAAAGACTAAAAAATGAAATTGTCTTTCAAATTAGGACATTTCATTTTAAAAAATAAGGAACATGTTAAAAATTGGGGAGAACTAAGATTTAAAAAAATATCGGGATAAAGTCAAAAAGGGTGTTGATAACAGCAGCCGGTTGAAGGAATTTTGATATGTGAAATGGCATATCAGTGAAAAAAGCACGTGCTTACCTATTTGACTGGGAGAAAACAATGGGGTGTAGAAGAGGTCATCTCAAAGTGGTGAGATAAGGAATTTGCATGGCAATGCTAAAAGCTGGATCCATAGGGTGGGTAACATCAAGGGAACGAATGATATATCCATAGCACAATAACTGGAGGAAGGAATACAGTAGAGGCAGCTACCAGAAACAATCTCCCAAACACAAGATATTACTAAACAACAGTTGGTTAAGATCCAAAACTCAAAAGAGAAGATTTCACCTTGACTGAAACTGAAGACGGTGTTCCCAAATGTGGCCAAATAACCCATGCATGCCAATTATCTGATGGGTTTAGCGAATAGAGTTACGTTATATTTGTATTGTTTGTGAACAAAGGTGTGTCTCAGAGTACAGGGATCGTAGGTAGTTGGGAACCAAGGGGTAACTTCATGCAATACTCTGTGTGAAACCTGTTAGTGTAATTAAGAGCCATAGTGTCTTTTTTTTAGTATGTTTTTTTTCTTTTAAGATAATAAATATCATTTATTAATTGATCACACAATGACTGGACTATTCCTCCCTGGTTTGTATATCTTTTCTCACAGTATAATAAATTGTAAATATACTCCACTAAGAACCAACCTTCTGAGTTGCTCTCTGGGTTTTGGGATTCCCTTGCAGTTAACATCAGTGGGGTTCTTAACACTGTTCAGTTCCTAAGCTTTGCAATTGTCCTCACTAAAGCTCACCACCTCTCTGCCTCTCTTTAATAATCTAAGATGTTCCTTCAAATCAACCACTTTGACCAAGTTTTTGTTCACCTCTCACTCTTTGGCTCAGCATCAATTGTTCTCTGATGGCATTCCTTTGAAGTGCCCGGGGCCGAATCTCTACATTAAAGGATCTAAAGAGGTTCCAGTTGTGAGTTGCTAATGTCAGTGTTCATTGCAATATTTAATAATATGGACCAAAAATTTCCCAGTGCCCTTGATCGAAGGGTTAAATATAATACCACACTTCAGGTCTCTTATTTCTAACCAGTGATCCTTGCTGGTTGGTGCACGCTTGGACTGATAGCCTGCTGGAAGGCTGACCTCTTAAACCTTTGAGGGAATTGCGAGGACGGATGTGACTGACAGGTGGGTCTGACCTTTCAGGAGAGGGGAACTGCTAGTTGAAAGGAGGGGTTATAAAACAAGCATATCATGTACCTCCGTGTTGGGGGTAACATATTACTGAATCTAATCTCTCTTAATTTGAACTAAACCAAGAAAATTAGAAAGTCTGGGCCTCAGACACATAATTATAGTCAGGCACAAAAGATTAGGTATCGGGGCTTCCTAAATTAGAAATTGTCTTTTACTTACTGGGAAAAAAATAATTAGATCCTATAATGACTGGCCTTGCAAAAACGCAGAACAATCTGATGTTTTGTTTAAATCCCCGCATCTGGTTTAATGAAAGGCAAAGGCTGTGGGAAATCTGGATTCTAATATTTTGCTTTGAAACACGAAGCAAGTTGAGAGACTTAAAACACAATATCTGGTCTCAGTGCATTGTGTGGAAGAGAGAGCCCCACCCTTAATTAGTGCTGTGGACAGTGGAAGAGGTCACTGACAGACTGTACTACAGTGCTGACAGTTCAGAGTTGCAAAAACAAGACTTATGCGTGTCTGGATTGTTTGATGCTGCACTCAGTGATAGAATTTTAATAGACAAGGGAATCAAGGGTTCAGGGGGCAGACAGGAAAGCGGAGTTGGGGCCATAATTAGGTCAACTTGTTAAACAGCAGAGCAAGGTCCAAGGGCCAAATGACCTACTCTTGCTCCCAATTCATGCTCCTATGTTCTTATCTAATTGGTGATCATATCTTATGTCTAATCTTGATTATTTTTCCCCAAATGCCTTTCCAAAGCTTTGTCTTTTGCTGAAATTCAGCATGTCCACACTGATTCGTACCAACTTTTACAGATGCACCATAGAAAGCATCCAATCTGGCTACATCAGAGCCTAGTATGGCAACTGCTCGGCCCAAGACCGCAAGAAACTTCAGAGAGTCGTGAACACAGCCCAATCCATCACACGAACCTGCCTCCCATCCATTGACTCCACCTACACCTCCCGCTGCTTTGGGAAAGTGGGCAGCATAATCAAAGACCCCTCCCACCCGGCTTACTCACTCTTCCAACATCTTCCATCGGGTAGGAGATACAAAAGTCTGAGAACACACATGAACAGATTCAAAAACAGCTTCTTCTCTACTGTTACCAGACTCCTAAATGACCCTCTTACTGACTGATCTGATTAATATTGCACTCCTGTATGCTTCACCCGATGCCGGTGTCTATGTAGTTACATTGTGTACCTTGTGTTGTCCTATTATGTATTTTCTTTTTCTTTTCTTTTCATGTACTAAATGATCTGTTTGAGCTGCTCGCAGAAAAATACTTTTCACTGTACCGCGGTACATGTGACAATAAACAAATCCAATCCAATCCAATCCTTCCTCCTGTCTGCATCCTCACTGCTTTGAAATCAAGATTCATTTCCCAGCCTCACATATTCTTTCCGAGGATCGTAAACCAATGGAATTCTTCCTTTCTCTCACTCTTCGCTTCCCCTTGCAATCGACATACTTTCAAAATTCCACGCTTGGTATTGTCTTCGCATAAGATGTTGATCTGACTTTGCTCCCACGCTTTTCAAATTTGCTGATGCACTGGTCCAGCGCCTGGGAGTCCCAACGGTAACAAATATGCTCATATCAACCCGAGGAGTTCTTAATCTTAATTTCTTATTGAGAAGAAATAAAACATGAAGAATAAAGTCATGTTGAATTGGATTTGGACAGCTCTGAATGTCAGTGAATGTGGAATTCAGTCCAGAGCTATTCAATGCTTAGGAATTGGGAAATATCATGGGTTTGGCATTTGCCTTTCAGTGCTGAGACCATGGTTCAAGCTTCTGTCAGCTGGCTGAAATGCGTTTGGGTATCATCCATTTCATTCCTGTTGAGCATGGACTGACAGGATTCAATTGTCTCTTATTTGGCAATAATTGGCGATGGCACTCAATGAGGCCACAGCATGGCTGGTTTGGGAAATTGAATAAATACCACACTTGCGCAGCTGCTCTAAGGTCAGGGTGGAGTCATTTTATTATGGCAGTGCAGAGGGAGCTAAGTGGGAAAGGGCGTGCCAAACATTTTAAGGATTCATCTGCCGATATTAATATCTTGTTGTATATATGCAACATGTTTGTCAATGAATTCGGAAAAGGTGACAGACCGACTCGAATAAAAACAGGAAATGCCGGAAATGCTCAGCAGGTCGAGCAGAATCAATGGAAAGAAAAAGAGAATTAACATTTGAGGTGGATCATCGCCCAGAAATGTTAACTCTGTTCCTCTCTCAATAGATTCTGTTTGACCCGAGAGTTTCTTTTATCATCCATTTTTATTTCATACTTCCAATATCTGCAGTATTTTGATTTTGTTGCACAGATTGACGTGTTGCAGGATGTTGGTCAGCGCAAACGGGAATAACTGAGGTAAAGTTACAGCTTTAGCTTGTAAACTGCATGATGGCAATGGCAACATCATAAATCCTGTATAATGGGAGTGAAAGCAAAGTTATTTGACAGAAGGAGGTAACATACATATGGCGTGTCAGGCTTGCGCTGGTGTTACACTTGTCTTAAGTTAAGAATCTCTCTTTTCGCTACTAATCATCTCACTACTGGTGTGAGTTAATAGATTATTTAATACGTAATGCATACAAATTATTTTGTTGTTGGATATTATGGGCGGGATTCTCCGCTGCCATGGTTGGCGCGGCGCCGGTCGCGGGCCACTCTACGTGGCCGGCCCGCCGATTCTCCGGCCCAGATGGGCCGAGCAGCCGTAAGAAAAGAGCCAAGTCCCGCTGGCACCGTTCTAACCTGCTCTGGGCCGGCGGGACCTCGGCGTGGAAGGGTCGAGTTGCAGCCTGTCGGGGGGGGGGGGGGGGGGGATCCGACCCCGGGGGGGGCCTCCGATGTGGCCTGGCCTGCGATCGGGGCCCACCGATCGGCGGGCCGGCCTCTGTGGCTGGGGGTCTCCTTTCCTACGCGCCGGCCCATGTAGACCTGCGCCATGTTGCGTCAGGGCCGGCGCGTTGAAGGAGGCCACTGCGCATGCACGCATTGGCACCGGCGCCACTGCGCATGTCCTCATTGGTGCCGGCGCAACTGCGCATGCACGGGTCGCGCAGCGCACAGTTCACATCGGGATCGGCAGCTGGAGCGGTGTGAACTGCTCCAGCGCCGTGCTGGACCCCTGTAGGGGCCAGAATTAGTACTGGGAGCAGCCCGTTCATGCCGTCGTAAAACACGACAGCGTTTACGATGGCGTGGACACACTGCCATGGGAGTGGAGAATCCTGCCCCAGATATCATCATTTTTAAATTAGCAACAGAAACATATTTAAAAACTTAAAGTTGGGACCCAGTCTATCTGAAACAGTGGTTTGAAGTAAATCCTGATATGTGATTTCAAAATATTGTAGCGATAATCACCTTGAAAGTTTATGGAAAAATACTCTCTCTGGTGTTACATCGATTCTTATAGAACAGGTATGTTTTACATTTGATCCTCAATATGTACTGTTAACGTTAACTGGGGATGGAATGATCTTTACAATTGGCCCAAGCAAACAGTGCTGAATAGGAGGATAAAACAGTCAGAAGCGAAGCTTAATGGCTGTGGTAGGGGGCCTGTCCACTGGCTGGAAAAATGATGGCAATTTTTTCACACAGAGTGTGGTGGGTGTCTGGAACAAGCTGCCAGAGGCAGTAGTAGAGGCGGAAAGAATTTTGCCTTTTATAAAGCATTTAGATGGTTATATGGGAAAGGTGGCTATAGAGGGTGATGGGACAAATGCAGGCAATTGGGACTAGCTTAGTGGTAAAATCTGGGCGACATGGACAAGTTGGGCCGAAGGGGATGTTTTCATGCTGTAAACCTCTATGACTACAACACAAAAATATATAGGTTGAATTATTAAGTATTTGAGAAGTCGATAGCAGTTTCACAAAGTCGGAGAAATTGTACATACATTTAAGTTGGTAGATTCCACAGAATAAATTGCAACTAAGTCTGAATCACACAAATCATTGCATCATTTCCCCTGTAGTGATGCATACAGAAAAGATAACCACATCAACTTAAAGGTGTATCACAATAAGTTGATGGTAGCCATGATGTGGAGATGCCGGCGTTGGACTGGGGTGAGCACAGTACGAAGTCTTACAACACCAGGTTAAAGTCCAACAGGTTTAACCAACAGGTTGCCAGGTCAAACAAGTCAAAACAAACCTGTTGGACTTTAACCTGGTGTTGTAAGACTTTGTACAATAAGTTGAGTTCACTGAGGCCAGAAAGAGAGGTCTTATTCTTGATCCCTTGGTTCCCTCCAGCAACTGTGACTGTCGGGCATGGCATACCCAGATAGTGCAAATGTGTCATAGAGTCATAGATGTTTACAGCATGGAAACAGGCCCTTTGGCCCAGCTTGTCCATGCCGCCCAGTTTCTATCACTAAGCTAGTCCCACTTGCCGGCATTTGGCCCATATCCCTCGATACCCACCCTGCCCATGTAACTGTCTAATAACTTTTTAAAAGAGAAAACTGTACCCGCCTCTACCACTGCCTCTGGCAGCCCGTTCCAAATGCTCACCACTCTCTGTGTGAAGAGATTTTCCCTCTCGGCTCTTTTGTATCTCTCCCCTCTCGCCTTAAACCTATGCCCTCTAGTTCGAGACTCCTCTACCTTTGGGAAAAGGTGGCGATGATCTACCTTATCTATGCTCCTCATTATTTAATAGACCTCTATAAGATCTCCTAAGTCTCCTAAGCTCCAGGGAAAAAAGTCCCAGGCTATCCAGCCTCTCCTTATAACTCAGACCATCAAGTCCTGGTAGCATCCTCGTAAATCTCTTCTGCACTATAGACTGTGATGTTAAGTGAGGACAGGATCAGTTATCATAGAAATCAAAGAATGGTGCAGCACAGAAGGCCCATCATGCTTCTGTCGGCTCTTTGAAATATCAATCCATTAGTCACACCGTTGCACAGCCTGATAATGTGCTACTCATGCTGTTGATAAGCCAGTTAGTATGCTGGGGTACATGCTATGATCTGCCGAAAGTCAGACAGGAGCCAACCGAGAATGAGAATAAATTTGAGGCAGTGAGGCCTACGACCTTACCACCAGCCTGATCGGGATTTCTCTCACCACATCTTACCACCACTGAGAACATTATTGGGTTCCACTTCACTATTCATGCATGCAAATGGTGGCAGGAGTGGTTTCGGCCTTGGTCCCCAAAGGATTTTCATCAATGATTTCATAAATTAAGTTCCATTGTCATTTCTGGTTCTGTGGTTATGGATGAATGTTGATCAAGGCATGAGGACGGTTCCAGCTGTTGCTCTATGTTGCAGGCGGCAGAGGAACGTAAACACCTTGGAGTTACTGAGGAGGTAAGATGCTGCATTGGGTGAAGTGCTGTAAGACTGCAAGAAAGACCATGGGCTCGATTCTCTGGCCGCATTGTGCTCTCACATGCAGCGAACCTCCTGACAACCTCTGCGCTTCCAGGGATTCTCCGAAGTCCCATGAGATGGCGGAGTCGGAACACCATCTCAAATGGGCGTGGCCGAACGATGCTCGCGGTTATGGTGATATACATCACTAAGTACACAAAGGGTTAATGTACATACACTACACCTAGCTAGACACTAGAGGGAGCACCATAGACATGACACACAGACATTCAACCAATAGGCCAGTCAGATAGTACACGATCAATGGGCAGTCACGATACACACAGAGGTGACACTACCACAGGAGGGCATTACACCAACCCATATAAAAGGACACAGCACACATGCTCAGTCTCTTTCCAGTGGAGACACTTAGTGAGTACAGACACAGGGTTGAATGAACATCACGCCCACCACGTGGATTGTAGCAGTCTGGTTCGTCAGTCTGAGTAGCTATAGCAGCATTAACAGTAGCGTTGAATCCAAGTAGGAGAATTGTTAATAGTTTAATAAACGTGTTAAAGCTACCTCCAAGACTGAACCTTCCTTCGTCAGAGTGCACATCAAGGAAGCAACTTATGCTACGTCAAGAGCATAACAAAACATGGTACCCAGGAGTGACTGTTAAATCCATATAGCTCAACTCAACAAAACAGTGACAACCAGCAACAGCAGCCAGGCAAGATGATGTTCGAGATTCCGGTTCCTCAGCAGCTCAGGTGCCAAGGCAATCTGAGTGAAAACTGGCATTGAATCAAGCAGAGATTCGAGATCTACCTGGTAGCATCCGACTTAGATGGCGTGGCGGATGCAAAGAAAATAAAGCTACTACTTACCATCGCGGGTCCAGAAGCAGCTGAAATCTTCCAGACCTTCAAATACTCAAAGGGGCAAAACAAGGGCGACTTCCAGGAAGTCCTGGACAAATTCCAAGAATTCTACGAGGAACATACAAGAAGAAACAGTAAAAGAGGTGCCAAAACTCACCACGGGGCAAAGGTAGGCTTTCCAGTAAGGAAAACGGCAGTTTTGAATTGCAGCCATCTTGGAAAAGGTGCTGCACATGCGCAATTGCGATAAAGGCCCCAAGTAAAGGAACAGCGATATTCGCATGGGCAATCGCTTCCTACGTACTACTGCACACACTTTGTGACATCAGAGGCCCCGAACCACACCCACTTAAAGGGGAAATGTCCCAAAACATGGAAAAAAATTTGACGCCGTAAAACCCGATTCTTTCACCTGGAGCGATAGCATAATGCCTGAAATTCGACCAGTAGTTGAAAGTAACCTCCACAGAACCCTGCAACAAGCAGTTAGCACCGCACAAAGAGATGATACAGTCCTTGAAGACTATGACTCAGACCTTGAATTCTTCTTTGGACATCGCAAGCCCAATGCAGGTCCGACACAAAACGTGATGATATGATCTTGGAAGACAATGACTCAGACGAAGATTTCATCTTGGGAGATGGCTACCCCAGTACCAAATCCGAACTGCAACTAGAGGTGTTGTACCGTGAAGACCACGACGATGAGTTCTTCGGATTGGGGAATCCTCAGCCCAGCAGTTATGATATCCCGACTCGTGTGCAGGATTATGCTGCAGCCTGACGACAAGAAACAGAAAGTGGTCCACGCACCATGAAGGGTCCCAGCCTCCACACAAGAAGATGATTTGTTCATTGAACATGAAGAGAACGATCACAACTGCGAAACAAAAAGCGATGATTTGTCTATCGAACAACACACACAATACTGCTCAGACATGGCTGAGTTATCCGGATATGCTGATCACGGCATCAGCAACACGATTGAAAAGCTCAACACGACTCTTCTCATGGTAGATGCATCCAATACCATGGTGCCATGGCAGATCGTCGATACATTGGATGACAGCAATACCCAAGACGAAAACAACGCAGAATGCCATGAATCACAACTGGCCTCGGAAGGCAAGCACCTGGCAAGCAGACCTCCCAAATGAGCTCAGGTGCTCACTTCAGGGGAAGAAGATCATGCCAGGGTATCACCTGGCACACCTCCTAGTACTGCCCAGGTAGTACCAAGGTAATGCATGGACAGTGCCAGGATTGCACGGTTAGTGCTGTGGGGGAATGCCTATACAGGAATATCCAGACAGTGCCAGGTACATAGGTAGTGCAGATGCCAGTTTCCAGTGACGGTTCCAAGGTGAACTGGATTGCACTCTCTGCGCTCGGGCACCCTTGCCATTCTAAATTACTGGCAGGTTGGGTGAGTCAGACGCCTCCCACCAACAATACCTTGTGGAACCCGTGACCTAAACCTTTTCTTCGAAGTGCGAGACTATCCAGTAGAGAAAGCCGCTATTTCAGTCGGTGGCTTCAGCACAACTTTTCCCGCCCAACATCGGTCTTTGCCAAGATCAGAGACAATCCCGGTCTTTGTCTTACCTTGACTTAGAATAGGATTTTACAGCACGGAAAGACACCCTTCGGCCCATCGCGTCCATGCCGACCATCAAGCATCAAGTATGCTTCACCCGATGCCGGTGTTTATGTAGTTACATTGTGTACCTTGTGTTACCCTATTATGTATTTTCTTTTATTTCCATTTCTTTTCATGTACTTAATGATTTGTTGAACAGAAAAATACTTTTCACTGTACCTCGGTACATGTGACAATAAACAAAATCCAACCCAATCCAATCCACCTACCTATTCTAATCCCATTTGCCAGCAT
This sequence comes from Scyliorhinus torazame, assembly GCF_047496885.1. Classification (NCBI taxonomy): domain Eukaryota; kingdom Metazoa; phylum Chordata; class Chondrichthyes; order Carcharhiniformes; family Scyliorhinidae; genus Scyliorhinus; species Scyliorhinus torazame. Next base: position 188,972,459 of record NC_092717.1, read on the forward strand.
TTGGTCTGTAGCCTTGCATGCTATGGCATTTCAAATGCTCGTCTAAATACTTCTTAAAAGTTGTGACGGGTCCCACCTCTACCACCCTTTCTGGTAGTGAGTTCCAGATTCCAACCACCCTCTGGGTGAAAAGGTTTTTCCTCACATCTCCTCTAAACCTCCTGCCCATTGCCTTAAATCCAAGCCGCTGGTTATTGGCCTCTCTGCTAGGGGGAAAAATACCTTCCTGTCCACTCTATCTACGTCCCTCATAATTTTACATACCTCAATAAGATCCTCTCTAAGCCATCTCTGTTCCAGGGAAAGCAACCCAGCCTGTCGAGTCTCTCTTGATAGCTGAAACGCTCCAGCCCAGACAATATCCTTGTGAATCTCCTCTGCACCCTCTCCAATGCAATCACTTCCTTTCTATAGTGTGGTGACCAGAAATGCACACGGATGCCTAACCAGCATTTTATACAGCTCCAGCATAACCTCCCTGCTCTTATAGAATCATTAAATTTACCGTGCAGAAGGAGGCCATTCGGCCCATTGAGTCTGCCACGGCCCTTGGAAAGAGCACCCTACCCAAGCCCACACCTCCACCCAATATCCCCGTAACCCAGTAATCCCACCTAACCTTTTTGGACACTAAGGGCAATGTAGCATGGCTAATCCACCTAACCCGCACATCTTTGAACTGTAGGAGGAAACCGGAGGAAACCCATGCAGACACTGGGAAAAAGTGTAGACTCTGCACAGACAGTGGTCCAAGCTGGGATTTGAACACTGGGACTCTGGAGCTGTGAAGCAACAGTTCTAACCACTGTGCTACCATGCCTTGGTTAATAAAGGCAAGAATCCCATAGTAAGAAGTCTTACAACACCAGGTTAAATTCCAACAGGTTTGTTTGGAATCACTAGCTTTCGGACTGCCGCTCCTTCATCAGGTGACTTTTTTCCCAGGTGAACTGGCCCAACTCAGCCTACAAACACTCTCCTCGCTATGATAGTCTGTCCTTGTGGACACTCCCTCCCAAAACGGGTAAGCTGAGCCTGGAGATGAAAATGAAATGAAATGAAATCGCTTATTGTCAAAAGTAGGCTTCAAATGAAGTTACTGTGAAAAGCCCCTAGTCGCCACATTCCGGCACGTGTTCGGGGAGGCTGGTACGGGAATTGAACCATGCTACTGGCCTACCTTGGTCTGTTTTCAAAGCCAGCAATTTAGCCTTGTGCTAATCCTAACTCCTGGTACCCATTTTGAGGATGAAAATTCAGGTAGCTGTGACTTTTTCAGGGCTTAAGTTGACTCTGTCAGGTGTGTACACCATTCTGAAGAGCTGACATTCTGTCACGTTCGCAATGTAATTGTCTGCATTTAGTTTGATCCCAACTTTCCTGGTTCTCTCCATGGCTTCACGAAGATAGTAGTTATGACCTTTTTCATCTGCAACACAGCGGTGGATATCATCTGAAATGATGACTACTCTTTTGCAACCCTTGTATATCTCTTGTATTGGACACATCGTGGCTCATTTTAAAACCAGAAAGTAGACACAGGAATTTGTACCAGCCCATAGGTGTGTTGAATGTTGTCAACAGCGAAGATTTCCATCAAACTTCATTTTCCAGTATCTGTTTCTGGCATCAATCTTGCTGAAAATCTTTGCCCCTACCAGGACTTACCCCCAATATTGGAAGAGGATAATGAGTCTTCTCAATTGGTTGAATAAGATTCAGACAATAGGGCAGCACGGTGGCGCAGTGGTTAGCACTGCTGCCTCACGGCACTGAGGACCCGGGTTCGATCCTGGCCCTGGGTCACTGTCAGTGTGGAGTTTATACGTTCTCCCCGTGTCTGCTTGGGTTTCACCCCCGCAACCCAAAAAGATGTGCAAGATATGTGAATTGGCCATGCTAAATTGCCCCTTAATTGGAAAGAACGAATTAGTTTCTCTAAAAAAAATGTTTTTAAAATCAGACAATACCCATCCAGTTCCTTTCTTCCATCTCTTGGAGGCTCCTTTTCAAGTTTTCCTTTTAGTTCTATTAGTATTTTATGTTGGGAATGTATCGCCGCTTTCTTCTCTAGATTGATGTTGATGTTACACTCAAAAAACTTCAAAGCATCCAACCATTTCATCAAAATATTCTCAGTACATTTGTACCAATCTTTCTTGCATCTCATTGAAGGACGTTTTCAATGAGTGTGCTACCTTCAACCCTTAATGAAACTTCATGGTTTACCAAGATGCGCTGTAGTTTTCACAACTGCTGAACCCAAGGATAGCAGGTCTATCTCTTTCAGTGATGTACAACGTGCAGTTTACATCCTTTCCTTTGTGTGTCCTTCTGTTGTTCCCAACTGTTGAATCTCAGTTCCCATCTGCAATCGGCATGATGTTGTTTGATTGCAAACCATCTTGATTTGGGCAACCATTTTATGTCAAATCTTCAGGAACAATCTTCCGGTAGAGGCTAAGTGGGATGGTGTTAGTCTGTGCTCTGGTACCAAGCTTCAGCTTCAGATGTATGCTTGCAGACTTAATTCTCACCTTCTTCCTGATCTGAATGGTTGAATGAAGTTATTTTCTCTGGGAACTGTCATTTTTGACATTTTATACGGTTCCCATGCCTATTGCGTCCTCAAACTCATCTAATCTTCCAGGATATAAATGTTGTGGTTTCTTTTCTTTCTCATTCATCCTATTGCCCTGCCTCTGGTAACTCTTTCGCCATCTTCTTTCTTTATTCTGCATACCTTTTCCCAAGGATTATGCTTTCCACAAGCTCTGCAGCTTGATCCGTAGGCGAAATATTTCCATCTGTCTATAAATTCATGTGGTCGTCCACAAGCTCTTATACATTTTTCTCTCTGTGTGGTTTGAATTCTTTTCTTGCTGTTTCACTGCATTAACTCTGCTCCCTTTCTCTTGACTTAACTGAAGGCTAGCCGTCTGGGTAGGCCATTAACGCTCGGTCATTGAGGAGTGGAATCTTCATTCAAAGAGTAGTGGAAACTTGGAACACTCTCCATATAAATGTTGCAGGTGCAGGATCAAATGAAAATTTCAAGACTGAGTTTGCTAGATTTTTGTTAAGTACATTTATCGAAGCATATGAACAAAGGACATGAACAAGATTGTATTGGCTTGGTTAAACAAGAGCACAAAAGGGTTTTAAAATAAGAATCAGTAGAAGCAAAGATCGGGAAGTCAATATGGAGAGTTCTTTGGCTAATTAAGGGGCAATTTAGCGTGGCCAATCCACCTACACTGCACATCTTTGTGTTGTGGGTGTGTGACTCACGCAGACACGGAGAGAATGTGCAAATTCCACATGGACAGTGACCCAAGGCTGGGATCAAACCCAAATCCTCAGTGCTGTGAGACAGCAGTACTAACCATTACACCACCATGACGTCCCCAACATGGGGACAGGAATAACGGGTGTAAAGATTTAATGCGAGAGCTAGCACAATGAATTCCTGATTTTAAAAGGGTGGAGGAGTAGGGAGGGGGGTCGGTGGCAATCATTGGGATACGATGTTTGGAATAAACAAAGAAGTTGGTAAATTTGAGACAGAGCAACAAGGTGAATGAGAAATATGTCATGAGTTTGGATTTGGATTTAGATGTGGATTTGTTTATATGGGAACCATAAAACTGCATGAAATATCAGGATGCACCAGCTGCTAGAGACAATAAATGCACACAACCATTCAGATCAGGAAGTCTTATAGAATCATAGAATCCCTAAAGTGCAGAAGGAGGCCATTCAGCCCATCGATTCTGTGTCGATCCTCTGATAGAGCACCCTACCTAGACCCACACCCCACCCTATCCCGTAACCCAGTACCCCACCTAACATTTTGGACACTAAGGGGAAATTTATCATGGCCAATCCACCTAACCTGCACATCTTTGGATTTTGGGAGGAAACCGGAGCACCTGGATGAAACCCATGCTGACACGGGGAGAATATGCAAACTCCACACAGGTAGTCACCCAAGGCTGGAATTGAACCTGGGTCCCTGGCGCTATGAGGCAATCATGCCAACCACTGCCTTATGTGTTATGGGGTAAGGCAGGAAAGTGGAGTTGAGGATTATCATATCATATCAGCCATAATTTAATTGAATGGTACAGCAAACTCGATAGACCAAATGGCCCACTTCTGCTCCTATATCTTATGGTCTTATGTTTTAATATAAGTGTCTTCCAATGTTTAGTCATGGCTTCATGTGCTCTGGAAGGCTACAGCCTGTGATATTGTGAGCTTGTCCTGGTCAATCAGGGGCAATGAAGTTCCTAATTTTGAAAGGGTGGAGGGGTAGGCTGATGGTGATGGTGATGGTGAGTGGTGGGGTTGGTTCCCAAGAAAGGCAGCAGAAAATGAACATCTTGTGCGGATCAGTACTGACAATTAAATATTTAATGACTTGATCATACAGAAGAACACAGTAGTTTCCTAAATGCCCGTCTTACTCTGTGTGTAAAAGCAAAGGTATTATGAATTAAATAAATGATGAAATAGATTGTGAAAAGTGATGCACAATCAATTGCACAAAGACGAGAGTTGTATACAACTGAGGCTTTATTGCTCTAAGATGTGTGGCCTCACACAGCAGCTGGCGAAATGGTTGCTGCACGGAGGACACACATATTTATACTCTGCCTACTGGGCGGAGCCATCAGGCAGGGACTACCATCGTACCTGTAGTACAGGTCCTACCATACATCACCTAATATAGGTGCAACAGTGGTTTACCACATTCACCCCCTGTTAAAATTGAGACCGGCGGGGGTCGTGGAGAATTATATACAACAGCTGAATTTTACGTGTACAATTTTTGTGAGAAAAAAAATGTCTTTTGAAGTCCAGTGGACCAGTTAGAGATTCAACTGGTCCGTGGCCTTGATGTGCCGCTGGGAGCGATGCAGTGGTGGCAGAGATGCCGATGCTGGTCTGGTCTTCGGTGACTCCGGGAGCGTGCCAAAATCCTCTTCATCCTCGGGCGTGGGCAGGGAGAGGACGGATGGTCCTTGGGGGATTGCTGCTGGGAGCGCCGGGGGAGGGGAGGGTGGCGCCGGGCCAGAGGGCTGTGTGTGTATGGGGAACCTGCTGGTGCCAGGTCCCTGAGGGAGACATTATCCTGGCGGCCGTCAGGGTACGCCACGTAGGCATACTGGGGGTTCGCATGGAGCAACTGCACCCTCTCCACCAACGGGTCCGCCTTGTGGATTCGGACGTGCCTACGGAGAAGGATAGATCCTGGAGCTGCGAGCCAAGTCAGAAGCTACACCCCGGATGTGGACTTCCTGGGGAAGGTAAAGAGACTTCATGGGGTGTGTTGTTGGTGGCGGTGCATAATAGTGACCAAATGGAGTGTAGTGCATCAGGGAGGACCTCCTGCCAGCGGGAGGCCGGGAGGTTCCTGGAGCGTAGGGCCAGTTGGACAGCCCTCCAGACCGTCCCGTTCTCCTTCTCTACCTGTCTGTTTCCCCGGGGGTTATAGCTTGTCGTCCTGCTGGAGGCGATATCCCTGCTGAGCAGGAACTGACGCAGCTCATCACTCATGAATGAAGATCCCCTGTCACTGTGGATGTAGGCGGGGAAACTGAACAGAGCGAAGATTGTGTTGAGGGTTTTGATGACGGTGGCAGACGTCATGTCGGGGCATGGGATGGCGAAGGGGAATCTGGAGGACTCATCGACCACACTGAGAAAATACGTGTTACGGTCGGTGGTGGGGAGGGGCCGTTTGAAATCCACGCTGAGGCGCTCAAAGGGGCGGGAGGCCTTCACCAGACACGCACGGTCCGGCTGGTAGAAGTGTAGCTTGCATTCCGCACAGATCTGGCAGTCCCTGGTGATTGTCCGTACCTCCTCGACGGAATAGGGCAGCCTTTATAAAATGGTACAACCGTGTGACACCCAGGTGACAAAGGCTGTCGTGCAGGGCCCGGGGTTGGTCTACTTGTTCGCTGGCACATGTACCTCGGGATAGGGCATCGGGGGCTTGTTGAGCTTGCCGGAGTGATACAAAATCTCGTAGTTATAGGTGGATAGCTCGATCCTCCACCTCAAGGTCTTATCATTCTTGATCTTGCCCCGCTGTGTGTTATTGAACATGAAGGCTACCGACCATTGGTCAGTGAGGAGAGTGAATCTCCTGCCGACCAGGTAATGCCTCCAATGCCGCATAGCTTCAACAATAGCTTGGGCCTCTTTTTCGACGGATGAGTACCGAATTTCTGAGGCACGAAGGGTGCGGGAAAAGAATGCCACGGGTCTGCCTGCCTGATTGAGGGTGGCGGCTAAGGGGACGTTTGATGCGTTACTCTCCACTTGAAAGGGCAGCGTCTCGTCTACTGCATGCATCGCGGCCTTAGCGATATCGGCTCTGATACAGGCGAAGGTCTGTTGAGCCTCGGCCGTCAGGGGTAAATGGGTGCACTGTATGAGTGGGCGGGCCTTGTCCGCATAGTTTGGGACCCACTGGGCGTAGTATGAAAAGAACCCCAGGCAGAGTTTGAGGGCCTTGGGGCAGTGGGGGAGGGGGAGCTCCATGAGGGGGCGCATGCGGTCGGGATCGGGCCCCAGAACTCCGTTCTGGACCACATAGCCGAGGATGGCTAAGCTGAACATGCACTTCTCCTTGTTATAAGTTAGGTTGAGGAGAGTGGCGGTGTGGAGAAATTTGGCAAGGTTGGCATCGTGGTCCTGCTGATCATGGCCGCAGATGGTGATGTTGTCTAGGTACGGAAAGGTGGCCCGCAAACCGTACCAGTCGACCATTCGGTCCATCACTCTTTGGAAGACCGAGACCCCGTTGGTGACGCCGAAGGGAACTCTGAGGAAGTGATAGAGGCGACCGTCTGCCTCGAAGGCAGTGTATGGACGGTCCGCTTTACGGATGGGGAGCTGGCGGTAGGCGGAATTGAGGTCTACCGTTGAGAAGACCCGGTATTGTGCAATCTGATTGACCATATCAGATATGCGTGGGAGAGGGTACGCGTCGAGCTGCGTGTACCGATTGATGGTCTGGCTGTAGTCCACGACCATTCTGTGTTTCTCCCCAGTTTTAACTACTACCACTTGGGCTCTCCAGGGGCTGTTGCTGGCCTCGATGATGCCTTCCCAAAGCAGCCGCTGGACCTCTGACCTGATGAAGGTCCTGTCCTGGGTGCTGTACCGTATGCTCCTGGTGGCGACAGGTTTGCAATCCGGGGTTAGATTTGCGAAGAGGGAAGGTAGATCGACCTTTAGGGTCGCGAGGCCGCACACAGTAAGGGGTGATGGGGGCCCGCCGAATTTATGGGTTAGGCTCTGGAGGTTACACTGGAAGTCCAGGCCGAGTAGTAGGGCAGCGCAAAGATTAGGGAGGACGTAGAGGCGGAAGCCGCTGAATTCTACGCCCTGGACCGTGCGTGTGTCCGTACAGTACCCCCGGACCGACACGGAATGGGATCCGGAGGCCAGGGAGATTCTTTGATTGGCGGGGTGTACCGCGAGGGAGCAGCGCCTTACCGTATCCGGGTGGATGAAGCTTTCGGTGCTCCCGGAGTCCAGCAGGCAAGAGGTTACGTGTCCAACGATTTTAACGCTGGTCGATGCGGTGGCCAGGTTGTGCGGACGAGACTGGTCGATGGTCACTGAGGTGAGTCGTGGTTGGTCGTCACTGGTGTCGGATGATGGGGTGCCCGGGAGGCACGGGTCCTGGAACACTGGTGGTGCCCATGTGCCGTGGGGGAGACAAGATGGCGGCGCCTGAAGATCTTGGGGAGGACAAAATGGCGGCACCCATGGGCCGCACGTGGCGGGAGTTGAAAAGATGGCGGCGCCCCCTGGCCGCACTTGGTCTGAGGGGGAAAAGATGGCGCCGCCCATTGTCCGTAAACAAGGGGGATGGGGGCGATAGCGGCGACTGCACGGGCCTGGCGCACCGCGGCGAAGTGCCCCTTCTTACCGCAAGCCTTACAAAAGGCAGTGCGGGCCAGGCAGCATTGGCGGGGTTGTTTCTGCTGGCCGCAAAAGTAACATCGGGGACCCCCGGGGTTCGCTGGCTGGCACGTGGCACAGGCGTATTGGCTGGGTAAGGCCCCCGCTGCGGCGGCTGTCTGTGGGGTCCACGATGTGAAGGAGGGGTGGGCCGCCTGGCTGGGTTTGTAGGCCTGGATATCGCGCGAGGCGACCGTCATAGAGAGTGCTAGCTTCTTTGTCTCTGTGAGATCGAGCGTGGCCCCCTCTAGAAGTCGCTGGCATATGAGGTCCGACCCAATACCCATAACAAAAGCGTCCTGCATAAGGAGATTTGAATGTTCCGTGGCCGTAACAGCCTGACAGTCACAGTCCAGGACTAGTGGGATTAAGGCCTGCCAGAAGTCTTCTATGGACTCACCAGGGAGTTGAGAGCGAGTGGCGAGTAGGTGCCTGGTGAAGAGCGTGTTCGTCTTCTGGGCGTAATTTTCTTTGAGTAGCGTCATGGCTTTGGCGTAGTTTGGCCCGTCCTGGATCAGCGGAAAGACGTTGGAGCTCAACCTCGAGTACAGTATCTTATTTTCTGAGCCTCCAGAACAGGGCTTGGTGCCGAGTTGATGTACGCCTCGAAACAAGCTAGCCAGTGCTGAAAGTCATTTTTGCCGTCGCTTGATTGCGGATCCAGCTGCAGGCGATCCGGCTTGATGCGGAGGTCCATCTTCTGAAAATCTTAGAGCAATAAATTGATGCACGATCAATTGCACAAAGACAAGAGTTGAATACAACTGAGGCTTTATTGCTCTAATGTGTGTGGCCTCACACAGCAGCTGGCGAAATGGCTGCTGCACGGAGGACACACATATTTATACTCCGCCTACTAGGCGGAGCCAGAAAGCAAGGACTACCGTCGTACCTGTAGTACAGGTCCTACCATTTATCACCTAATATAGGTGCAACAGTGGTATACCACAAAAAGTCAGCCCAAATTAGTGCCTGGAAGAGAGAAAAATTGAGTGAATCTGGCAAAAACAAAATGGCAGTCGCCACAGCAATGAATGCACAGCCCCAGCTCAGCATGATTTGTGAGGCAGAGAATGTAGAGTTGAGGAATCACAAAGGTAAAAAGACCCTGATGGGAGTCTTGTACAACCTCCTAGCAGTAGTCAGGATGTGGGGCAGAAAATAAATCAGGAGATAGTAAAAGCCATATAAAAGGGCAATATGGGAGCACGGTGATGCAGTGGTAGCACTGCAGTATCATTCCACCGAGGTCCCAGGTTCGATCCCGGCTCTGGGTCACTGTCCGTGTGGAGTTTGTATATTCTCCCCGTGTTTGCATAGATTTCACCCCCACAACCCAAAGATGTGCAAGGTAGGTGGATTGAACACGCTAAATTGCCCCTTAATTGGAAAAAATGAATTGGGTACTTAATTTTAAAAAAATTAAAATAAATAAAAAGGCAATATTACAATAATCATGGGGAACTTCAACATGCAGATGGACTGGGAAAATCAGGTTGGTGGTGGATTCCAAGAAAAGGAATTTGTGGAATGTCTAAGAGGTGGTTTTTTGGAGCAGCTTGTGACAGAGCCCACGAGGGAACTGGATTTGGTGATGTGTACTGAGGCAGACTTGAATAGGGAACTTAAGGAGAAGGAACCCTTAGGGAGCAGTGACCACAATATGATAGAATTTACCCTGAAGTTTGAGAGGGAGAAGCTGGAATCAGATGTAACGGTATTCCAGTTAAATAAGGTAACTACAAAGACATGGGGGAGGAGCTGGCCAGAGTTGAATCGGAAAGGGAGCCTAGCAGGGAAGACAGTGGAACAGCAATGGCAGGAGGTTTTGGGGGTTATTCGGGAGGCACAACAGAAATTCATCCCAAGGAGGAGGAAACATCCAAAGGGGAGGACGAGGCATCCATGGCTGACGAGGGAAGTCAAGGACAACATAAAAGCTAAAGAAAAAGCATACAAAGTGGCAAGGATTAGTGGAAAGCCAGATGATGGGGAGTCTTTAAAAGCGATCAGAGGACAACTAAAAAAGCAATAAGGGGGGGAGAAGATGAAATATGAGTATAAGCTAGCTAGTAATATAAAACAAGATGGGAAGAGTTTTTTTCAATATATGAAAGATAAGAGAGAGGCAAAAATAAGCATTGGACCACTGGAAAACATGGCTGGAGAAGTAATAATAGGAAACAAAGAAATAGCAGAGGAACTAATTGGTTACTTTGTATCAGTCTTCACGGTGGAAGATACCAGTGGAATGCCGAGCTCCAGGAGAATCAGGGGACACAGGTGACTGTAGTGGCCATCACTAAGGAGAAGGCTCTGGGGAAGCTGAAAGGTCTGAAGGTGGATAAATCACCTGGACCGGATGGACTACACCCCAGGGTTCTAAAAGCGATAGCTGAGGAGATTGTGGAGGCATTGGTGGTGATCTTTCAGGAATCACTGGAGGCAGGGAGTGTTCAGAGGACTGGAAAGTGGATAATGTAACACCGCTGTTTAAGAAGGAGGGAGGCAGAAAACGGGAAATTATAGGCCGGTTAGCCTGTCTTTGGTCATTGGTAAGATTTTACAGTCCATTATTAAAGAGGAGATTGCGGAGTACATGGAACTGCATGATAAAATAGGACTGAGTTAGCACGGCTTCATCAAGGACAGGTCATGACTGACAAAACTTTTACAGTTTTTTGAGGAGGTAACAAGGAAGCTAGACAAAGGAGAACCAGTGGAAGTAATGTATTTAGATTTCCAGAAGGCCTTTGACAAGGTGCCGCATAGGAGACTGTTAAATAAGTTAGGAGCCCATGGTGTTAAGGGTATGATCCTGGCATGGATAGTGGATTGGCTGACTGGCAGAAGGCAGAGAGTGGGGATAAAGGGGTATTTTTCTGGATGGCAGCCGGCGACTAGTGGTGTGCCTCAGGGGTCTGTGCTGGGACCACAACTATTCACAATATACATTAATGATCTGGAAGAAGGAACTGAAGACACTGTTGCAAAGTTTGCAGATGATACAAAAATATGTAGAGGGACAGGTAGTATTGAGGAAGCAGGGGGTTGCAGAAGGATTTGTTCAGGCTAGGTGAGTGGGCAAAGAAGTGGCAGATGGAATACAATGTGGAAAAGTGTGAGGTTATGCACTTTGGAAGGAGGAATGGAGGCATAGACTATTTTCTAAATGGGAAATGCTTAGGAAATCAGAAGCACAAAGGGACTTGGGAGTCATTGTTCAAGATTGTCTTAAGGTTAACGTGCAGGTTCAGTCGGCAGTTAGGAAGGCAAATGCAATAGGCTGTATAAAGGCTGGTCAGACCCTGGTTGGAGTATTGTGAGCAGTTTTGGGCACCGTATCTAAGGAAGGGTGTGCTGGCCTTGGAAAGGGTCCAGAGGAGGTTCACAAGAATGATCCCTGGAATGACGAGCTGGTCGTATGAGGAACGTTTGCGGACTCTGGGTCTGTACTCGTTGGAATTTAGAAGGATGAGGGGGGATCTTATTGAAACTTACAGGATACTGTGAGGCCTGGATAGAGTGGACGTGGAGGGGATGTTTCCACTTGTAGGAAAAACTAGAAGCAGAGGACACAATCTCAGACTAAAGTGACGATCCTTTAAAACAGAGATGAGGAGGAATTTCTTCAGCCAGAGGATGGTGAATCTATGGAACTCTTTGCCATAGAAGGCTGTGGAGGCCAAATCACTGAGTGTCTTTAAGACAGAGATAGATAGATTCTTGATGAATAAGGGGATCAGGGGTTATGGGGAAAAGGCAGGAGAATGGGGATGAGAAACATATCAGCCATGATTGAATGGTGGAGCAGATTTGATGGGCCGAGTGGCCTAATTCTGCTCCTATGTCTTATGGTCTTATATCCTTCCTGCGGGTACTGTGAGTTGGCATCCTTCATATGCAAGAAATGATGGTGTAGCCATCTGGGATGGCCACTTCCAACTAGGTGCAGAGGAACTCGCAAAGACTGGCGGGTAAAATGGACAAGCCAAGAATCAGGCAGGCTCAGAGCCTGAAAGGCATATTTGTCAGCAAAAGTCCAGACGGCATCGAAACTCCATCCCATTAGCATGTTAATCAGGCCGATTAGCATTTGATGGCCCATCTTCCCCAAAACAAAGGACTGGTACTCAAGGAACCGGGACAGTCCCAGACATTTTGGCGCCACTCCCTGTTCAAGGGAAATGCAAACAACGGGGTCAGTGACCGCTTGAGACATGCCCAGCCACCCAGATCCCCGCCCACCACTTATTGGCTAAGGAATCAAACGGAGTGATCAGGGATCACCCAATTAGTAAGGCCCAAATCGAAAGACCGCCCAAAAGAGCGCAAAAACCTCCCGAGTATAAGAAGAAGAGTTTGCCATATCTTTGCTCTCTTTTGGCCTTGGTACCCCGGGCACGGCCGTTGCCAACTGCAGCAACACCAGAAGCAAGTTCGAGTTCAACGCCCACCAGAAGGACGAGCCCAGCTGAGCAGCAGTCACCACTTCGAATCCAAGATATCCTGAACAGCGGGCACTGTTTCCTGACCTAAGCCGGGTGCCTGAAGTTAAGTACAGGTTGTCTTAGTCGATAGGTGCAGTTAACTAGTAGTGTTTATGCTGCATGACTAATTGTGTGTAAATAAAGTACCCTTGACCTTGAACTAACTAACTGGTGTTTGGCTCTTTGATCGATAGCCGATTGAAACTTGTGGTGGTATCATTCAATACCTGCCGACTCTAAGCATTCGGACATAGATAGCATAGAAAGAAAGGCAAATTCACTGATTGCCATAATTGGAACAAAGCCACAGAAAAGACCAAGTAGAAAAAGAATCAGCAACAGTTATTGGCGACATCTGACGGGTCTCGACCCAGAAGTGACCGTGTCAGTCCAAGAGAACCCACAAAAGCATTTGAATTAGAATCCAAATTGGCAACGTAAAAGAAACCACAAGCGAAACCAGTATCGGTCAAACCTCCAGAATTCGGAAGTGTGTAATTTGCATGCGTACTAATAAAGGGATATAAAGTAAACTCGATAGATTTTGTTGCGTGAAACTTTCGGGAGTTGCATAAACCGGAAAATAGCTTAAGCCGTACCCGTGTTTGCACCACCGCTTTATTCCCCCTTGTTCCAAATTTCCAGTAAGAGTCAGAAGTATTTGTAGGGATGGCCACGAAGGCAATGGAACGCCTTATGCATCCACAAGAGCCCGAGGTCGCAGCGACCAATAGATCAGAACAGTGTCCCGAATGGGAAGAAGAGATCAGGAAGTACCTAAAGGGGAAAGGATGGCCTCGATGGTCTGAGTTTTGCGCGAATGAAGAGACAGACAGCATAGGACAGACTTGGTGGGGCAGCCTGACCGAGATCCATAAGAAGAGTGTGGCTAAGATTCGTAAGCCGATGGCAATCGTGTCCTGTCTGGCACAAAGGAGGTCGTGAGGACACTCCGCAAGCAGCTAGAGGAGAAGGAGAAAAATAGAGAGGGAGATTTAAGTGAAAGCGAAAAATTAAATGTACAGCTCCGGGAGCAGTTAGCAGCGAAGGACAAGGAAATGGATGATGTCAAGAGGGCACATCAATCCTGTCTCGCCCACCTAGCAGCTTCCAAATCCAATACGATAAGGCCTACCAAGACACACAGCGTGCTGTACTGATAAGAGAAGAGACAAAGAATCAGGTACAGCAGTTAAAGAGACAATGCAGTGATTTAAAAGCAGCCCTCCGAGCACTCCACAGTTCCACCACGGAACAGAAACAGAGTTTGCTGGACCGTGCCAAATGCAGGCAGCAAATTGTAAGGTTGCAATCCCTGCTATCAGTTCAAAATGGGTTTAGAGACACTTTTGGCCCACAGCTAGACCAGGAAGACGGCCCCGATTGGCAGGAACTCAGTGAAACGGCCCAATGGTACGTAAGCGAGACCGAGAATCAAAATAGAGCCCCCCAGGCCCCGAAAAGTAAAGCACCCGCACCACCGACTGCACAGGCAGCACCCAACCCAATGAACCCCATTACCACGCAGCGCAGGGTTACCACGGAAGACCAACCCGATTTTGTGTACACCACCCCGTGATCGATCACCCAGTTACGAGATGCCCGCGAAAATATAGATACTTTCCGCCCCACATCGGACCCACATCACTTTTTCGAGTTAGTGAAACAACAAACCCTCATGTATGGTTTAGACGAGCCGGAACAGGTTAAGCTCATAGTTATGTGCTTAGACCCCTCAGTTAGTTCAGCCCTTCCCGACCCACAAAATGTAGGAGGAGGTAGCCTTCACGAAATGAAAACGGCCGTTTTAGACGCCATAGGATATAACAGAGGAGATCCGGTAGACGGACTCAACCGGTGCAGGCAGAAAAAGGGAGAGCATCCAACAGCGTTTGCTGGATGCCTTTGGATCCATTTCACTGCGGTATTCGGTGATTTAGCCCACGCCCATTTATCAGCAGACAATTCAGCCAAATGGACCCATACGTTAGTATCCCATGCACAGAGGCAGGACAGAAGGCATGTGCCAGTTATGACCCTTCAGACCCAGCACACAATGAAGTGTGGGTTCTGAAATGATTGTCCTGAGCTTGGGAACAGTTCGTTCGGAAAAAGCCAGAGCATGAGAGAGTAGATGCCACAATGAATCCAGTAAGGGCACACCAGGACCCCGCATGGATAAATGAAGGCAGAGGTACAGCGCAACACCCCAAGACACAGGAATGCTATAATTGCAGACACGAAGGACATTATGCCTGAGAATGTCAAGCCCCCCCCGAAGCAGCAAAGGAATCAGCACCCAAACGCCCCCCCCAGAAACAATACCCAACCCATTCATAGCGTTAGCGCCTGACCAGATAATTCGGCCACGAGTGGCACCGATTGACGATATTCGGGCTCCTCAACTTGGGTCTGCGATACCCTTTGGGATAGGTCCGGAAGACCGGTAGTTGCATGCACAGTCCGTGGACACCCCGTAGAGTTCCTTTGGGACACAGGAGGGTCCCGAACCACATTAAACTCCTCCATCGTGTTCCAGGAAGAGATATGGCCCACTACGGATACCATTACCCTTAATGGCTTTACAGGTCACCTCCAGCAAGGACACATCACAGCCCCTGTGGACATACAGCTCGGTAATATTAGGACAAAACATTCGGTTGTTTTAGAAGACTTGCTCCAGGCAGCAGAACACATCCTAGATATCGATTACATGAGTACACACAACCTTTCATTCAACCCAGTCAACTGATACATCTGGAAAATGGCTAGAGCAGCACGAGCCCCCGCCACGCTCACAGTAGGAGATTATGCCCACAGAATCAGCTCAGTAGGAGAGCACTGGTTTGATCCACAAACCATTACCACTAGACAAAGCGGTTAGAGAGGTCTTGAAAAGACATAAGACAGCATTTGCCCAGCACAAACACGACTGTGGCAAAATCCCAGGTGTAGTAAACATTACAGGTCCCGATCCCAAGCCCCAGAAACAGTACGGCTTCCCCCAGCAAGCCGAGGGAGAGATAGCCAAGGTAATTCAAAGTTTATTGAATCAAGGCGTGATTCGACCCGTTGCATCGACAAATAATGCCCCGATTTGGCCAGTAAGAAAACCCGATGGATCATGGTGACTGACCATCGACTACAGAGAATTGAACAAAGTAACTCTCCTAGCAGCCCCCACCATTGCCACAAGTCCCGAGACCATGTTGAGACAGGGACTCCAGTCGAAATTTTTTTCGGTATTAGACATCAGTAATGGCTTTTGGCCCATAACCACTGGACAAAGCATGCCAGTATAAATTTGCGTTTACCTTCCAGGGACAGCAGTACAGATGGACGTGCCTTCCACAAGGCTTCCACAACTCCCCCTCCATTTTTCACAGACAATTGGCAAACGGATTATCTTAATTTTCCCGCCCTGAATGCCTTGTTCAGTATGTGGACGACTTGCTCCTACTGACTGACACCAAGGAAGAGCACATCTCGCTTCTTTCTGAATTATTAGAACTCCTTACAATGATTGGATGCAAAATTAACCCCAAGAAAGCCCAAATTCCTCTGGAAAAGGTCACATATTTAGGTACAGTCATCATGCATGGGAAACGTGAAATAGAACTCAAACGCATTGATTCCATTGTAAATTTGCCCTTGCCCCAAAACGTTACAGCACTCCGGTCATTTTTAGGGCTGGTTGGATATTGTCGGAACCATATAGACGTATTTGCCACAAAAGCAGCCCCACTTTCCGAGCTACTAAAGAAACAGGCCCCATAGAAATGGCTTCTCACCAGTTAGTTAGTTCAAGGTCAAGGGTACTTTATTTACACACAATTAGTCATGCAACAATGGGCACAGAAAACGATCCTTTTAAGTGGGATGTCTTCACTTAGTTCTTTGCCAATTGCTCTGAAGGCCAATCCTTGAGAGGCAGATTCTGCCAAATGGCATAGTGTGTCTTCGGCATTTGTCCCTGGTGCCAAGCTGCTATTGCCGTGGATCATTGGGGTAATGTATGCCCGCCCACAGGAGGTGACACCATTTCCCTCCTTTGTCAACCCGTGGCTTGCAGGTGTGATAGTCGATGTTTAGGGTCCTTTAGGTATTTTAGGGCCTTCCTATAGTGCAGTGGCTATAACTGAACACTGTACTCTGGATGGAATCTGACCTAGACGCTCAGTTCTGTTGACTCTGGATTGTTGTGTGTCCTCCTGCTCCACCATTGGAAGCAGTCCTTCACCTTCTATGATCCTATACTCTTGGTAATATTGTAATAATTGGTCTGAGATTCTTTTCCACAAAAGGGCCTATATAAATGCAAGTTGTCACAGAAAGAGTTAAGCGTACACAAAAGCTTTGACTACATTTGCCAGGAGCCTGTCCCTTGCACTGAGCAGAAAAATACATTTCTTCTGATCTTAGATTTTGCTCAGGGCTTGTTAGTATTACTCATGTTCTCCAGTTTTGCATTCACAGTTGAATCCAGAGTGGTTGCCAGCACCAGAACAGCTGAAATAGCTGAACTATAGCCCCAGGCTACAGGCCTACATCTTCTAAAATCCCAGCACATTCTGAGAACGCAATTGAAACTGCCAATGTTCAAAGCTAATCACTGCACACTGTGGTATTTCTCCACAACTCTCCATACAAACTTTTGATTTATTGAGTTTTAAAAAAGGAAAACGGCAAGTGCTGAATATCTGAAATTATCTGGGGCAGCACGGTAGCCTTGTGGATAGCACAATTGCTTCACAGCTCCAGGATCCCAGGTTCGATTCTGGCTTGGGTCACTGTCTGTGCGGAGTCTGCACGTCCTCCCCGGTTTCCTCCGGGTGTTCCGGTTTCCTCCCACAGTCCAAAGATGTGCAGGTTAGGTGGATTGTCCATGATAAATTGCCCTTTGTGTCCAAAATTGCCCTTAGTGTTGGGTGGGGTTACTGGGTTATGGGGATAGGGTGGCGGTGTTGACCTTGGGTAGGGTCCTCTTCCCAAGAGCCGGTGCAGACCCGATGGGCCGAATGGCCTCCTTCTGCACTGTAAATTCTATGATGAAATAACAGAAAGTGTCAGAAATGTATAAAGGCCCCTCTGAGAAAACACCAGACAACATTTCAGGTAGAAACCTTTTGCCAAAGCAGTTCAGAGTCTGGATTCCTTCCAAATCCAATGAGATAGTAGCACTGGAAGGAACAGGGAAAATTGAGTGCTAAGTCTCCCTTACTCCTTGCAGGCCCTAAATATAATTTCCTTTTTCTGGGCTGCACCTGCACTGCCACTGACTGGGCCTCACTCACTAAGTACATGTAAATGATTTTAGGGCTATGATTGATTTCCCTGCCACCCACTGCTCTTGCTACCAGCTGCCAGGACCAACAAATGAAGCTCAGTGGTCATCCTTCGGGTAGCACCAAGAAAGTTCCTTCGTCCCCGAATGGAGAAAGAGGTCGATATCAGTATCTTCCCTCTCCACTTCTTTAAGATCTCACTATGGAGGCCTCAGTCTCAACCGAGAACTTCACAAAAATGTAATCTGGACAAAGAAAGATTGCAGGACATCAAGAGAAGATGGGAAATATGGAAAAGATGGGAGGATTGGAGAAGATGGGAAATCTGGAGAAGATGGGAGGATTGGAGAAGATGGGAAATCTGGATAAGATGGGAGGATTGGAGAAGATGGGAAATCTGGAGAAGAATGGAGAATTGGAGAAGATGGGAAATCTGGAGAAGATGGGAAGATTGGAGCTGATCTAAAAGGGATGGGTGTTGGTCTAATGAGCTATTCCTCTTATTAAATATGTCCAGATGGTAAATACTTGGCAGGGTGAAATACAAATAATATTTAGTAATAGGAAAAAGCAATTTATTCCGTGAAGCTTATGTTTTTTCATTTGAGAGCAACCTTCTCACCTTCCCTTTCAATGACTCTTTCTTCAGAAATACATCTGATTACATCTTGAGGCCACCAATTTGCTTCTGACACCACCCATGTAACTCATTGCAGGCATCTCTCACTCTTTAAACAAAATGCTTTGGGTTGAATTTCTTATTCTACTCCTAATTGTAAAATGATGCATCAGCTGCATCAATCCACTGTGCCATTCCAAAAACTGATTCAGTCCTTTCGAAGACCCCTCTTTTCCAAAGACACAAGTGCAACTGAACCTTACTTTACAAAGAAAGGTTTATTTATATCACGATATCAGCATCGCTGAAGTATTACCTCACCTGACTCTGGGGAGGTGGTGTAAGATCTTTTTCAGAGACAGTCTCTTTTCACTTGAGTTTGACCTTGTATACAGTCTATAGCAAGCACCAAAAACATGAACTTATGTTGCCTTAAATATAGTAAAATGGCCCAAGGCACTTCACAGGAGGGTAGTGAGACATAAATTGACACTGAGGCTAAGCAGGTGACCTGATTTCAAAAGTGTTTCGCCCTTGGATTTTCAAGTTGCTTTTTAAACTTACTAGGAATTGTTTTTTTTAAAAAACAATACAGACATTCCTCCATTCGCTGGGAAAGAAGGTGTTGCATGAGCACAGTATGTAGTTTAAATCACACAGCATATAAACATCATTGGATTCCTGATGCCTGGCTATCAAATTCATCACCCTATATTGCAATCTCACAGAGCAGTAATTGTCCTATGGTGTGATGACCAATACTGTACATGGTGTTTCAACTGGGGGTTGAATCTGTTGTGATGTTATACCTGGAATGGGAAATGGCATGCTACTTTGAAGCTGAGTTTTTAGTTGATGCTTGGATTTGAAATTTGGCTTGTCGCAGGATAGGTCTAACATCCGAATTTTGAAACCATGCTGTGGTTACTCAGAGCCAGATAGGGGTTAGATTCATCAAACAATCAGCCCTTAATGCGGGAAGACACACAAAATGGGCAACAAGAATATTTGTGAAACCAACAAATGATGATTAATAACAACAATAAACCTGCCAATGATAATAATAATAACAATAATTGCTTATTGTCACAAGTAGGCTTCAATGAAGTTACTGTGAAAAGCCCAATAGTTCAATGATTTTCAGGCACTATTCCAATAACTCACACTTATGGGTTACAAAGTTGTCAGTTCAAGTCTCACTCCAGAGATTTGAGCAGAAAGAATAGTATTGCCATTCCCACTGTCCTGCAAAACATTTATTCATGAACCAACACCTAAAACAACCTGGATTATCTGGTCATTTCATATTGCTGTGTTGTAGGATCCTGCTGAACACACATTGGTTCCTGTGTTTCCAACATTATAGCAGTGACTATACTTCAAAAGTAAACATAGAACATACAGGGCAGAAGGAGACCATTCGGCCCATCGAGTCTGCACCGACCCATTTACATCCTCACTTCCACCCTATCCCCGTAACCCAATAACCCCTCCTAAACATTTTGGTCACTAAGGGCAATTTATCATGGCCAATCCACCTAACCTGCACATCTTGGGACTGTGGGAGGAAACCGGAGCACCCGGAGGAAACCCACACAGACACGGGAAGAACGTGCAGACTCTGCACAGACAGTGACTCAGCGGGAAATCGAACCTGGAACCTTGGCGCTGTGAAGCCACTGTGCTATCCACTTGTGCTACCGTGCTGCCCAAAGTGCTTCATTTGTTGGACAATACTTTTGGGATTTTCTGAAGTTGTGAAAGGTGCTTAAGTCTTTCTTTCTTCTCTTTTTAAGGATATATGGATGAAACCTGGTTCTTCTTCCTACCGCACTAGGAAATGGTTACACCATTTAGTTTAAGATATTGCGTGGCTCAATGATTTGTGTTGGGCTTTGATTTTGATTTTGGGTTTAGTTATACTTTGAGTCCCCTGAGTATTCCTGAGATACAGGAATAGCAATTGGGTGATAAAGAGTGACGGAGATGGGAAGATAATTATCAGCAGAGAAGCAATGCTCCCCTACTGGCTTTCTGAACTAATGCATTATAGGATTGGCCAACAAAGCTTGAGGGTACCAGATTGTTCTGAGTTAACTAAGGCACTGATAGTATATCACAGTTCATTGCAGCACTTCCTGGGCTAGCAAGGAAGAAACTCAGCCAGTCTTCATGCTCCTGATCTCCTATGACCCCTGCTACAGAGCCACACGTGTGGACATATGTCAAGCATCCTCCTGCAGTTTACAGTCAAGCCTCACATACATGAACAGTAGCCACGCAGGTAGGTAAAATAAATGGCCTTAGAACATAGAACATAGAACATAGAAAAATACAGCACAGAACAGGTCCTTCGGCCCACGATGTTGTGCCTTCATCTCATACATTCACGAAAAATAAGTTAGTTAAATGGCAAGATAACATGTTGGTGGTGAATACTGACCAATGCATTGGGGAAATCCTCTGGTCTACTTCAAATAATGCCAGAGGATTATTTCTCTATCCCCCGACAAGCCTCGTATAGCATAGCATCTAGTGCAAATGGTATATCTTTCAGAACTCCCACAGTATAGCTCTTAAATGTCAACCGACGTGTTTAAATCCAGGAGGAGTGCTTGAACTCATGACTCTGACTCAGAAGCTAATGTTTTACGAACTGAGGTAGAGCGAAGAAACAAATAAAGAAAAGGAACCAGGATGTAAATGTGCACTCTCATAAAGACAGATAGAGACGGGGCTGGGCAGAAGGAGACAAAGATGGAGGAACAGGGCAAGAGGCAAATAAGAGGAAAATGGAAGGAGCAGCAGATAGATTAATAGGGAGAAAGAGATAGAGATGGCAAAAGATATGAAAGATTACGGACAACGGTTATAAAGGGACAGAGAAGACAGATATTGGTGATGTATGATAATTATATAATATTGCTACACACCCAGTTCATCAGTAATGTTTATTTTTCTTCCTTCTTTCAGAGTGCAGACTAGAAAACCTGACCCCCAAGCATAATTATGATCCAAGGATAGTTATTTTGGCAGCACTGGTTAATGGATTAATCAGAATACAATTCTCTTGAACAATAATAATGGCCAGGGAAAGCCAGATAAAAGGCTGTTTTTGATTGTTCAAAACATCGAGTGATTTCATCATCCTGACATGGACTCCAGCCTACTTTAACTCTCAGAGAGCTGAGAACAAAATGTGTAATTTTTCTTATAACAAAAGTAACATGATATTAATGATCGGAAATTAAATACTTGTTTGAAAAAAAAAGGCATTTTGTCGCTGTTATCACAGCTTTCATAGATAGTTTGTTCTGTTATCTGATGCTGTCCTCATGAAGAAGCTGGATGCTATGGGAGTGCAAAGCCAATTCTTGGGGTTTTACCCTGGATGTGTGCTCCAGATGTTTGAGAGACTTAAGAGAGACTGAACCTTATCTCTCTAAATAAAGGTGAAGCAAGGTTGCCCATCATCATCCCCCCATTTCAATGGCTTAGAACCAAAAAATTGAACAGCACTGGCGCAGATCAGCATATTGTGCCTGTGCCAGCTCTTTGACCGAGTCACAGAGTTTACAGCACAGAAAGAGGCCCTTTGGCCCGTCGTGTCTGTGCTGGCCATCAAACACGTATCTATTCGAATCCCATTTTCCAGTACTTGGTCCGTAGCCTTGTATGCTATGGCATTTCAAGTTCTCATCTGAATGCTCCTTAAATGTTGTGAGGGCTCTAATTATTACCACTCTTTCAGGCAGTGTGGTCCAGATTACCAACACCCTCCGGGTGATAAAGCTTTTCCTCAAATCCCATCTAAATCTTCTGCCCCTTACCTTAAATTTACCCCTCCTGGTTATTGACCCTTCTACTAAGGGGAAAGGTGTCTTCCTATCTCCCCTATCTATATCCCTCATAATTTTGTACACCTCGATGAGATCCCCCTTCAGCCTTCCCTGATCTAAAGAAAACAACCCCAGCCTATTCAGCCTCACTTCATAGCTGAAACTCTCCAGCCCAGGCAATATCCTGGTGAATCTCCCTCTGCACCCTTTCCAGTGCAATCACATCCTTCCCATAGTATGGCAACCAGAACTGCACACAATACTCTAAATATGGACCTAACAAGTATTTTATACAGCTCCATCATAACCTCCCTGCTCTTATATTCTATGCCTCGGCTAATAAAGGCAAGTATCCCATATGCCTTCTTAACCACATTATCTACTTGTCCTGCTGCCTTCAGGGATCTTTGGACATGCACCCCAAGGTGCACTGGTCCTCTGTACAGTCCTACCGTTCATTGTATAATCCCTTGCCTTGTTAGTCCTAGCAAAATGCACTACGTTACACTTTTCAGGGTTTAATTCCATTTGCCACTGTTCTGCCATCTGACAAGCCCATCAATGTCATCCTGTAATCTAAGGCTTTCCTCCTCGCTATTTACCACACCAATTTTCATGTCATCTGAGAACTTACTGGTCAAAGCCCCACATTCAGCACGGCAGCACGGTAGCATTGTGGATAGCACAATTGCTTCACAGCTCCAGGGTCCCAGGTTCGATTCCGGCTTGGGTCACTGTCTGTGCGGAGTCTGCACATCCTCCCCGTGTGTGCGTGGGTTTCCTCCGGGTGCTCCGGTTTCCTCCCACAGTCCAAAGATGTGCAGGTTAGGTGGATTGGCCATGATAAATTGCCCTTAGTGTCCAAAATTACCCTTAGTGTTGGGTGGGGTTACTGGGTTATGGGGATAGGGTGGCGGTGTTGACCTTGGGTAGGGTGCTCTTTCCAAGAGCCGGTGCAGACTCGATGGGTCGAATCGCCTCCTTCTGCACTGTAAATTCTATGAAATCTATGATTCACAAGTTGATCATTAATATACACTACAAACAGCAAGGGACCCAGCACCAATCCCTGCAGTACACCACTAGGGACAGGTTTCCAGTCACAAAAACAACCTTCGACCATCACCCTCTGCCTCCTGCCACTAAGCCAATTTTGGATCCAATTTGCCAAATTGCCCTGGATCCTATGGGCTCTTAACTACTAATCAGTCTCCCATGCACAACCTGGTCAAAGGTCTTACTGAAGTCAATATAGACTACATCAACTGCACTGCCCTCATCTGCACACCTGGACACCTCAAAAATCTTAATCAAATTTGTTGGACATGATCTCCCCCTGACAAAGTCATGCTCACTATATTTGATTAATCCTTGCCTCTCCAAGTGGAAATTAATTATGTCCCTCAGAAAGTTTTCCAATAATTTCCCTACCACTGATGTTAGATCTACCGGCCTATAATTATCTAGTTATTCCTAACTCCTTGCTTGAATAATGTACCACATTAGCTGTCTTCCAGTCCTCTGACACCTCTCCTGTGGCCAGAGAGGATTTGAAAATTAGCGTCAAAGGCCCTGCAATCTCCTCCCTTGCATCACACAGAAGCCTAGCATACATCTCATCTGTGCCTGGGGATTTATTCACTTTTAAACCCACTAAAACCGCTAACACCTCCTCCCTCTCAATGTTAATTTGTTCAATTATATCAGAGTACAGGAGGGAGATAGACAACATAGTGGCATGGTGTAACGACAACAATCTCTCCCTCAACATCTGCAAAACTAAGCAGTTAGTCATTGACTTCAGGAAGCAAAGTATTGTACACACCCCTGTCTGCATCAATGGTGCCAAGGTGGAGATGATTGACAGCTTCAAATCCCTAGGTGTCTACTTCACCAACAATCTGTTCTGGTCCACCCATGTCGACGCTATGACCAAGAAAGCACAACAGAGCCTATACTTCCTCAGGAAATTAAGGGAATTTGCCATGTCCACATTGACCCTTACCAGTTTTTACAGATGCACAATAGAAAGCATCCCATCTGGCTGCATCACATCCTGGTATGGCAATTGCTCGGCCCAAGACTGTCAGAAACTACAGAGAATCGTGAACACAGCCCAGTCCATCACGCGGAACCGCCTTCCATTCATTGACAATGTCTACACCACTCGCTGACTTTTAAAGTGGGTAGCATAATCAAAGGTCCCTCCCACCCAGGTTATTCTCTATTCCAACCTCTTCCATTGGTCAGGAGATACAAAATCTGAGAACACACACTAACAGGTTCAAAAATAGCAAAATAGCTTCTTCCCCGCTGTTACCAGACTCCTGAATGACCCTCCTATGGACTGAACTGATCTCTCCACACACCCTCTCTACTGTGTTGTACTGCACTCCATATGCTTCACCCAATGTCTGTGTCTATGTATTTACATTGTGTATTTATTGTATGTCCTATGTTTTTTCATGCATGGAATGAAACTGTACGTAGAACAATACTTTCACTGTTAATCAAATCCCCCCCCAAAATCCAATCCACAGAGTCCCTCCCTCTTTTCTGTACCTGCCTTATCCTTCTCCCTAGTGAACACAGATAGAAAATACCAATTTAATCTTCTTCTTCAGAGATCACTCGCTAACAAATATGATAGTCTACCGAAGAAACTCTGTGTTACTGGTCATGGGTTCTGTGGGCCCTTGCATGGCTGATAAGCCCGATCCTAGAGATGCATCTTGGACCGCACACTTGGCAGGTGTTCCTGGAAGGTGGGACCAGTCCTTCCAGCTCCAGATCGTGGGCTCCCTTTCTCAGACTCCTTTTCTGGGCTTCCTATTGCCGTCAGGAGAGCTCGATGAATTGTGTCCTTTTAATCAGGAGGTTCCTCCAAGTAGGCCTCTTCTGAGCAAGGGTCTACCGGGCATTGCTGTCTATGTTGCAGTTCTTGAGCTAAGCCTTCAGTGCGTCTTTGAAGTGCTTCCTTGAATTGGCTGAAGAGGATTTGCTTCGGCAGTTGGGACTCTGACATCCTAAGCGCATGGTTGGCCCAGTGGAGTTGGTTTTGGATGATCATGGCCTCAATATTGGTGCTCTTGGCTTCTTCAAGGATGCTGATGTTAGTCCCCCTGTCCTCCCAGTTGGTGTAGAGAATCACTCTCAGGCGGAGTTGATGGTACCTCACAGGGCCTTGAGATGGCATCTGTATGTAGTGCAAGTTTTTGAGCTGTATAGAAGAATTGGGAGGATGATTGCCTTGTATACGAGGATCTTGGTGTCAGCACGAATGTCGCGATCATCAAAACCTCTGGTCCTTAGGTATCCAAAGTAGGCATTTGCGGATTGGATTCAATGTTGCATCTCCACATCAATGTCAGTCTTAGATGAGAGGTTGCTCCCCAAGTAGGGGAAATTTTCCATGTTTGGCAGGCTTTCTCCGTTGATCTTGATGGAGGGAGAGATGGGATCTTGTCTTCGATTGTTTGGTAAAGGACTTGAGCCTTCTTGAGGTTGAGGCTGAGACCGATTCTTTGGTACACCTTTGTGGAGAATGGAGATGATGTTGTCTTCGACAGACTGAAGTTTCACGAGCAATGTCAGTGCTGTTTTCTTCTTGGATTTCAATCGGTTGAGGTGGAAAGGCTTTCCGTCCATCCTATAGACGGTGTCCACTGCGCTGTGAAATTTGTTAATTTACTACCCCATCTACATCTTTCTGCTTACACACAGATTGCCACTTTGGTCCCTAATGGGCCTTAATCTTTCCTTGGTTACCCTCTTACCCTTAATATACCTATAAAACATCTTGGGATTTTCCTTTATTTCACCTGCTGGTGTTTTCTCATGCCCCTTCTTCGCCCTCCTTATTATTTTTTTAAGTACCCCCCTGCACTTTCTATAATCCTCTAAAGCATCCAGTGTTTGGACCCCTTGAGTCTGCCATTAACCTCCCTTTTTTCCTTTATCCCATGTTGTATATCCCTTGTCATTTAAGGTTCTCTGGACTTGTTGGTCCCATCCCTTACCTTTACAAGAATATGTTGGTGCTGTACTCTCTCTATTTACTTTTTGACTGACTCCCACTGCTCTGATGTGGATTTTCTCACAAGTAGCTGCTCCCAGTCCACTTTGGCAAGATCCTGTCTTATACTATTAAAATCGGCTTTCCACCAACCTTGGGAGCAATTCAGCGAACAAAGATTAAAGTTTGCTTTTGGGCGCATTTGGCATCTGCAGTGCCACGAAACACATTGCTAGTCAATGACACTTTGCCTTTTTTTTGCCTCGGGGAGTTTCTCCCAGCCAAGGCCATACTCAGAGAGATGCTCGTCAGCAGGAACGGCTGTAAGCAGATTGGCACGCCATTTTGAACATCAGACCTAATCTTCAGGCCCCTGTTTTCTGGACACCCTCCCCTCACCTTCCCAACCTTTTCTAGGCCCCTGGAACTCCCACTCACCCCCCTTCAATGGGCAAGGCCCTCCCAGGTCCAAGCCCTGGTAGGGCACCAGGGTGCTACCAGGGCGACACCTTGGCAGCGCCAAGACACCCAAATGCCAGGGAGAGTGCCAGAGTGCTACCCTGCCCTGTACCCGACCATCCAAGGGTCGCTAATGGCCTACAAGACCCCCCTTGGTGCAAAATGGCTATTTTAAAAATGCTGATCTCGATCTCATCCAGCAAGGGCGAGAATCAGATTGCGGTGGGTGCAGCAAGTTGGGTGACTGACCATCGGGCCGGCGTAGAGCCTGTTTTGGGGGTGTCCTGGAATTCACCCGGCACACCGAGATGTGGGCCAGGTGCAACTTGATCGCTGAACCACACCTCTTATTTCCGTTTCATCTTTATCCATTTCCATAACTACCTTAAATCTTACTGCGTTATGGTCACTGTCACCAAAGTGCTCCCCCACTGACACCTCTACCATCTGCCTGGCTTCATTCCCTAAAATTAAATCAAGTACTGTCCACCTCACTTGTAGGACTTTCTATGTGCTGACTCAAAAAGCTCTTCCGGATGCACCTGAAGATTTTCACCCCCTACCTTTCCCATTTAATGTTGAAGAAGTTGAAAACCCCATCTATTATTACCCTATTAATTTTACACTTCTCTGAGATTTATCTTCATATCTGCAGTTCTATCTCTGCCTGACTTTGGAGTGTATAGTACACTCTCAGCAATGTTATAGTCCCCTTTTGTTTTTAAGTTCCACCCATCTTGCATCAACTGAGTACCCTGCTAAAATATCATCCCTTCTCACTGCAGCAATTGACTGCTTGATCAACGTTATAACACCACTTCTTCTTTTCCTTAAGAAAGTCCAGAGTGATTCTGCTACCTGCAGGGGGCTAGCAGGGCCCCGGAGTGCACCTCGCAGCTCTGGCTGCGGATACGGGGCCCTGCACATCCGGTCAGGCGTCCGCGCATACGCACGGCGGCGGTCTGCGGCGGCCGCCCTGCGCGACATGGCGGACTCACACCGCGGACGAAGTATGTCCCCCCGAGATTGCGCGCACCTGCGGATCGCTTGCCTGGCTGTCTGTGAGGTCCAGCCCCTGGGTGAAGGATCCCCCGCCCCTCACCAGGGTGGCCACGAACTGAGTCCGCAGCCGCCACTGGCCATTCCCGATGGCCGATAGGTGGTTAGAATCACACATTGGGAACTCGGCCAGTTTTCCTCAGAGATTCGCCGCAGGGGCCTCTGTCAATGGCCCCCTACCCGCGCCGCACAGTTCGCGCGTGAGAGACTCCCGAGCTATTCTCCCGGGACCGGAGAATCGCGGCAGTGGCATCAGACCGGATTGCGGCGTAAACGCCCATTCTCCGTCCCCGTGTTGATCGCGATTTTGGCGTGGAGGCTCGGAGAATCACTTACAAGGCTGGCCGAAACAATATCAAATTAGATTGGAAGCAGGATCAATATGTTAATAGGATGGGTTATTGTGATTGGATGGTTGATCACATGCAGGGTAAACACTAGCATATTGAAGCCAAAGGAATTGTTTCCCTTTTATAACTCCTATAGTTTTACTTAAAATTCATCCTCAGGCTCTGGGTGTTTCTGACAAAGCTGACAATTATTGCCAATCCCTAGTTCATTCATCCACTTCAAAAGGCAGCATCAATATCGTTGCCTGTTAAGTCACATATCGGCCAGGGCAGATCTTGACTTAAGATTCCCTTCCCTAAACTACATTAGTGAACCAGTTGGGTTTTTAGCAACAATCCGACATCTTCACGGTCACTTTTACTGAAAGAAACTTTTATTTTCAGATTTTTTATTAAAAATGAATTTAAGTTCTCAAATAGCCCTGGCAGAATTTAAACTCAGGTTCTCTTGATCACCAGCTCAGTAATCTTACCTGTACACTGCTCGATCCTGGCCATGTAAAGTGCCCGAGTGGACCCTTTATTAGATGAGCAGATCATTTGAAACATTATAGTTTAATATCAATAAAAACTAATCTAAGTTTGGTTAACACCTGCTCGCCATCATTTATTTGTATGCCCATTTTGACACCTGTTCCATGAGGGAAATCTTGAAATTCAGCAATCGCCTTACTCAAGATACACAAATTAAACAAGACATTAACAGAGGGTTAACTTGTATTTCTCGGTCTATGTGCCGAGGTAAAATCTAATCATTTGTTTCAGCATATGGCTTTTTTCAAAGCCATCCCTCTAACAGACAGGCTGTTGCAATCTTTCAAATTTTATTTCCTTCAACCAGGCATGGTGTTATCAACCCATTGTCAATCAGTGAAAACAAGGTTATCAGGCAAGCCTTTCACCCCTTCTCTCCTCACCCAGTTCTAGATGATAACAATGCATCAGGGTGTCTTCACATTAACCTTTGCAAGAAGTTGGCTGCAGGATGACTTCTGTTGCATCAGTACAATGGAGAGGAGAAGGACTTCAATTTATTCTGATATAAAATACACTGAGGCTCCCGTGACCTCACAGGAAGGGTGCTACTGTCCTAGAGCAGTTTCTTTCTGTGAGAAATACAACCCAGCCCTTTGGGAGTGTTTCTGATTGGTGTCCTCTTTGATTGTAGATGGGAAAATCGGACCAAGAGCATTCTCACACTCTCATCGCTCCCATGGCTACTCAGAGTAGGTTTACCAGAGGTCAGGCCTCAGGTCATCCTCTCCAACATGGTTGGTGTTTGGATGTAAACATTACAAGGGATTTTCCTTCTGTTCATCTTCTAATGCAACAGAATATCCGTCAGTGCAATGCAGTAATACATGGAAGAGTGACAACGGACAGACTTGTGCCAGATTGAGAATTTGTATTCAGGATTCCCAATCCCAGCTGGCCAGCCTTTGGGAGAAAGTATGAACTTAGATTTATATGGCATCTTATTTAACTTTCAGTGGCCGATTTCCAAGCTGGGAAGAAGTGTCTTTGGCAACAGATTACACCAGTCTAATAGGTGTGAGTGAACTACATTCTGATTATATTATGTTGTCACTGATCAAAGTAGTAATGGAAGATAACAGTGCAGAAGCAAAAGCAAAAGAGCTGGAAATTCACAGATAGTCAAGCAGCAAGCACGGAACATCAGTTTTACACTGACAGGTCTTCCTCACGACTAGGAACTATTACAGAGGGACAGCATTTGAAAATGACCACGAGAAAAAAGAGGAAGGGAAGAAGAGACATGGATGGCACCACAAAATGCTTGGGGGTCACCATGAGATGATGAAATGTGTGCCACAATGTTAGAAGAAATAAAAAACATAGAGCAAGAGTAAATCGAAGAAATAGAAAATAAAGGACGTGTTTGTAATGTCAGAGTGTAGACTGGACTTAACCAGCCCGCCCTTGCAAAACAAAACAAAACTTTGCTGCTAGATGTGATTCCATGATTGGATAGCACTTGCTGAACAGTCCTGAGTGTAATTATAGTTAGACTAACGATCCGTTTAAGGTAACCAGTTGACTTTGTAACTTGGCTCATTTATGCTTGCTCGGAGCGGCATACATTTAAATGCAGGGACCTATTCTCGGCAAGCAAAAGCAAAATGTTCAACTCTGGCACCTTTTTTAAATTAACCAGCAGTTTGATGAGCCTATAGTTCCCTAGTACAATGCCTCGGTCAATCATAGTCAACATGGCAACCAATCAGCACCCTTTTCTCCTGCAG
The DNA here is from genome assembly GCF_047496885.1 of Scyliorhinus torazame. NCBI lineage: Eukaryota > Metazoa > Chordata > Chondrichthyes > Carcharhiniformes > Scyliorhinidae > Scyliorhinus > Scyliorhinus torazame. The sequence goes on from NC_092717.1 coordinate 189,002,825, forward strand.
CATAAGTTGTCGTGATCATGTGAAATTTGGCATTCTTGTGTTTGTCTTGATGAGTAAAAGATGAAAAACCTCAACAATATGTCTCCCTTTTCAGCAATATTCAAGGATTTATATTTATATAACACCTTTCGCAATCTCAGGACAACCCAAAATGCTTTACAGCCAACAAAATACTTTTCTGACATATAAATACTGTCGTATTGCAAAGAAACACAGCAGTCAATATGCACTTAGCCAGGACACACAAATATCAACAAGATACAGATAATCTGTTTTAGTGTTGTTGGTTCAGACATAAATTTTGGTCAGGATGTTAGGGGAGCTCTGCTGCTCATTTCCAAATAATGTCATAGCCAGAATTTTACGATCCTCCCTGGGCAGGTTCCAAGGCGGGGGGAGGGGGGGCATAAAATTGCATGTACAGGATTTCCCTTGGGATCCTGCCCACCCTGACCCAGACACAATTTCACAGTAGCGCAGACAAGGTCTCGGACAGGAAGACCACCCATGTTGCCCATATTAAGACCTTTTAGTGGCCATTTCATGGCTACTTAAGGCTTTTTTCTGCCCAGCCTCATTTTTTAGGCTGGCGGGTGCCAGTTGGCTCAGGGTGTTGAATGGAATAAGTTAACAATCTCAATCTTGGACGGCAATTGGAGCGGGTTTCAATCAGAAGGCCCTTCTTATCTGGGTGTCCTATCCTCAGCAACCTGGGTGCTTGGGCCCTTCCCTTCCCACAAAACCAAGATCGCCCGCCATCCGATCCCTGAGGGCAGCCCCTTCCCTCCCGCTCTCAGGACTCCTGATACTTACCTGAAGTGCGGCCCTGGGATTTAGGCTCAGGTGAGGTGCAACAGTACCTCTTCTGACCATTGCAGCGCTGTGCCTGGAGGGGCGAGACAGTTATTGGGCAATCTTATTGAGACTTCCCAAGGCGGGCCTTCCGTCCAATTGGCCTACTGCCAATCGATGCTCAATAGAGCGTAAACTGGCAGTGGGCCTGTCGGAGTCAGCGGGGATGTGTTCCCCATCAGCTCTCAGGATGACGGATGCTGAGCGCTCGCCACCCTGAAAATTCAGAGCCCATGTCTTCTTTCACATCCACCTGAGAGAAAAGATATCTCATCCAAAAGACTGCACCTGTGATAGTGCAGCACTCATTCAGTCCCACACTGAGGTCTCAGCCTTGATTTATACTCAGTCTCCGAGAATCGCTTGAACTCATAACATTCTGAGTCAGAGGCAAGGGTGTTACCAATGAGCCAATGCTGACACCTAAAAGACAGCTATATAAAATACATACACAAGACACAGAGGTTCCAGACACTCATAAAAACATTTCCAACATCCGCAGTGTTATGCTTTTGGCTCCAGACAGTATTGCATCCACCAAAAGCTTTACTAGGATGAACCTGCCTCTGCTAAATTTTCCTGGAAGCTCATGCATTAAGTTTCTCCTATCTTCAGAGCCCTCCTGAGGCTTCATTAATTACTTCTGAGGTGTAGTGATTATGAGGAACATTGGAACAGAGATAGATATTTCAGCCCCTTGAGCCCATCCTCCCCTTCAATTCAATCACGACTTGTTTATACCTGAGCTCCATTTTTCCACAATTCGCCGATATCCCTTTATACTCATACCCACCAAAAATCCTTCTTTTTGAAAGCTGCAATTGTCCCAGCATTCGGTATTTTGGGGAGAGTTCCGAAGATATGCCATCCTTTTTTATGAAGAAAAGTGTTTCATGATTTCCCTCTTAAATGGCCTACTTTTAATCTGAAGGTTCAGCCCTCTTGTGGAGGATTCCTCCACCTGTGGAAATAGTTTCTTGTTATCTAACCTAATTGAATAATTTTATTATTTTAAACAACTCAGTGAGATCACTGCTCCACAATTATACTCAAGGGTGTAAAGGCAATTTGCCCATTGTTATGTGCAAGCAGCAAAAATGGAGAGAGCACAGAGTAGAGTGGAGAAATATAATAAAGGTGTAATGTATAAAATCAAGACAGTTACAGTGAACCTTTATAAAACATTGGTTCAGTTTGAACTAGTATTGTGCCTGATTCTGGGCACCGTATTTTAGGAAGGGTGTGATGGTATTAGAGAGAGTACAGAAAACATTCACAAGAAGGTTCCAGGAATAGGAGACTTCCACAAATAGAATGGGAAAGGTGTTTCTTTTGGTGAAAGGATCGATAACCAGAGAACATCAATTTTTGTTTTAAATTTAAAGTGCCCAGTTCATTTTTTTCCCAATTAAGGGGCAATTTTAGCGTGGCCAATCCACCTGCCCAGCACATCTTTGGATTGTGGGGGTGAGATCCACGCAGATACGGGGAGAATGTGCAAACTCCACACGGCTAGTGACCCGGGGCCAAGATCGAACCTGGGTCCTCGGCTCATGAGGCAGCAGTGCTAAGAGGATACCAATTTAAGGTGATTGCAAAAGGATCAAAGGCAACATGAGGAAAGGCTTTATGCAGCAAGTGGTTAGGATCTAGAAGCCCTTTCTTATCTGGGATTATCATAGAATTTACAGTGCAGAAGGAGGCCATTCGGCCCATCGAGTCTGCACCGGCTCTTGGAAAGAGCACCCTACCCAAGGTCAACACCTCCACCCTATCCCAGTAACCCCACCCAACACTAAGGGCAATTTTGGACACTAAGGGCAATTTATCATGGCCAATCCACCTAACCTGCACATGTTTGGAGTGTGGGAGGAAACCGGAGCACCCGGAGGAAACCCACGCACACACGGGGAGGATGTGCAGACTCCGCACAGACAGTGACCCAAGCCGGAATCGAACCTGGGACCCTGGAGCTGTGAAGCAATTGTGCTATCCACAATGCTACCGTGCTGCCCTCAGCAACCTGGGAGCTTGCACCCTTCTCCCCCCCCCCCCCCCCCCCCCCAACACTGAGTTCCCCCTCACCCAATCACCGAGGGCAGCACCTTCCCTCCCGCTCTCAGGACCCCGGTACTTACCTGAAGTATGGTCTCGAGACTTCGACTCAGACGCGGTGCTACAGTACCTCTTCTGGCCACTGCAGCGCTGGCCAATCTGAGGGTGTGGTGAAGGCAGATTCAATCGCGGCTCTCAGAGGAGAATTGAATGAGCACCCTAAGAAAATAAGGGCTTTATGGAAAGGGCAGGGTATTTGGACTAGCTGAGTTGCTCTTGTAGAGAGCCAACATTGAAAGATGGGCTAAACGGCCTCTTCCGTACAATTCTATGATTGTTATTTCGGGGAATGCAGCAGCGTGTACTGGTTCCAGAGACAGTAATGAAGTTTGCGACCAGACCATTCATTTTTAGTGAGAATCTTAAGTGTGTTTCTCAGGATTCCAGGACAACTAAGTGCCCTTCTTCAAAATAATAAAATTAGTGCTTGAACTGTCCAGAAGTGGATGAATTTCTTTGGCATTTCTCTGGCTCCCCCGCTGTAGCTTTTCTGGATGTTCAATGGAAATATCGTGCCAAAGATGCAGCAGGCGATTGGATGGAGTTCTGAGAAAATCTACACCCCGAGCCCCCATGACTTTTAGCCTCAGACCTTTGAGTTGGAGTCTTGGCTTCTTCCCGCCCACTGCCAACAACCATACTAGGCAATATCCTATTGGACATTTTAGTTGCAGCTGGGCGAACACCAGGAAGCCCGTACCGTGCTTAGTTTTAGCTGGTTAAACTGCAGAAAAAACTGCATGTGCACACACTTAATCCTGGTTTCTATTGCACTGCCCTTAGTTCTCTGGCTAAGTAGTCAAGTAGATCATGGGGTACAAATTGAACAACCAGTTTTAAAGTAATGAAAATAAAATACTGTGGATGCTGTAAATCTGAAATAAAACAGAAAATGTTGAGAAAACTCAGTAAATCTGGCAACTTATTATCACAGCCAATCTCTAGAATCAATTTCCCAATGGCCAAAGTACACACGGTATGGTGTTCGACCATTTTGGTTTCAGATGGCCATATGTAAAATAAAACAACAACCGCCTAGATTTCTATAGCACCTTTGAAACATCCGAAAGGAGCTTTACAAAGCAAAATTTGAGACCGACCCACTTAAGGAGGCATTTGGTCAAATGACCAAAGGTTTGGGCGAAGAAATAGATTTTAGACTGTGCGGCACAGTGGCACAGTGGTGAGCACTGCTGCCTCACTATACTAGAGACCTGGGTTCAATTCCCGACTTCAATGATTGTGTGGAGTTTGCACTTTCTCCCCGTGTCTGCATGGGTTTCCTCTGGGGGCGCTGCTTTCCTCCCACATCCAAAGGTGTGCAGATTAGGTGGATTGGCCATGCTAAAATGGCCCTTAGTGTCCAAAGATTAGGTGTCGTTACAGGGATAGAGTGAGGGCTTGGGCCGAGGCAGGTTGCTCTTTAAGGGTCGGTGCGTGCTCGATAGGCTGAATGGCCTCCTTCTGCACTGTAGGATTCTACGACTGAGGAACATCTTAAAGGTAGAAAGCAAATGAGATGAGAAGGGGGAATATTCTAGCGCATAGGGCGCAGGCACCGGGGGCGGGATTCTCCGTTTTAGCGGCAGAGTGTTAACGCTGTCGTAAACGCCGGAGCGTTTTACGACGGCATCATCTGGCCGCTAGGAGCAGTGATACCCCCACCCACAGGGGGCCAGCATGGCACTGGAACACCTCACGCATCTCCAGCTGCCGATACGTGCCCCAGTACTTCCGACCACGTGTCCACGCATGCGCGCCACAGCCGTCTCCGTGCGGCCCCCACGGAACATGGCGGAGCCCTAAAGGGGTCCGGCATGGAGGAACATAGGCTCCCCCCCGCCCACCGGAATTATCCCGCCCGCCGATCAGTAGCCCCCGATTGCTGGCCTGGCCGCCGTGGAGGCCCCCCCCCGGAGTCGGATACCCCCTCCCCCCCACCAGGACGGCCCCCGCAGCCAGAACGCCGAGGTCCCGCTGGGTAGGACAACACGCGAACGATGCCGGCGGGACTCTGCGGTACTCGGCGGGCACTCGCGGAGAATCACCGGGGGGCTGCGTTTAGTGGCCCCAGACAACGCCGCGGCGACAAGCCACGCGATTACCACCGATTCTCTGGTCGCCGGATTCCTGCCCCCCCCCCCCCCCCCCCCCCCCCCACCGATTCTCCGACCCAGCGCGGGATCGGAGAAACCCGCCCAAGGTGTCTAATGTCTGTTTTAAGCCCCTTCTAGGAAAATAGATGAGATCAGCATAGGAGCAGTAATTGATCATTCAGCCCTTCAAATCTGTTCTGCCACTCATCAAATCAGACACAAGACAACAGTTGATCAGCCTCGGATCTCTCAGTTTAGGTACAGGTTAGTGACGAGTGGTTATGCAGCCAGGAAAAAAATTCAACTCCCTCACTCTTGCTTGCCACCCTGTCATAAACTTCCTCTTTTATTTTTTCCTTTCCTCCTGTCTTTCAGATCTGCATTGGCTTAAAACCTGCCGCGATAGCTACACATTTTGATGGAAGGTCATTGACTTGAAATTTTACTCTTTCTCTCGCTCCACAGATGCTGCCTGACCGAATGAGTATTTACAGCATTTTCTGTTTATTCTTCATTTTCATGTCATAAAGCTTGTTAATTCGTGAAACATTTAAAAATCACACAAACCGTTTTTTTTGCACTTACATTTTGCCTGATTACATTTCTAGATGCCATCAGTCAAGATGGCAGTAGGGCCAACACCTCGAGCCTCCCTTTGATAAATGAGGTGTCTAAATATTTGCCTTTAAAATAACGGTGCCTCGTTAATTTAACCAGCCGCGAAGCAGACTGGAGGTGGGGGATCAACACTAACAGCAAGCTCTACAAACAAACTGAGAACAAGTGTTTAAACTATCATTTACAAAATGCTGGTTACATTATGGACTGTCTCCAAAGCTTCAAGTCACTTGAGATGGAAAATGTAAAGTGTGTAAAATACAATATTTAAATATTTATTTGGCATGATAATGAATGGCTCCAGTAGTGGTGCAGCATTTGAACAGGTCAATTATGGACAGAAAACACTAGTATCTTTGCCTCATCTTCAAAAAGAATATCTTTTGTGCTTCCTCACATACCTTCACATTCATAATCACTCTCTCTCACTTTTTTATTCAATTATTACACTAAGGGAGTACCCAATAATCAAGTACAACACTGAAGCAGCAGCCGCAAACCAAATGCAATAGTTTATATATATATATA